>NC_138655.1:91613982-92063982 GCF_964273445.1 Streptopelia decaocto
CCTCCCTCTGTTCTTCCTTCCTCCATCCTTTTCTCTTTCTTTCTTTCTTTCTTTCTTTCTTTCTTTCTTTCTTTCTTTCTTTCTTTCTTTCTTTTCTTTCTTTCTTTCTTTCTTTCTTTCTTTCTTTCTTTCTTTCTTTCTTTCTTTCTTCTTTCTTTCTTTCTTTCTTTCTTTTCTTTCTTTCTTTCTTTCTTTCTCTCTCTTTCTCTCTCTCTTTCTCTCTTCTCTTCTCTTCTCTCTTTCTCTCTTTCTCTCCCTCTTTCTCTCCCTCTTTCTCTCCCTTCTCTCTCTCCCTCTTTCTCTCCCTCTTTCTCTCTTTCTCTCTTTCTCTCTTTCTCTCTTTCTCTCTTTCTTTCTCTCTTTCTTTCTCTCTTTCTTTCTCTCTTTCTTTCTCTCTTTCTCTCTTTCTTTCTCTCTTTCTCTCTTTCTCTCTTATCTCTTATCTCATCTCTTTTTATTTTTTCCATTTTTTCTTTTTTTTCTTTTGTTTGTTTTGCTCTTTTCTAGCCCCCTTTTTTTCTCTCTTTTTATTTTTGTTTTTCCTGTTTTCTTTTTTTCTCTCTTATTCCTTCTTTCTTCTTCCCTTTTTTCCTTCTTTCTTCATTTTATTTCTTCTTCTTTTATTTTTTTCTTCCCTTCCCAACCAGTTCACATCACTTCCCCAACCAATTCCCTAATCTGTTGACAGGATTAAGATTTCCTGTTGTTTTGCAGGAACTGAATAAATACTTTTGGTATTCTGGAAACCTCTGAAGTAAATCAGAGTGGTTAGAAAATGTTTATACTGTGGAAAAGTTATCAAATGGATATTTACAACATTGAAAACATTGCCTCAGAATGGGGTGGACTGGAGCCTGAGAGCAGACTGTTTGCATTACCCACTTTCAAAGCATTTTGTTAAATCCTAGTGTGATGGGCTAGTCATCAAGAGAACAATTTTGTACATTTGTACACTGGGGCTTTCTCTGAATATAAAGCAAATGCCAGGGTAGAGAGTATATCAAAACTGAGTAGAAAAATATTAAAAGGACAAACTCTCCATTAAATTGATCCAAGTTAATTTTTCCAAGTTCTGTGATTTTTCTGCTTTATTAATACACCATGAAAGACCTGGATTGCTTCATGAAAAAGTCTTAATGATAGTGAGTTGGATGATCTCCAGAGGTCCCTTCCAAATCTAACCATTCTGTGTTTACATATGAAAATGGCCTTTCATTCTGCAAATATTTGTTCTGAGGGAGTTGTTAGTTTTCCCCAAAATTAGCTTTTAGACTGAAATATATAATCTTATTCTCTGTATTTTTTGCATTTCTTTGACCCTGAAAAGAGAAGAGTGAACCTATTTTTGAGTTACACACACATGAAGAAGATGATATTCAAGATGTAAAAATATTGTTGAGTCATAATTGAATATTGGAATTATAAACAGAACCATTTTATCATGTAATTAGCTCCCCAAGAGGACAGCATGTTTTGATCAGATGGAAGAAGTAGCTGAGAAACAAAATGTAGATGTGTAGAAAATAGAATACATGCAGCTGATATAACACATATAATTCCTTGGTGATATAAGCATTTGACAAATGCAACAATTCAGATTTTTTTTACAGAGGATTTCATCTTATGTGAACAAATGTTTCAGTATCTGGCTATTTGCCCACAATCCAGTTGGGTCTGGAATCTGGATGGTTGTATTTATACTAATCCCTGTGGATTCTACTGAATTCTTCAAACCATAGGAATTCAATCTAAGCATGTCAGACAAATGTGGCCATCTTTCCATTCGGTTGTGGTTTCTCAGTGTAATATTTTGCATCCTTTGTTGATAAAAACCATGAGAAATTTGGGTGGAGTATTAAATATGTGTGAAGTGGTTGCTTCTTAAGTAGCTGGGTATTTCTGAGTTTATTTAACCTGAAAAGGCACCGTTTAACTAGGAATGCTTTTTTGATCAGCAAGAACTTAGACATGTTTCATGTAATTCTTCCCTAAAAGTTTGTTATCAATGTATTTTTGAGTGCTGACATAGCTGTCTCTCTCTTGCCATCTTGATAAAAAGTAAATTATTCAAGCTATATTGCAGAATCTTCAGAAGATCCCTGAGAACAGCTATGGTTAGGACACTCATTGGGAAGCTTATAGACCACAGGTAAAATCTCTTATTGCCTATTTTGGACATATTTAAACTAGATCTTACATATACTCAGGTATGTGGGAGATTGGTGACTAATCATAAATCTATTAGACTTTTTGATGTATGTGTCTCTTGTCTAATAGCCTATTGTGGACATGCAAAATAGAAGTACTAGGTTTGACTAAATAATTTGTTACCAGCTATATGCAGAACGTGTGGGTTCAAATCCTAGTTCTGCCACAAATTTCTCATGTAACCTCAGGCAAGACAATTTATCTGCTTAAAAATTAGGCATTTAATCTCAGCTAGTCATCTAGGCTCCCTCTACAGTCAATGGTGAGAGATAGGCACCTCCAGAAGGCAGCTCCTAAGTCCTATTGTAGACCCCTATCTTTGAAGAAGATGAATCACCCCCTGCAGGTGCCTGTCTCTGCAGCCATTGATACTGAGGGAGCCTGGATGTCTAGTCTAAACTAGTTGCTTAACTATTAAGTGGCTTAATAAAGGTAAAAAACATTTCACTATTGGTAATTTTGTGCCTTGTTTGCCTGTGTGCACTGAGAAGAATTCAACTCATCTGTGAGGGATGATAATATGGATATATATGGTCAAGATGGTTGTGGGTGACTTGCAAAACTTGATTTGTCAACATCACAAGCTTTTCAGTCTCAACACGTAGGAACCAACTGCATAATTTGGTCTTCAGATATCATACTATACCCCAGGTTTGCAAGGGGAGGCTCTCTTACTTTCTGTTAGCCCTGTGGATAAAGATACAGAGGAGAATGAAACATAGAGGTGTATTTAATCTAAACCTTTCTTGTTGACTGTGAATTGTTCTTAAAGAGATCAGTGGATCAGTGACCAAAGAAAACCATGAAAAACAAAACCAAAAACCAAACAAAAAACCCCACACACAACAAAAAACATAGAAGTTCCGTGTTGGTCTATGAAGTTTTTACTTCATCCAGCAGTTTTAGATTTACTACCAGCTATCTCAGGAGTGTTTACTCCTCTACTCCTGTTCTTTCTATTAGTCAGCACTTTTAGACTCTTGTATATCAGCCAATAAGTACAACGGTATAGCTGCCCAACAGCAGCTATCTGATTATGAACCAAACATTTTCTGTTTAATTCCTTAACCCTCAGTAAGGGAAAAAAGACATCTGCTTGTCAGTGCAGTGAATATGTGAAGACTGACCTTCTACTTGAAATGTGATCTGGTCTCACAAACCAGTAGCTGACTAGACCCACAATATCCTGAATTGCAATTCGAAGTATCCTGCACTGTAAAACAGGTGTGTGGAGCAACCATAAGAGACCAACCTCCAATGGATCCGAGGGAGTAACATTCAGTGGGAAAGGAGGAAGGGATGTGTTTGTCAGTACAAGAGAGGCAGTAAGCTATACAGTCCTGTGCTACAGTCTAGTACTGTAATCTGAGGTTATCCTACATAATAGTCAGAAAGGCAATGCTACCTTTAAGTTCAAACACTGGCTCAGATGCTGCAATATGTATTTATTTTCAAAAAGAAAGATGTAGCTGAATCACTTACACTTTGAAATCAGGCCTTAGGTGTCTAATAAAACACTTGATTTCTCAACTTTTAGACAGGAAACTTTGATCACATGCTTGACAATGCAGATGGTTCTGTGGAGGTAAGGAACAATTTGCTGATTTAAGCATATTCATTTTTCTCTTACCACTAAGTGCAAGCTTATGATCATGAAAAGTCAATTTCTACGTGTCCTTTGTCTTTTTCTACCTTTCTTTTTCATCTGCATTGCAACAATATAGGAAAGGAGAAAATAATAAGAAAAAGTGGTATACAGACTGAACTAAACTGATTTCTTTATTTCTTTAGAAAACAAGGCTGCTGTTTCAGATGACATTTTTGGTTATGACAAAATTGTCAAAAGACATTTAACTCCTCTGTTTCCAGATCATAAGATTTCTGTAAAAGCAACAGTGCCCAGCAAAGGAATTCCTCTGACTATTATTAAAGACAGATCCTATTTAGTAAACACTATGTTATTCTGAGATAAGAAAATGGCACAGAAATAAATAACTTGACGTTTTACTTCCTCTTTGCACTCTGCCTAAGATGGAAACCACATGAGTGTAGGCACATTGCTTTGGAAATATGAAACATGACAAATCTATGTTTTGCTTTGTTTTCAAACTTGAAACTGAAGAAATTGTATGCTTCTCAGTGAATTACACAGTCAGGTTTCCCCAGGTAACCCATGATTGTTCAGAACCTATATTAGTGTTTTAAAAAACTGTTAAGGCTAGTAATTGTTTATTAGTCCTCGGTGTACAGTTCAAGCCAAATATTTACAAACATACCCATTCTTATATCATCTTAAAACTACTGATCCTGAAGGGAACCTGTTTCCTCCTAGAGGAAAAGGCATATTTTCTTATTGAATGGGACAGTGAGTGATAGACAGGGTGGCCTTGTTGCAGTCAGTGGAAGGTTTGCCCTTGACTTAGTGAGACACAGTTCCACCCACCTGGCTGTTACATCCATTCCTGTATGGTGCTAGTGCACTGCAGTGCTTGCTGGAAACAGGACATCAGGACAATGCACACTCAGTGTCTCAGTCCCAAAGTGTGCCCTGTTTTTGAAGGATGAGAAGAAGGAAATAATGATGAAAGATTAAAAAAACAAACAAACAAATAAAACAAACTTACCATTGAGGTGCACTTTTTTTTTTTTTTTTTTGTGAGTTAGCAATCTAACTTAAACCTTTTCTCTCCATCAGCTGATTTTTGCCCAGTTAAATCAAACTACTTGTTATTCTGTTATCAGGATTTTCTACTAGGGTAAAACATTTTTAGAAACTAATCAGTAAATTAGATATTATTTCATTTTGTGCTATTTATCTGGAAAAATATGTGTAAATTATATTTTGGGGAAATACCTAACCTTTCTTTGATTTGTTATTGCATGATATGCTGCTCAGTGGTTGTAGAAAGTTATGAAGGATTTTCTGTGATTGTGTTACCAAGGACTCTTCTTATTTCCAAGAAGAGCCAAATAGTTTCTGAAGAACTAGGAAAGGAGTGTGAATGAGCTAGACTTCACACCTGAAAATACAGCAGATAGCTCAGACCTGGATTTTGCTGTCACTGAGGGTAATACTCAGGGACTTGTACTACAGATCATCTCTGAGCCTGGGCTTTGGAATCACTTTAAGGTTGGCATAACCCATATGCTTTACCTAATTCATTACACCAAACCCCTGTGAACTTCATCTAGTGTTCCCCATTTCTGATATTAGTCTCTTTGTACTTTTTCCACATATGAAAAACTGAGATAAGACAAGTTAATTCCCAGCCAGAGGATGGATTAGCTAATATTCAGATTGCATTTTGCAAATATTAAATACCATACCATTAAAAACTATGGATAAATATGATTTGAGATTCTGAAAAATACCTCCATGATACAGAGAACTTCCTTACTAGTCCTCTTTAAAAACAGGCATGCTGATAATATGGAAGCACACTGATGGAAGCTATACTAACAAGACATACAGGAACAAAACTACTGTATTTTGTATAATGTAGAATGTAACTTTCTGAATAACTTAAGACAATAGTTCTAAGGTCAGAATAATTAGTGTCTTGGATGAAGTGGGAAGGACACTAGGTGTTTGTAGAGGCTCTTACCAGCTGTGTTATTACACTATTGGCAGAAAGAATGTGGCATGTGAAATCATAGAGGTATCAATGGAAAAAAGTTTTCAGGTAATCCACGGGGTCATTTTGAGAAATGTGAAAATGCTTTTTTTGTCTTTTAAAATTTTTAAAATATATTTATTGGTTTTGTCATCTTTATTATCCATATTATGGTGACTCTTCAACTTGTGTAGTAGCCAATCATTATGTTATAAAGGGAAGAGGAAAGAACATATCTCATATTAAAAACCTTCCTGGTAATGCTGAACAACATGCTCTTCTAATGGACGATCCCTTGTTTTGCAAACTTGAAATTTTGTTTAGGAAACTTGCAGGAAATTTTTAGTTATACCAGAATATTTTTCATTCAAGCATTTTCATTTTAATTGTAATATTTGACCTGAGTTAAACGAAGCATTAAGCTACAATCTTTTTAGGAATTGTAACTTTGATCTGCAGTTGGTCCCGTAGACTTGTTCTTGAAGAATGGCCTACTCTTCCTATAGTTCAGTGATGATCCTTTTTGACTTAATTCAGTCATATGTCATGAGTGTCACAACTCTCTGAATGCCATAAGGAACATACAGGCTGGCCAGGAAGAGGTCTCTCTGTAGGAGAGAATGAGTATGTCGTACATTTAACTCTGACTGCCATGAGATAATCCACCTGTATGTTATATGTGTTTTAGTAACAGAGCTGACTACCAGTCCAGCACTTCAGATTGATTCATTAAAGTACATGAAACATTTGGGTAGAAGAAATGCTGAAATGATTGCTTTGAGTTGCAAAGAAATATTGAAATGATTGGTATTGTTCTTTCCAAATATTTTTCCTTGTTTTATATTCTGTGGTTTGTAGTTTTTAATTTTGGAAAAGTTGCCACTTCCACCTAAAATGAGAAGATACAGAAATGGCAGAATTTCTTCATGCTGGACACTATGTATTTTCCACACTTCTCCCAATAAAATATATGCAGTCCTATGCATATTGGTTTACTTTACGTAAACAGTCCTTATTGATCCCTGTGGCAATTGAGTGATAAATACTTTGTCCACAATCCAGCCAGGCCTCCAAGTCAGTGAGTGATAATGTTCAGCTTTGACACCTACACGAATTTCTAAAAGTAGACTGGAAACTTAGCTTTGTGTAACTCAGGAGGGTGGTATTTTCATCCCTGGTTGTCTGTACACTTTGCTATTTTATATTAGGTTGTCACTAGAAAAGGGACTGGACTGCAGCTCTCAGCTATCCCAGTTGAACACCTTCCTCACTAAAATATACCCTTTGTAGATCTAGCTCGATGGCCTCCATTTGTTTTTTCATCTGCTAGGTGGGATAATAATGCTTTCCTCTTCATAGTGTTTCTCCAAAGATATTTTGTGTCTTAGTATTCAATAACATATGGTTGCAATCCATGGAGTGAAACAATTTAACAATCCGGTTTGGGTTTTTTTTGCAATTGAGACATCACATGTAAGTGTTGTAAGGCAGTGTGTTAAGCAAATGCTGACTGTGTTAGCAAACCCGGATATCTGAGCACATATGAACTATCTGCTACAATATATGCACAGCAGACACAGGACACAATCCTGCTTTCCCATTAAAAAAAACCCAAAACAAACAAGCAAACAAAAACAAACAAAAAAAACAAGCTTAGGCATTGACTGTAATGGGAACAGGGTCTTTCTACCTGGTGCTGTGTGAAGGGTGGAAAAAGTCTTTTAGTGGTAATGGACCAAGACACAATGAATTAATTATAGTAAGAAATCACTGCTGGGCCTAGTTAGTATCTCCTGCATCCTAACCATGTGCTCTCAAGAGAAAAAGAGAGACAAACTCACATGTTAATCATTTAGTGTCTCATGGCAAAAGCAAAGTGGAAAGTAATGGTAATAGTGTAGTTTGTTTCTTACAGATTTTGCATTTTATTTTCTTTATACTCGTTTCTATGTCCACTGATCAGCTGCACTTTCCTCATTTTCTACCATCATTTACTAAGTCAGGAGACAAATTCCACTCTTTAAACCACTGTGTGAAGCTGACCAATTATTTTTAAAAATGCATGGTGCAACTTATAGTACCACTCTGGAAGCATGGCTTTTCCCATGCATTCCAGTGGTGATCTCTACTTCCTCTGCTCTAATCAGCACCATCAGGACAAGAGAAAAAAAAAATCTGCTTCCTATTTGATTTTAAAGTCTCCTACATTTTTATATATCTAAGACACTTTGAAAAAGTTTTTTAATGCCTAGTCATCAAATAGACCCTTGGTTCTGTGGATGATCTTTTTCACAGAACTAATTCCCTTGCATTCAGTTGTACTCTAAGAAAGGAATAAGTGCATGGGGGGGAAAACTGTTCCGTCAGCAAGAGACTGGACCCAAGAGTGAAGGTTGCTCACCTGGTGCAGCATGACAGGATTAAAACATCCCTGTGTGTTTCAATCCAGTTTTAGAGTATCTTTCCAGTATTTGCTAATAAGCCAGTTTCTCAGCATTCATTTTCTTCAGACTTGATCTCTGGGCTCTGGTATCCTAAATGTGAGTCCTTTTTATATGAGGAGTTGGTCCTGTGAAGGGCCCAACCCTCAGTACCTGATTAAATGATGACTGGCAGCTCTTGTGGAACGTGGCTTTTTACAGGCTCAGTTCCATAGACCCAAATTAGAGGGATATTCCACTAGAAATACATGCATAAATGGAGATTACTTATGTGAGTAATGTGAACTGGTCATTCCTTTTTTTTTTTTTTTGTTAAGTCATAGTCATGAAGAGCACTTGATCTTATTCAATTGCCTAGTGTACTGTGGTAGAATTGAAATAGAATAGAGTGTCATACTGCAGAGCCATAGAAAGTTATTATGGTCATGGTCTCTCCTCTGACTATTTGCAAATTAGCATTTTACTAACAGGGGAAGCATATGCTAGATTAAAACAGGGAGTTGTGTAGGTTTTTTTTTTTTGGTTGTTTTTTTTTTTTTTTTTTTAAAAAAGACAGAAAAGGCAAAAATTATGCTCTTCAATTTTCTTGTGAAATATCTCTACTTTTCAGAGAAATATGTTTTCTGGATGGATTGCCACCTGCAGAGTATACTATACATCTTTGTTAAATTATTTCCTGTCTCTGCAGAAATAGTGGTTTGGTTTTGTAGTATTTTTTAAACAAAATGACTGAGCATTTAGAACAATTATGTTCAGCACTATAATCTCTTTTTTTTCTTCTTTTGTTGAGCCATCCTTTAACAGGGAGTAAAAAATGAGACACACTGTAAGCTATTTTGCATAAATGAATAATTATGATTGCCACATATTGCCAATTGTAATTAGAGATAATAATGCTGGGTTTTGGAGCTTTTACTCATGCATTGCTTTTCCAAGCAAACCAGAACTTTTGTAATGTTCGTCCAGTTAAGTGAACAGATTGGGTTTTCTCCTCACACCAAGGACACACACGTGCCTTTTTTTCCTGCATTTTTTTAAATGATAGCTTTAATTACTAGAAGGTAAATAAGTAAATAAAAGACACTATAAATAGTAGGCTCTTAGCAAAATTAGAGGCACATTAAAGATAACACACTTTAGGGACTTGCAGATCAGTTAGCAAGTTGTCTGAGCATTAGAGGGAAATTGGCAGCTGCTTACAGTTAGCAACCAAAAATGCTGTAGGTAGTGTATGCATGTGCAGATCATTTAAGGGCTCAGTTTACCTTATTTACATTCCAGCACCTTTGGGATTTGACAAGGAGTTGTTTTCTGCTAGGGAGAGGAGGTTCATTCCTGAAAACTGCTGAGCTAAAAACCAATGTTGGGCATACCTTCTTGCAAAGAAAGATGCTCATTGCTGCAGTGGTAAAACCCGCAGTTTATACGGTTCTCGGATACTGTGCATCCACATCGACATGAGAACTTGGCATGGTGCTAGACTAAAAAACAATGCTGTTTAATCAGGTGTGGAGTGCTGGCTTATTACTTTTGCCAGCAGCCTTGTTTTACTTGGACTGCATAGCCTTGTAAGAATTCAAAGCCATTGCAATATTGCTGAAGAAGCTTTCTGGGATGTGTAACTAACCATAATGCTGTATCTCCGGGGTACTGAATGAATGCAGCAAACAAACTGTACTTTGCAACTGTCTCATTTTCCTAGGAAAAATGGACCAACTTCTGGAATTGTTGTTCAGCTCACAGTCTCAGTGGGAGTTCTGTCTGAGCACAGACAGGCTAAAGCCTAAACAATGAGCACTAAATTTGGCCCCTTCATCTCAGGATCTCACAATTCTTCTGGAAATGTTAACAAATTAAGGTTCACAGCCCCCACCCTGTAAAATAAAACTGATGGGCAAAGAGGATCATGAATCAGGGACAACAAGAGCTGCAGATCAGAAATCTGACTCTAGAGCAGGCTGCTCCTTTGTCTTTATTGATTATTTTTCATTGCTCTGTTAGATTCACCGTCTCTCATTATGCTTCTCTAGAGTTTTCATACCTGGAATTGGGGGTGCGTGGACATGATTTTCCACATGGATTATTCAATATGTTTTCCTCATTCTGCATATCCCAACTTGACTTTGTCACTTAAACCCTGATTGGAAGGGTGCTGCAGCCATTACAGGTTACAAATCCTGCTGTTTTGCCTACCATGGAATGTTTTAAGTGTGAACATAATCTCTCTTCCTTGCCCTGCAGAAGCTTTCATGTGGTGGCACATCTCACAATTAGGCCACACCTAGATGAAATATCCCAAAAGAGTGCTGTTGAAACTATTATCCTCTTTAGGGATTGGTAACCTGGCATAGATAAAAGCAGGGGAAAAAAGAGACTCAATGTGCACTGAATTTTTTATGGGATTTGAAAACGATTGGACTGTTGTTGCTGCTTTCTTTCCTAGACAAGGGATGTATCAAAATGTTCTCCAGGTAGTTTGTCCTAATAAATTGCACAGCTAAATTTTCTCTTAGAGCAGAATCTCTATGATAGCTTCATGTACTAGACAGCCTTTTAACAGAGTTTTACAGGCTATGTGTTAACACCTTCTCACCATTCAAGATCTTTCAGCAAGGCTGTGGTAGCAGCAGGCACAGCTGTTGAAGAAAGTAGTATTAGAAAAATACTTTCTTTCTGTATTTGACTTTCTTTAATGTAGGGCGTTTACCATCTACATTAATTTCTAGTTGCCCTTTCTATTTCCCTTTTGTCTGCTGTTTTCCATTCTCTACTCCTTCGTCATATTCTTCTTCTTCCCTGGGCACACACTTCCTTAAACGTCATTCCCTTCTTTTTCTCTTAGCTGAATATTCTCTTTTTTTTGCTTACTCCTTCTTTTGCTTACTCCTCTGTAAGCAGATTCACAACATGGTCATATTCTTTCAGTTGATTCTCTCTCTCCAGGGACTTTCTTGAGGTTGTAAGTTTGCTGGCTTTCCCAGTGTAACTACTCAAAATCGTGTGCTTATTCTCTATTTGCAAAGCTGTTAACTGTTGTCTGGGCTTTCATCATGTGATGATTCAATAGATTTTTCTCTTTCCTTTTTTTTTTTCTTCTACTGGACAAATACACTTCTGTGCTGCTACATCCTTTCAGATAATGCTGCAAATATGCATTTTCATTCCATTTGATTACACCATGGCACTCCTCCTATTTGCATTGCTTGAACAGGTGTGTTTTTACTTTAAAGGTTTCTTAGCTTACATTCCGCTGTTTTTACGTTAATTTTCAAACTATTCCTATGCTCTCTTTTATTCTGCCCTTCATTTGTAGGAGGAATTCAATAGAAGCATTCAGGGCCACTCCACTGTCTACCTTTCAAAGCCTCCTTTAAAATTCTCCTTGCCTTTCTAAATTTCTCAAGTTTTCACAAACTTAAGTCTATTGTCCACTGCTTATCCTTCTCATAAATATGTTCTCCTTGTTTCCTTTTACTCCCTGGATATCAATTCGTTAATCATTACTAACTTTCTTTATATTGCAGTTGTAATCTCTTGCAGCTCTAACAATCATACTAATCTTTGTATGATGCTGATTGCTATGGAGATCTCAGTCTAGGACTGGTTCTCTTAAGCATTGTGGTAACTCAAGTAAAAAGTTAATGCCACTTCAGTCTGTTGTCCTGTGCTCTGCTTCTCATGATTTGGAATCAAACATTTGCATATCCATCTATCCTGGAATCTCATTATAGATGTTATTCAACCAGTCTTTACTCCTCACATGAAATGCGACAAAACCATGCAAAGTTGTCTGAATAAACTCCACTCTTAATTGGTCAAGATAACACTTTATTTTTCTTATAGTATTACCCGCAAAGATCCCTGGCAAATAATTCCTAATGAGCCCAAGGACTGTATGATGCGAGGAACAGGGTGCAGGGCATAGGGAACCACAGTGATCTTTAGTTCCTTTCATTCATTTTTGGTCACTCTGTTCTGCCAAGTTCACATATACTCAAGCTGAGCATACAAGCTCAGTTAAATTAATTGCTTTTGGTATATGTTCAAGGATGAAGATACGGAAGTACAGAGAGAAAAGAGATGAATGGGTCAAATAGGGGGTTTGCTAGTGTCAATTATTTTAGGGAATTTTTAAAAAGTAAAACTGAAACAGGAATGACACCAGATTAGAATGATGCTGAGAATAGGGCAGTTTGATTTTTCAGTTTATTGGACGAATGGAGCAAAGAGGGAAAATAATTTGGGTCAACCCAAAGGAAAAAATGTTTCACTTTCCTCAAAAAAAAGATAACTCAGTTTAGTGACATATTTTGAATAATGAATCACTGAATCACAGACTAATTGAGTGTGGAAGGGACCTCTGAAGCTTAAGCAGGGCCCTCTAGAACAAGCTGCCCAGGATGACCATGTCCAGATGGCTTTTGAATATCTCCAAGGATGGAGACTCCACTACCACTCCGGGTAACCTGTGCCAGTGCTTGGTCACCCTCACAGTGAGAAACTGTTTCCTGATGTTCAAAGGAAACCTTCTGAGTTTCAGTTTGTACTGTTGCCTCTGACCCTGTCACTGGGCACCACTGGAAATACCCTGGCTCCATTCTTTACACCCTCCCTTCAGGTACTTATATACATTAATAACATCCCACTGAATCTTCTGTTCTCTAGGAAGTACAGTCCTGGCTGTCTCAGCCTTTCCTCATCAGAGAGATGCTCTAGTCCATCATCTTAGTGGCCCTTTGCTGGACTCTCTCCAGTGCCTCCATATCTTTGTTGTCCTAGAATTGTTGTGAAACACTTCGCCCTTCCTCTTTTATAAATATACATTTTGAGATTAAACCATCTGACTACTCCATCACTAATGTGTGAATACCTTTTGTCAAACCAAATAATTCTCCAAAGGACAAAATATTGACCTTTATTTTTAGCTCAAATTACATCAACGTTGTTTTTTGGTTTTTGTTTTTTTCTTACAGGCTGCAGATTTCACAGTCCAGTCTTTCTGTGCTATATTGATACAATCCCTAGATAACTTCAATAAATTAATACAATGACTCTTGGTTTATGAAGGTGCAACTGTACTGAGATTTTAAAATTGATTATAATATTGTGTAAATAGACCGGGTTTCATCTGCAATTGAATTTAAACTTTCATACAAATTTATTTTTCTTGGTGTTGTTCATGAATTTGAGGCTCCTGGTACTTAGGATGTTAACAATTATTATTAATTATTATAATTGTTAGGGGATTTTGCAAGGCATAGAAAATGCAAATAAACATCATAGTGAGAGAAAAAAACTTTTGCCTGTTATGTTAGTACATCCTTTAATTAAAATATATACTCCATCCTCAGTTTTGGGCTGCCTAGGTAAACATGAGTAAGAGGTAGCATTTGATGGGAAGTACATGTTTGCTTTTATTCTTGTCATCTTAAATTTAAAAATCTCTCTCAAAAAAAATGAACTCAGTATCCTCCATTTCTTGTTTTCTGGTTAGCTATATTTTTTTGCCTGCAATAACAAAGCCATGAAAAAAGACAGCAATCCCTTTGCTCATGTGATATAATTCCACACTCTGAGTGTGAATACTGGCAGATCAGCAGAATGAGCCATCTGCAAGCTATAAGCTCTGTCTTTGCATGAGTAGATTTAGGATAAAAAAAATTGTCTGACCTGGAAGCCAAATGTTACTTGGCATCTTTACTAGAGATCCCTGCAAGGCCAGCCACTGCTTGTGCTGAATTTGTGTCCTTTCTAAAATATATGTTCCTCCCTCTTGTCGTCGTATTTTGTAGTACATGTACGTAAGTACACACACAGAAATGCACACACACAGGGCTGCACCACGGGCTACCTCAGAGATGCTGCACTGCAGTTTAATGAATATCAGACTTCATAGTTAGTCTCTGTTGGATTGCCGTGCTGGTGAATAATGAATATCATACTGCAGGATTAATCCCAAGTGGCTAGTTTTCTGGTTTTAACAATCTGGGTGTTAGTCCTGAAATGCTTGTAAATGTCTACAGTTCATGCATCGTATGGTGTAGGAACAAGCACCTCTAAATCCTCACCTTACTCAGTCCAGTTACTCCCACTGAAGTCAATGAAGACAGTGAAGGACATAGCACAAGAGTCTTCTCCCACTCCTGGTTATTATCTCTGAAACTGCTGAAGTCTCACCTCAAATAGAAGAGTTATGCATGCTGCCAGTTTTTCCTTTTCACAAGTTGCTGTCTCCCTTCTAAGCTTGATCTGCTGGCTCTGACATCCCTGTACTCTGAATTACTGCTTGCACCTTCAACTAATGAAGTTGTTGGCAAAATTCCCATTGACTTCATTCAGAGAATGATCCAGCTGAACAGCGCTGACTCCTGAGAGCTCCTGAGCCCTTGTGGAATAAATGTGAGTTGCAGAGCCACAGGATTTGTGAAGATTTGGTCCCAGATTATAGAATATTTGGGGCAGGTGGAGTCTGTCTTTTCAAATGGTTTGTGAAGTGCCATTTTCACCTAAAGTAGTCTAGAAATTTTTAAGTGACAGTAACTCTTGTCAGATGACAAAAACTCAAAAGTTTGGTGGGAGCAGGGAGGATAGAGTAGCCATTTGCTTTCATTGCACTTGTGGAGATGTGTGTAGAAATGAATTAAAGCAATACCTTTAATTTTTTTTTTTTTTTTCCCAACCTTTTGGTTGTCTTTTTGTCTCCCTTCTCTATTTACCCCCATTAGGAGAATAAGAATCTGATCAGACCTTCCCAGTTGTTCTAACTAAAAACTAATGCCCGAATAGTCTACATTTTCTGCGCTTTTAGGCCTGTTTTAAAAAAGACCTGCTTCGAATTGCAGTAAAATTTTCCCCTATCATTATCTTCAATGGCAGCAGAACCAGATTAAAACAAAAACAAATGAAAAATAAAACCTTCTGCATCATTAAAGGACATAGAGGTTTATTTAACATGAAATACTTTCTTGCATGATCCTCCTTATGCAATTACAGTGAACATTACTGTTGCTCCACTGCTCATTTAATATAAACTAAAATAATCTAAAGAGATTCTCAGGTCTCGGAACTGTAGGTGGTGATACCCTTCTTGCACAACAAAAAGAAAAAGACAGTGGCTGGCCATGCTATTAAGATGTGATATAGGCATAATAGGTACTGAGAGGGAAATATTTGGTATCTAAATGTATGAACATATTGGCTGTAGAGAAAAGACCTAATAAATCAGATCTCATCATGCCAAAGTGAGAGATAATTGTAAATTTGCAATGGGAAAAGGGCAGTACTTTGGAGACTGGTACTGGTGGGCTTGGCACCTGTTTGTGTGCACCTGGGAAATAGCGGCAATGTTTGGGAGGGCAAAATTTCCTTTCTTTATCCTTTTCCCCTTCACATTTTTCAGTGACATAGAGCATTTCCCTTTAAACTGTGTGCTCGATTGGCCATCTATGGAATGAGGCCTTTGCTCTGCCCACACTGCTATTTATATGACATCCATCTTTGTGCTTCATGACATTTAAATGACAGCATGCTGGACTGTGGCTCACTGTAATAACGTGGTCTCTGTTTTACCTGCCCTCTAGAGTCTGGGGCCATGTTTCGAGCAAACTTGCCAATTATTCTATTTACGAAGTGTTAGCAGAAATACTACAACAGAGGCAGTGACAACATTATAAAGCACGTGTTGGTCCCAGTATAGCTCTGGGTGCCTGGTGCTAAGCAAGCCAACAGCCCCTTATGGGCGCTTTGCTTCCACTCTGCACAGTGCCTCACTCACTTTCTCCCTTTCACAAGGAGTTAAGGATGCAGATGTTTAATGCCAGCAATAATCACATCCTGCCTTTCGGCAGAGGGTGTTCAAAACAGCAGGCACATTTTTAAAAACAGAAGCTAGAAATCAGATATCCAAGTAGGTACTTAACTATATGTCTGCTGTGCTAATTTTCTAAGGAGTTTAATGCTACTGCTGAAGTTCAAGGTCAGGCACGGCAGCAGGGGAGGCAGTCACTTTAAGGGTCAAGGGCCCCAGCAGGCAGAAACCTCTGCCCATTCCCTGATTCATTTGGGTCAGGCAGGACTTAGAGATGATAAAGCACATTAAGATGAGGAACTACAGGAGAGATGTTGGCTATTGAGCCAGGAGAGCTGCAGCATGGGAAAATGGACCTGCAGCCCATATTTTGTGAGAGATGCTTTCTTTTCCTTTTATTTACTTCTTCTTTCTATCTTTTATATATATATATATATATATATAAAATTTATTTTTTTCTTTTTCCATGAATCAATGAAGTGAGCCTTAGGGAAGAGCCTGAAAAAGATTTTGGCGTGATGTTAGTCCTTCCTGGGTTTGGGAAACAAGCCAATAGCCTTACAGACAGCTGACTCTTTAATCACATATTTAGTATCTGGGAGAAAAATATTCTGAAGTGGCTAAGTGACCTCTAGAATTGAAATCTATTTCAAATGTTACTCAGAGATTTAGGAACCAGGGGACCCTATGAAGCCCATCATCTTAGCCATTCTAAGGGCTCAAAGTTTAAAAGGTGTTTTGGTCCGTATTTTTTTTTTTCTTTGTTTGGCGCCTATTTATTTATTTATTTATTTATTTCTAGTCCTATGCCATTTTGTAACCCAGACTTTGGCTTCTGAATGACATTGCCATGTCTGAAAATATTAACCTTGATTTTCTATGCCTAAAGCTCTAGCTGGGCTCAGTTGGTTTCACAGGTATTCAGACCCTTTTACAGCCTTTCAAGGTATATAATGATGGATTTAAGTAGTTGAATGTAGACTCTTCAAACTAAGGTCAAAGTATGAACATAATGAACGAAACCAGAAATACCTTATTTCTCTGTTCAGTGAGCTCTCTTGAAGCACAAATCTAGACTGGGTTTGTGGAAAATACTGTGTTCCCTTCTGCAGCTTATTCCACCATCAATGAGAAAGTCTATCCCAGACTGACTCTGAAAATGCTTTAAAGGGCTCCAGGAACATGGGCTATGTGATGACCAGAAGAAGAAGAAAGTCTGGGAACCAAACTGAGAGGATGAATATAGGTCACCACATGCTGTAGTTGCTAACCTGATACCCCTTCTACCTGTCATCACTTTTCCTTTGCAAATCATGCTCTTACAAGAAAATAAGAAATCACTGAATGCAGTTAACCAGCCTACCCTGAAGTGAAGTTTGATCCTACAAGAAGAAGTTGGCTGAAACTACTCGGAGTTTGTTCTTGCTGGAGCTCTGGGAGAAGAGCTTCTTTCAGGGCTGTGGGGTGGTGGCAGCAGTTGACTATCTGTTTAATTTAATGATAAAATAGCCACACTTTGACTTTTTCCTTTGCTGAGTTGCATTTAAAAGTCTGAAAAATTGCAAAAAGTAATAGCTTTCATATATGTAGGTAGGACTTAAAATACTACTAATATATCCATGTGTGCCACTTAAAAATACATAAAGGGCCCGGTGTGCAAAAGCCAGCTGAGTTGTAGAAAACACAAAAGGAAAGCCTTTGTGATATTTTTAAATCTGGACTTCAGCAGCTTAAGTTCTGACCTGAAGGAGAAATACACATCACTCATACATTGTTTTTGTTCCTATTCTAAAAATTTTCCTAATTACCAGAAAGTGCTAGGAATTAAATAGCTTTTAAAAAAATAAAAAATAAAAACTCCTGGAAAAGTGGAAAATTATGTGAAATTTCAAGTAAGAGATCTTGTTTGAGTATTTCTTTTCAGCAAAAGTAATAAAGTAATTGGCTAGAGGAATCCTTTGGTGAGACAAAAGGAAACTGAAATGACAAAGCATGTAGTGCCACCACAGAAATTTGGAGCATGTTTTAAAAAGGAAATTTCTCTGGACTTCTTTTATGACTTCAAAGCCAGGGGTCCATTTAATCACAAGAGCAGAAAATCTAATGCACTGGTAGCTGTCTGTTCTTTAGATTTATTTATTTTGCATTTACATTCGAAATTGTTTGAAAGCATGAAACAGAAAATTGCATTGCAAAAACCATGCATTCAGTGACTAGCACCTGTAAAAAAATTAGACAAGTTCTGACCGTAGCTCCAAATTGCGAACGTGTGTGGCAGAAGAGAGGGGAGAGGGAAGCAGACAGGCACCTACTGATTCAGACAGAGCACAAAATGCCAGCACAATCAAGAAAGAGCGGGAGTGGTGGCAGAGAAGAAAGGTAACTGCTCTGTTTGCACTGAGATGGGAAATATCAGGTTATCATGTTGTAGTGAAGCCAGGAGCAGCTGCTGCCAGCAAAACCAAACTGAGCTTGCTCCTTGGCTGAAAACTTAAATATCAACACCCTTTAATTATGCACAAAAAGATATACAAAGCTAGCAGCTTTAAAGTACTGTTATTAATTGCACAAAATGTTAGTGAAAGATTGAATTATTCATAGTTCTAGTTCTCAGGGGTTTCTTCATTAAGGAAAATAAGGGGAATTTGATGTGAATATCTCATTGCCTAATCCGAGAAACAGGGAAATATTTTACATGTCAGATCTGCAGAAAATGCATCTATCTGCTAGTTCCTTAGCAACCTTCTGGGATATGCCTGCATCTACTCCCATACACCCAGCATATCGGAAATCATCTCCAATGGGTTTCCAGGGATCAGTGGATTTTGCCACACTAATAATACTGTTCATGTGCAGCTAGAGTAAATAATTTTATTATTTACAAGATTATTGCTGTGTTTTGGGATTTTTTGAAATGTGTCTCTAGGAAAATAAAATGTAAACACATTTCACTGAGAGCTTACTATGTGAATGAAGAGGGCTGTAAGCTGTACTAGCTATACATATATTTTTAATAACTGGAAACAAATAATCCTCATTGAGAAGTGCAGTTGTACTCATCATAGCCCTGGTCCTCTTTCCTCTCTGTTTTTCAGCTAGAAACAGTAGTTAAAATTAGCACAAACTTTTAGAAAGGAAGATTTTAAGAGAACAATATATCTTTGTGCATTTTTCTCTTCAAAAAGAGAAATCTTCACATTTCAGCAATCCTTATAGCACATGTGCCTTATAATTATCACTGTGATACAATTTATGAGAAACCTGGGCCTTATGAAACAAGTCTGTTCTTTGCTGAATTGCATATGGTAACAGACAGTAGCCAAGGGGTGGCTCAGGTGGGTAATTTTTAATCGTGCAAGTAGTGGATACTGGCTGGAGCAGAGATTAAGGGTCCCTTGCCCGAGATAGACTTTTCAGGATTCAAATGGGGCTCCAAATTGTCATTGTGATCAGAAGTATATGGGTCTGATCCACTAGGTCACATAGAGAGTTGTGAAAATCTTTGCTGAATCCAGCTGAAGGGCTTGTGTTCCTGCTTCTGTGCTTTATTAGTTGTGTTCTGACACCAAATGCATTCTGGTATTGTTATTTAGTATATGCAATACACTTTCAGGGATAGGAGCTTCATGACTGTGGACCTCCTTACTTTTGGTAAAGTTAATGGATTTGAGCCTATTTGTGGCAAGTGAAAATGTCGTCTATTAATGTCAATAAACAGCTCAAAAAATCCTCTTGTTTAAAGTCACTGAAGGCTTTGTTGTTGCCTTCACAGAGTCAAATTCACACCAAACTTTTTTTTTTTTTTTATTCAGGATGAGGAGAAAACCATATTTTTGTTCAACTTTGTTTTACAAGCAAACAGCGAGTAATAGTACTTTAAGTCACATTTGAGTATGTTAAGACCTGGTAAGACAGAGCAAAAATCAGATAAGTCAGAGAGATAAATGTGTAAATAAATATTAGAGACTGTCTATAGAGATAGATATAAGGTATATATTCAGATATATACAATAAATATATATAATGCATATAGAGAGACATAGATATGTGTATCCACTTACATAGTTATACAAAACATTTACATAGAAATACATATAACTTATTTGATTTTTGATGTGATGAGTGGTCTAGCTGTTCTTTCACACATTTGTGTAGTAAGAGTGTAACTGTATTCTCATTTTCATCATTGCAAATTAATAGCATGTTTAATAGCATGTAAATATGATCTGTAAATGTTAAATAGCTTTTAAATATGATAAAAATATTGTTTACCTTTGTGTTAGGTCCTATACAAAATAAAGATTTCATCCAGGGTTGCCTACTTTCTCAACCCCATAGATGGTATTTCTGGGGCTAGGATCACAGAGATGTGCCTGAGAGGAGAGAAATCTCCTGATGTAGTTTATAAGTGAGATGACAAAAATTTCCAGCAGAATGACCATTTCCTTATATCATGATGTTGGGCTGGGCATGAAGCTGGGTCCCCAGGCAACCTAATCACTGCAGCTCCTGATAACACACTTCAAACAGATCTGCAATCCTGTGATACTGTTCTCCACCTGAGCAGTTGCTTGATCACCTTTAGTCTATCAACTGCTTCAGAGGATGAATCTTCTTAAAATAAAGAAGTCACAAATCACCGATATAGATAGGTTTGGGCAGTAAAGCACGACTGAGGCGTGCCAGAGTTTTCATGAGCTTTGATATGTGGTTCGATTGTGCTCATGGTGGGAGCCACTGTTCCTCGTGGCATCCTTTCCCCTTGGACTGCTGCTGAGGTCTCCTGAGCCAGGTCAGAGTGTCTTTTCATTCAGTGCTGTGCCAGCTGGCCCCACCTTGACTTCTTCTGCATGTCTGGGCTGTGCAATGATGTAGCACAGAGGTGTCTGGATTAAACCTGCCCTGAGCTGTTATGTCCACACTGTGCATCGCAGTGTCATGCAGGGATACTACTCGAATCCCATCAACAGTATATTGCAATAGTGTTATTCTGACTGAGCTGTCCACAGTTCTCTGTCAGCTCTGAGATCTCTTCCCTGTATTTTCTGTGATAGATTTGGTCTTTGTCATTCACATGTTTCTAATTTTTGATTATTTCAGGACATAACTGCATTTTAGTTGTGACACAATTAGACCTTGATGGGACATACTAAATGCTTCAAAAAGTTAGAGAAGTCCTAATGGGAAACAAGATAAGAAGAACTTTTGAAATACGCTTTGGTACTTATGCCACATGCAGAAAATGAGTGTGTAAGTTTTTAGATGTAAGAATGTATTTTCTTGCTCATATGCTACCAAGCGTGGCTGACTCCTGGCCCGTGACTCTCTCCAGTCCTACTGTAGAACAAATAATAGCAACAATAAAACCAACAGCTTGTTACTATGTGTGGATTTACTGATGTTCTGAAATATCTATATACAATTCTTTGCCCAAAGACAAATTGAGGCCAGCTGCTATTCTACCATCAATGTCAAAGTACAAAATAAAGGGAAATAGTGACTGAGACAATCACCAGCAAAACCTGAGTTCAACACCAGTCCTCAGAAAAGCATAAAAGTTAGCCAGAAGTGTGGCTAGCAATCCTAATACTGTTAAGTAGACTGTCTGAATTAGAGTTTCTCCTAACTGCATTTTTTCATTTTTTGCACAGTTGCATTCAGACCAGAAAATAATCTTATTATGGAATTACTGTTTCTAGCAAACCACTGGAGCTCATTACTTCCAAGGAATATGTAGTTTCAGGATAGATACCCTCAGCAGTGGGTTTCAGCTAAGTGGAGACATCCCGTGTGCTTTCTCAGAAGTCAGCCATAGTCTTGTGCATCAGGGGAATTGATATAGTGTGGACTGACTAGCTTTACCCTGAATAGGGATAATCACTTCTTAAACTTCCATCCGGTGCTTTGGCAAACAGCAAACCTGCACTAGTGCCAAATCTGTAATTACTAACAGCAATGACATGTATGCCTGTTCTGCATGATCCTATTTTGTTGCTTCTGTTGTTGGCTATGAACAACTCCAGATAATAGGAACCTCATCCCTTCATCTGTCTCTCAGCAGGACAAGCTTTAACCTAGGCTTTGAGAAGGTTGTAAAGAGGAAGGGGAAAAACACATCAAAGCAACAAAAAGGAAAAACACATGAGCAGGTACTGACTGGGTATATACTGCAGAAAAAAGAATAGCATGTGCTGTCTCAAGGATAATAAAGGCCATATAGGTGTAGTGGGCTTTGCATGTGCATGAGGACCATTGTGAAGTGGAGGCCATCTTTGCTGCAAAAAGCTGCCACAGTATCTCAGTACACTCTTAATAAACATGGATTGTGCCACATGGCGTAGTAATCATCAGTCCATAAGGGTCTGGCAAAACTTCTGCCTTCTCCTCCTCTTCTCTTATTTCTCATCTCATTTCTTCTCATCTCTTTTTCTCCTCTCCTCTTCAACTGGAACAGTTAATAAATAGTTAAAATAACTAAAACTTAACAACATATTATTCTTTTTTTGCTGTCTCATAGAAGATAGCGTAAGCAATATGTAATTTTATTTTAAGAAGCTTTCATTTATTTCTTTTGTGTATTTATTTTATAAATGTGCATGGAATTAATACATCATCTCCAGACAGAGGATCCTCAAATGAGGACTTCTGCCTTCTTTGTATGTTTGATTACAGTGTTTTTGTGATTTACAGAACTCTTTCATAATCCAATTCAACACGCTGCTTTATTCTAATTTCTTGACAGGTTTGCTTCACTGTTTGTGCATGTGTGTATACATCTATACAGACACATATGTGTACACATAATGGATCAAGTAAGCCAAAATATTAACTCTCATGTAGAAAAAGGGTCAGTGACCTGTAGGTGCCATGTGTAAGTTATTTAATATTCACTCTGAGTTTATAATGAAAATTTTCTCAGCTGCTTTATTTGGCAAAATACACATTTTTAAATGACCAAGCAGGGAATATATGTCCTTTTTTCTAAAACTTTTTTCCCTTCCATGCAGCAGCAGCTGCCTGCCATGTTATTGTTTTTTGTCGCTAGCAGGCTTTTTGGGTGTGCGCCAGTGATTTCATGTGGGGAGTGGGATGATTTGCATTTGAATGGTGAATGGCAGGGCTGGGTGTGGGTACACTTAGCCCCACCAGGTGAGGTAGAACAGCAGCTTCCAGCTCACCTGGAGTAATTAATTCAATAAAAAGTTAATTACATTGAAGGGGAAAAACAAACTTCCATATAACAGATGGCAAATTTGTAGTGTGATCGAAACTAAGAGGATTTTTTTTTTTTTAAATACCATTACGGTGTGCCCTAAATGGTATACAAAATTCTCTCCTCTCAGTATATGCTTAAGCAATTGCATATGTTGTTTCTGTATACTGGCACTGCTGAGATTTTTGATATGTATTTCCTCGTTTCAGAAATTTGTGAGTTTTTAATCACAAAACCTTCCATCAACACTGCTTTCCTGGAAGATTATGTCTGTGGCTTGGTTCCTGGAAGAGCTGCAAGTCCTCTGTGTCTATCAGCCAATCTTCTTTGAGAAACTTTTGAACCTGGGAGTCAGGACATCAGCCAATTTGCAGAGAAGACCAGACGCCTTATGAAAACTGAGGCTTGGTAGTGAAGAAAAACCCTGTCAGGTCCTCTGCCAAGAAAAAGCCATGGCAAGTTTAACCCTTTCCCAAAGCATTTGGCTAGCTCAGCAGCTGAGAAGCAGAGAATGGCTGGACAGCTGGTGTGCAAGTAGATAGCCAGGCAGCTTATGCATAGGACAGTCCACATGCATGCTTTGCTTAGCAGGTAAAGTTGGGTGAAGACATGGAAAGACAGAAAGAAAAATGCCTGAAGATGGGCATAAAACTTTATTCCTTAATAGACTTAGGCGTACATGTTGGTGGTAGGGGTCATAAAAGGTAAGGGGAAGCTGGGCTTTTAAAGGCCAGGGGTATAGTGGAGATAGCCTTGACAAACCGAGTTTCATTAATTTCAAGGCTTGTAGGCTCTTCTTTACAAAGAGAAATTTTGGGTACAGAATATAATTTAATGGTACTAGAATCATGTTAAAAAGATTGAACTCAAGGTTCCTTGGTATTGTGCAAGCGAGAAACGTGTTCTTAATGATTAGCTGTTCAGAATTTCAGAAATGAGAAATGCATATGAATGCATATCTTGGAGGGATCCTGATTTGTAAAATTTACTGAGTGTCTGTGTGAGAAAGCTGAGGTATTGAGCTCAGTTCCTTCAAAACTTGTGCTTCAGTGCTCAATATCAACTGCTACAATTGATCCATGATTTAAAGTATTTAAAAAATAGAATACTATGCAGGCTGATTTTTTTTCCCAAGATTTACCTAAGTCATTCCTAGTGCATTTTTGCATTCTGGTCCTTTCACTGACTTGAGCAGGAGGTTAGGTTGTTTTCAAAAAGCCTGATGGTATCAGATTAAACCAAACTGTGTTGTTGAGTGGGCAGAAGAAGAAAAGAAGAAAAAGAAGAAGATCAGTCTGATCCTGCATCAGTTTAATGCTTTCCATTGAGCCAGTGCATACAAAACTTTTGATAAAAATTGAAGGTTTCCAGCTGGAAGAACTCTATTCAAAATATTACCAGCATTTGCATTATTTTCAGGACTGAACCCCCAAGAGCAGGTTTAGGAAATCCTGGCCCTGTTGTTGTCAGAAGCCAGACTGGGAAAAAAGAAAGGAAGGTGATGATTTTTTCTACAAGATAGCAACTTTCCCCACACACTCCCATCCCATCTGCAGGTAATTAGAAGTTGTTAGTGTACTTTATCACACTGATAGTGAAGACAGACTTCTGCCACAGACCTGAGTGGCAGTGCTGGCAGCAGATGGCACAGTCCAGGTCTATTTAGCACCCTCCTGGAGATCCTTCTTGCCCCTGCCTTGCTGTGGCTCCAGGCACCTCTGACAGCATGGGGGCCTTGTACCAGCTATCAGACAAGACATTCTGCTGACTAAGAAATAGCAAATGTAGACACATATTATGGCAAAAATCCATGTTGTGGCTTCACTGCAAACCACATGCTAAATGATTTTGATGTGGATGTTTTATTGCTACATACAATGAGAAAGCTGGTGACATTCTGCATCTGCTCTCTCCGATGCAGATCTTCTGTTCTCCACAGAAAATGGCCATCCAGAAAAACTCACACAGTGAGTTTTTTATGTGCTCCATAGCAGTCTGTTTTCTACTGTCCTGCACCAAAGTTAGTGAAAGTTTTTTGGTTTTTCTGCTGGAAGAAATAAATCCCTCAGTATTTTAATGTGAGCTTGTTTTATATGCTGCAGTTAAGATTCCTTGAGCCTCTGTGTTTGATACTATATTTGGAAGCTTACTTCATAATTATAGGTGGGGCTGTAGGGCTTATTATTTAGGTTACTCAGCGCATGGGAAGGGCCTATTCTGGGCCTGAATCAAGGTTGTGTAACAAAGGAGACAGTTGTCTGAGGGACCCTTGATCGATTGTTTGTCTGGTAGATCTGAAAGATGAAGGTGCACAGAGCAAGGGATTGCATTTGAAAGAGGTTACTTTATTGCTTTCTGTAGTAAAGGCACTTAAAGATTGTCCATATCAGTAGGACTCCTCTGCCCTTACCATCAGATTCTCAGGCAAGTTGTTTTCATGGATGATTTCTGTTTGTGGTATCTTGCTTCTTTTGTCTACCCAAGGTGAGAGGTTAGAATAAGGTCAGAAGAAATATGTCATACTTAGAGATGGAAATGGTAGCGCTCTGCACTTGCAAAGATCTATAAAAAACAATGACATCTCAGACTGGGCACTTAGAATGAAGTTGCACTTTAGATCCCAATCTTTCTGTGTCTCACTTCCTTATTTGTAAAACAAAGATAATCAATTGCTACTTCATGAGGATATTGTGAAGAAAAAAAAAAGTTAATATACGTAAGGCACTGGGGTACAATAATGATGAAGCCATGGGAAAGATTGTGTAGAAATAATTTGAAGATCTAGATAGGACGTCAACTGTAGAGTTGGGGACCACACACTGAGTAATGAGGAGAATGAGTATTGCAAAGTCACTCATTAAATGCGCACCATCCAGTCTGCCCTGGATAAGGTGAAATTCACTTGACAAAAATAGTCTTTAATTACATGCTGTTGTAACACATACAAACAGTGTGGCTGAATTAGATCTGCAGAGACAATCTAAACTTCCTAATTTTTGAATGCTTGATTTTGCAACCTGGTAATACTATTGTGGCACAGGGAGAGGGAGGGAGGGAGGGCTGTTGTAATAAAATGTAGATTCTTATAATCATATGTATAGTTTTCAGTCTTTATTTGTTCCCTCTGCAATACTTATAAGGTTATAAGTAGATGAAACAAGGAGAAAATAGCTTCTTGATAATCTAAAGTACTGTGAAAGGGAATGAAATTATACCCAGATCCTACATTTTTAATATGATAGGAACACATTTTAGAAGCGCCCCCAGGATTCCTCAAACAGTATCATTAGACATTTGATGTGAACCATTATATTTATTTTATTGTGAATAATAATTTGTGTTAGAGAACTACCTTGAGGCACTGACTAAAAGCCAGTCTCTATTCAGCAGGGCACCATGCAGGTATGCAATAGAGGACAGTCCTTGCTCTGAAGGACCTTTGAACTAAATAATACATTTGCTGGGTTGGTAGAAAGGCAGTTGCTTGAATGGCTGCCACAGCCCTGTGCTGTGTGGACAATTAAATGATTAATTGAGTACCTGTATCTACACAGTATAGTGATGTGCAGCCCTGTTGAGCTAACTTGAACCCCAGAACAACCACACTATCAAGCTACTTAGCCAAACTTAATGTATTCAGCTTCCTAGATCCAGCTCAGCTGTGTAGGCAAAACTGAGCAGGAGCCATCAGGAGGCAACAGGGATGGGAAAAGGAAAGTAGCAGAGCCAGGGTGGACGACTCTAGTGAACCAGGCTTGCTGCTTCTGTATAAGCCTGTGGGATGTGGGTTAGATTGGAAAGGGTGAAGAAAATGACAGTTGCTACTGGGATAGTGGTCTTGGTGTCCTGGAAGTCCCATGCATCCTAACTCTGCCCTCACTGGTGGTAGCAGCAGCTCTCTGGGTTTTCAAGGACTGGGCAGGCAGTCTAAAATAGACAGCTACTGTGCTGGCTGAAGCAGCCTGCTGCCTTAGACAGCTACATGCTTTGCTGTTGCAGCAAGGCCAGGAAGAAGCAGTCCAAGCAGAGAGCTGGTTTTCCATACTTGAGCTGTGTTCTTTAGTACTTGCTGTCCAAGTAACTCTGCAGGGCACTGTCACAGCTGAGATACCAGCTGTACCTTGGCATCCCTATCCCAACTCTGTTCACCTGTGTAGCTCAGTAAAACCTGTCTTGTGTGTCCCTCTTCATTCAAAGGGATAGTTCTTGATCAAGCATTGCCTACAGTGAGGATTTTGCAAGATGAAGCTGCCTCCCATGGCCTTAACTGAGGTATATAGTCCTTTGTTTCTGTTTTGTTTTTATTAAGCTGCTTTACCTGGCGATCTTATCAACGTTCACGAAACTTTAAGTGTAATGCATTTGTTTCTGCTTAAATGCTTTCTTGCAAAATGCTATTTTGTTTCTGCTGCTTGAAATTATATTTAACAGTATCCAAGCTAAATTTATGCACACACATTTAAAGACGGAGCCCTAGATATAATGCATTTTTAACCATGTGAAATATATTAGTAATGGTACTTACAGAAAGAAAAGAAAAAATATTTTGGCTTGCATTAGTTCCATCTTTGCAGTATGCAGATAAGTAGCATACCTTTGACAGTGTAACTACATTAGGTTTGCCTCAAAGCTAACAGTCAGCAAGCCTTGTGCACAACAGGTGTTTTGCGTAAGAGGTGATGTTCTAGCAGGAGCTCCACATTATTTTCAGTGTATCGTCTCCCACAGCTCATAATGGTCCACGTGAAAGTAGGAAAGAGCACAATGAGCATAAAACTGATGGTAACACTTGAGGAAAAGGATATTGTTACCATTAACCGAAGTCAGAGGGGAATATTAAAACAGGGACTTGACCTTGCCCTGTCCACCCCTTCAAGATAGTCTGAGGAAAGGAGAGTACGCTCATTTGTTCTTCCCCCCCCTGCCATTTAACATATGTTTTATGTATTAGAATGGAAGCAGTTAAAGGCTGAAATGCATCTAACGGTGTCTGAGAAAAATGTTAAGGAAAAAAAGACTTCTTAGATTGTCATAACAGTAATGGTAATGAGAAAGGATGTGGTAACCTCTCAAACAGAAGACTATTATTAAATGTAAAACAACCAGCAATCAGGTGTGGGGCTGGCAGACTTCTCTATTTAGCTAAAAATAAACAAGCTGTTGTTTTTAGCTTTTCCTACTGGATTCAAGCAATTTGGTAGCACAGATAGAAAACTGGAGCATTGTGCTGGCAAAACGGATAATGCTCTGCATGGCACTTGTGTGCCAGCAGTCGGGATGCCTGGCTGCTGGGCTGGTTGTTTGCCCATGGAGGACCCAGCCAAGCCAAGAACCTTCACAGCTGCTGTGGGGAGCATCCACAGGCTGTACCTCACTAGCCTGTGCAGCCCTTCCTGCACTCAATTGGGTCTCTCAGTTCAGGAGACACTGTGAAAGGCTTGAGTGACAGTAAAGGGTTTTGGGGGCTGTGGGTGAGGAGGGAGGCCCGGTGGGCCATTGCCTGCATTGCTGGGGGCCTTGGACACATAGCTCAAAATTCAGTCGCTTCTAAAGCTGTCTGCTGATAGAGTCCATAAACTCCATGGGTGCTTTACTTTATCCTGTCTCCAGATGCTGACAGATCACACTTTGCTTGTTGCTAGAAATGCCTCAGCTTTCCTGCCAAGCCCATACCTAACTCCACTGAGAGGTCAGAAATTATAATTTTTGCTAGTGAAGTCCCCCTGAGGGCCAGCCCAGTAGCTCTCTGTGAAACAGGTACAGGATATGGTCCTGTGAGAGGGTCAGTAGCTGAGGACCATTCTTCCCCAGCCAGTGCCCTGGAACATTGTCTTAGGCCCAAGACTCCTCCAGCGTGTTGCTGTGGAGCAACATGTGCTTGACAGGAGGGAGGCAGGTCCCCTGGCTCTCCTGTGCCTGCTGGTGTTGGCACCAGGCTGCTGGCTTGGGCTCCTAGGATCAGGGTGCATGAGCTTGTGTCCCCTCAGGTGGTGGGAGGAAACAAAGCAAGGTCTCCTGCATCCTTGATGAGTGGTTTGATGACTGCTTGAATGCGCAGAGCCCTGTGATGGCGACTGTGTGTCATAGAACAGAGGAGAGGGGACGCTGCCATGGAGAGCTGGAGGAGGAAGATAGATTAACTCCCACCTCTCTTCCCAGTGCTTCTTGCTGGGCTGAGTCTCTTGAGTACAGATGTCTCCCCTTCCACACAGTCTTGTTTTCAGTGCCATGCTGGGGCACCTGAAATAAGGGAAAAGGTGGAAGGAGAGTTTCTACTGTCTAATTGCAGGCATCTCTCTTAGCTCTGAATTGCACCTTGGTGAGATACCTGTTGGATATCTGAACCTGCCTAAGGAAACTCCCCTGAGTACAATCAGGCACCTCACAGGGAGCCCAGATGACTCATGAGGACTGGACTGGACTTGTTCATCGGTCCAGGCTTCCACAGGTGAGCTGCTGCTGGACCACACCTTCGGGAATCTTGGTTCTTTTTTTTTTTTTTTTTTTTTTCTTCATCTAATGCTTATTCAACCTATTTCAGTTCACACTTTATACAGCATGGGTAACTGTGTGTGTCCCTGTCCCAGGGGAGTCCTAGTAGAGTAGGTACAATTAGGGTTGTGAGGCACATGGGTCCCATAGAAAGAGGAGGCAGAATGCAGCAATAGCATAGACAGAGCCACAAGTTTCTGGCCTTTTCTTTTAGAAAATACTGCTTCCATTTAACATCAGACAATATGGTTCACTGAACAGATACTTTCCCCCTGAGAAAATGTAAAGCTATAAAAATAGCTGTGAAACATATAAGGTCCAGATTGAGGTAAAATGCTTGCCAGTGATAAAAAGGAGCAACTTTGCATGCCTGAGTATGGCAAGTTGGGATCCAGACCTTACTTTGAAGGATTTCTTGTATGAGAGAGTGTTTTTAAAATCCACTGAGTCCAATTTGTCACTGTTTCAAACAGAATAAGCTGGAATCCAGCACATTTTATCAATAAAAGATCATATGTAGTCAGCAGTATGACTTTTTTTTTTTTTTATTATTATTATTGCTTTACATCATCTCTGGGGAAAGTATTTACCTCAAGAACTATTTTGCCAGATGATGAGTAGTACTTGTACTTATTTTTGTTGTGTCCAAGCCATAACTTGGCCTCATTTGCATCTACCGACTAAATGGTTTAATTAATTTTGCATTGTGCTTACTGACTAGTTTTAATTAGCAGTTAAATCAGCTCAGTTAACGAAAAAATGTAGATGTTTACATGAATGCAAATCATGATGGGTTCTCAGGGCTTGATTCAAAAAGCAGTTCCACACCATTGGTGCTGAATTTCTGCAGGCTTTATTTAGGAATTGTGCGCTTCTTCTTCCCAAACAACAAAGTGTAGGGCTTTATGATTCATTAGCTGGCCCGAGCTTTCTTTTTCCCTTTCCTTCCTTGCTGATGTGGAGAATGAGGAATGGAGACAGATCAAGTGGGACTTCAATGCTTCATTCTTAGGGCATGCACTCAATACTCATGCAAGAAGGGACAAGAAAGAATGCCTTTGGATTAGTGTGTGCAACTGTGTCTCCCTCCAGTGTCCAATTCCAGCCACTATTACAGCTTGCCACTTATTTTTCTTTTGGCTGGGTGTTTATTCACATCTGGCCAGGACAGAATTAATGAAAAATGGATTTGATGAGAAGAAACTTTGGCATTCCACTGTCAGACAGACTCTGGTAATACAGGCACAATACCATGAACATGATATACATTCCTCTTTCTGGTGTCACTGATCTTGTGTACATTGAATGAAATCTATATTGGAGAAGCCCCTCTTCTGGTGATGTTGGGACAGACACCAATGGCTACTTCATTAACTTATTTTGAATGAGAGGTGTGGAACAATTCAAGATCAGTATGACTTTACCTTCACACAAAATTCAAACACAAATTGAAATAAAATCTGATCATTGATATAAAGGCTGTCATTTGCCCATGCTTAAACATCAATGTTTGCCTTGTCTCCTGTGTGTCATTATTTTGAGCTCTTCCCCACAGGGAATAATAAAGTATCTGTGCTGCATCTAATCTTAAAGGCAATTTACAATAGACAAGGATAAATTTGTCCTGAGACTACAGTTACCTTACTCAGCTTTCCCAATAACCTTACCCAAAAAGGAAGATCAGAGACAAGAAGATAATTGGTGAGATCATCAAGAAATGACTTCATAAGCCCAGGCCTTTCATTTGAAGGAAGCTGGCAACCTGCCCTCCTAGAAGAAGGTGTTATTCCACTAGTAACTACAGATCAAAGTCAACAGGGGTAATTATTTGAGGAGTTAAGTAGCTAATCAGTTTGGGAAACAAAAAAGAAAACCAAAAAAACCCTCAGTCCTTGGAGCCTGAAGAAACATTAGCTGGAATGCATGCTGTCTGTAGTTTTGTTCTAAAATTAAATTTAATTTCATAAATGTAATTTCATAAGCTATTCATCAGATGTCTCATTGAGGGACTCTGTGCCAAGCTCATTTGACACAACTCTCTTTCCAAGCCTTGGAAGGGGAATAACTCTTACATGCTGTTCCCTGTGCTTTACCTCTCCCATGGAAATGGAGCCCGGTCCCATCCTTATTCATGGGCACTCTGCCCACAAATCCCAAAACAATAAGATTAAACTTTTTTTGTTAATGATTCCAGCCTCTAGTGCCACCCATCTGACACTGTTTTGTAGTGCTTACACCCACCTAAGCCTTGAAGAGGGAATGAGGTCATGTAAAGGAAACCTGTTTCTCTGCAATTTTGAGAAAACTTGTCTTGCTTATCCCATAAACCCAACAGTGTAGCTGTGTTTGGTATGCAGGTGAGTGCCCCACCAGCCAGTGGGCTCCCCTTCTCATATGTCCTCCCCATGCTAACTGCTTCTTCTTTTAATGCCATCCTGTTATCTGTTCCCCTATGTCAGGCATTTACTTTAATAAACAGATTTCATAAGGCAGCAATACAGAGCCTGCTGCTCTCACAGCCCACTTCTCACTGGTCTTGAAATGTCAGGAGTGTCAAGTCGTTAAAAACACAAAATCATATTTCAGCCCAAAATTAAAAGCCAGTAGTTAAGGAACCTAATTTTCTATTTGTTTATTTTGTTTTTGATTCAAGTGTCATGTGAATGTATGAGGGATGTGTTGTTCCTTTATCTCTCCAGAATATAAATGCATGCTTTTTTGAGCTGTTGCTTTTTAAATTAATTATTTCACACAGAGATTTGGAAAGAGCCTTGTACTGCATAGCTGCATCTCCAAGCAGAAATGTATCACCTGGTACTTGGATTTTTTTGGGGTTACAATGCAAGCTTGTTGTCTAGACTATATCACATGAGGGCACTGCATAGCATCATTTACAACGATGCAGGAAGTTGAAAAGAAAGCTTCAATCAACTTCCAAAGCTAGCAGAGCTTTAATAGGCCAGCCTTTCATTAAGTGAATTCCTAAATGTTGACCAAATTCTTTCAGATGTAGGCAGCTAATGGTTCAGGATGCATGTGATGCACTTGTCATTACACAGACATTGATAAAAATCCTTGAAACTGCTTTTTTTTTTTTCCCAGAAAATTCACATGAATAGAGGGGGGGGGGAAAAAAGGATACTTTTCTTTAGTGGTTTCTTTCATGTCACAAGAAGGAACAAGAAGGAGGGTCATGTGTTTTAGTTTAACTGATACATTCCAATAAAATGATTTTCAAAGGGACAGGACAAATAATGGGCATTTTACATATGGTAGCTGGTGAACATCAGATGGAGCTAATTTTCTCATACACAATATATTTGTTATTTTGCAAGCTGGTTATAATTCATTTAAAGTCTCTTTTTATTTAATTTTACCTAATAAACTAATATAATGGCCCAGTGAAGCCTTTATGGCTGGTAAAGTTTGACGAATTATTTTATTTGCCATTTTTATTAGGATATCAAAAAATACGTGTCATTCTCCCACACAATTCCTATTCAATTGAAAAAAAATGAAGATATCTGAAAAACCAGTCCTCTGATCTAGGCCACATTATATTTTTGTAAATCTAGATATCAAGATAACAGCTAGAAGAGACTGGTTTCTCACTTACTTTTCACATGACATTTAAACTTGCTAACATAGTTACTTGCAAATAATTCTCAATACTGCATATATTTTTGTTCCTGACAGAAAAATACGCTGTTGCATTAAACCAGTGTACTTTAGACTTGACATTTGCATAGGCTGATAAAGTTGTCTTTCCTTTACAGTTTCTTCAAATGAGGTGTTCCTTGCTGTCTACTCACTAGAGATTTTCATTAGTGTCCTGACACTTTGCCTCTCAAGTTAGTAAATTTATCACCTTCCTTGTCTTCTGAAAGGTGATATGACATATTTGCCTCTCAAAAGTGTGACAAAATGACAAACAAAGCATCCAACTGGCCTTTGTATATCAGGGGACTGGGGAGGAGGAGGGAAGAAAATGAAAAAAAAAATAATCCCCAAAACCAACAGCCACAGAAAAAAAAGTCCGGCATTCTGCTGCTTAATTATCAGCCAGAGCGGAGAAGCTTAATAGTCCAGCAATGGGTGGAAGGAGCTTCTCAGCATCACAGGAAACAGTGTGCAATTAGTCAGGGTCAGGATGCCCAAGATCAGATTTGCTTAAGGCTAAAGAGAGACAGAGCAAGGCTATGGCAGTGTCACAATCTGCAGCCTGGTTGTCTCCCTGCGGCAGGATGCCTTTTGCTTCAGTTTCTAATTAAACAACCAGGCAACCAAGCGTGTCCACTCCTGGCTTACTTGTGTATAACTTGTTTTGCATTCAAAGACCTGGAGTGCTTGGGAGGGTATTTACAAAAGCAGAGGATTAAACTACAAATATAATTATTGGAAGTGGTGGATACAACAAATAGTTGTCATTACAATGGGAAATTCTGACTTGATCTCCCAAAAAAAAAAAAAAAAAAAAATCATCCAGCTTTTCAGTTTCACTGTCTTCGAATTATTATAAGTTCCTCAGAGGCACATTAATGCAGCCCAGACTTTCCTCTCCGGTGCAATAAAAGCACAAGTGTCTCTGACTGTGATTGGTAACAGGAGCCTGGGGTGTGAGGGCGACAGTGGGGTGAGCACAGAGGGACAGTGCTTCTGGTGTAGCCTTCCAGGCCTTTTCAGACCTGCCCTTCTTAAGCTGGGTGTTGTATTTCTGTCTTTGTGTTTAAGATGTCCCAATGGACCTTTCCTTCATGAGTATGTCTAAGGATGTTTTGAACTCATTTATACTTTTGACATCTCAAGCATCCCATTGATAAAACCATGTCTCTTGAGAACAAGGACATTCTTTCATTTGTTCTAAACCTGCTGCCTGTTGCTTTCAGTTGTGGTTCCTATTTTTTGGTTATGGAAAATAACATGCACACACATATTATACATATAACTTAACATAAAAGAAAATAATCCACTTTTTTTTTTTTCCTTTTTTTTCATTCTGGCATTTTAAGTGTCTCTTTCACAGGGAATCTGTCCCTAGTTATTTAGTCTCTCCACATAAGGAAGCAATTTCATACTTCTGATCACCTCCACTGCTCTGCTCCCTACTGTTCCAACTCTCCTACATCCTTTCTGAGATGTCAGGTATCTAGAAGCAGATGAAGTATTGGACATGGCACAGTTGTATACAGTGACATATGATTTTCCCATATGCATTATTTTGGACTTACCCACCAAGGTATTCCATCTGCCATACTTTTTACCCAGTCACTCAGTGCCATGATATCCTTCTGCAGCTGTTCCTAGTCAGTTTGATGACCACAGATCATTTTGTATCAACACCAAACTTAGTCATCTCATTGGTGACCCTGTCTTCCAAATCTTTCATGACTGGGTTGAACAACAGATGTTCCAGAATAGGTTCAGTGGGATCCTGATGTGCCCTACTCCTGCTTGTCCTTCATAATGTGTTCATAGTACTGGAAACTAATGCATTTTCTCTGTGATTAAAAGAAAATTAAGTAAGTCACTGTAGAATATGTGAACTGTGCATGATTGTCATAATGGTCTAATTTTCAAGTCGCTAGCCTTTGAACTAATATGTTAAATATTTTGTATCTATTCATCCTGTGTGGTATCTAAGCTCATCCCTTTCCACAGTCCACATCTTTTGACTGGTAGTGACAGCTCTAGCTCTCCTCATATTATTTTTCATGACTACTATCCATCTGGTTCTTCCAAAGCAACTCTCATTTCCAAGAGGGACTGGGTATTACAATATCATTCAGTGTATTTTCATAATCTGTTAATATCAGGCAATATTCCCAGTGGCCATTTTCTTTCATGCCAAGCCCCAGTGTGTATTTACTACATGTTCCTTGTCTGTTATTTTATTCTCACAGAAAAAATCAGAATCAGAAGACTTTGGGCTTCAAACTAAAGCAAGACAAATTCCAGCTACATGTGCACTATGCAAAACTCAATGAAGATTAGTTGATTTGGGGCAGAAGGTGATGGAAGTGGTGGGAAGGAACTCATTGAAAGACCTCCCCATTTGATATTAAAGGAAATAACAGTATTCTGGATTATCTTATGACTCCAGAATAAAAAAATATTACATTATCTGGATATTTCCTGGAAACCGGTGGGTATCACAGATAGGCGAGGGCACTGCCCTTCTACCAGACCTATGGACCTCATAATAGGTGGAAATGGAAACCTGCATTTCTTGAGCACAAGCAGAAGGCAGAAAATAATTTTAGGCCATAGCCTATGTTTCAGCCTTAGGGCTGGTTTGTGCTTCTTTTCTCTCCTGATACTTTGCACTGGTCTTTAGTATGTATTCTGTTATCTGGTAATATTTTCTTCTGTACCAGAACAGTGATCGTTTTCCTATTGGGGAGCATCATAATTTGAAGAACATATATATTTGTGCTAAAAGAACAGAGTCTCAAAGTATAATCTGAAAGATGGTTATGTGATAGATTTTTCCCTGACAGGATTTAGGAAAATGTCACGTATCAGACATACTGGCCAACAGTATGTAACTGTACTGCTGCCTCTGGCAGCTTAATTCTAGCAGATTTCTAATCACATGTATTTCAGGATGATAAGAGGCTTGAACAAATTCTTTTATAGCTTTCAAGGGCTCCTCCAGAGCAGAATGAAAGGAGCAGCTGGTTCTATTCCAGATTTGAGGAACTTTTTGTACCTGAAATGAAATTTTCTGTGTTGCTCCTTTATCCTTCAAAGGTTACCAGGCAGATGTAATAGAATTATTTCTGATGTGAGCTTTTCACAGATTTAACAAATTAGGTGCCACTGTATCCTTGCTCTATTTTTTCCCTTCCTATTAACACAGTGTTTTGTGACCACGCTTTTGCAACCATCACATTTGTGCTCCTCATGTTTATTCTTCTTGCCCTCACAACCTATTGGCAGAAACTATGGTTCTTGGGATCTGTTGGGATTTTGATTGCCTTTGCTCCAAGGTATTGCTAAGAAAAACAAACATGAGAAAAGCTTCCCCACTTAAAACTGATGCTTCATGCTGCCATTTCTTCTCATTTTCTTTGTTCTGTCACTTGATTTCAAGCATGCCACACAGCAGAAGGAAGGGAAAGAACAAAAGAAGGAGGAGAAATCCTGTTCTACATGGAAGGTCTGTACATTAGATAATGGTACAATTCAACAGCTCCTTGCTCTTTCAACATTATAAATGCTTCCAAACCTTGCCAGGAGAGTGTTAACTTAGGAGAGTGTTAACTTATCTACTTATCTTTTTTTTATTTTTTTTTTTTTAAATGAAGCTTTCCAGACAAGCTCAAGGGTTGCAGAATTGTTTGTAAGCTCTTAGGGCTTGGCCTGTGAGCAACCTCTTTGCCCAAACTTGCCAGTGAGCTGAACAGCTTAACTCAGCTCTCAAATAAAGAGCTACAAGCCCTTGTAGGAGCTCATAGCATGATTATTTACTGGAAAGCCTTTGGCCTGGATTCTTTCCATTTTGTGGCTTTCCGATGTGCTGTAGATGGGCTTGGTCAGGTCCTTGTGGAAAGCAGAGGCAAAATTCTTCCTCTGTGCTTGCTGGCATGTGTTCCTTGTGTTACTGAAAGCAGTATCTGAAATTCGCTTAGTCTGAGGCTCAGAACATGGGATCCACCAGCTCAAGCTACTGATGAAGCATTGTCATTATCACATATCTGGCAGTAACTGCTAGCAGATGTTCCAGAAACTAAAAACGCAAACAATGTAACACATCTAACCAAGTGGGAATTAGCACCCGGTAGGAAGGAAAATAATTTCTGACATTTGTTTTGATCAACGTCTACCTTGAAATAAGCAATGCAAACGTCTTGTGTTTAAGAATACTTACATCTATATTTTTTGTGGAGGAGCGTGATATATTTTCCTGGAGGATAAAAACAGTCAGATAATCAGAAAGAGAAACATTTCAGAAATGGAGTATGACATATAGTGAGTTCTTTAAAATTTACTTCAGTGACTGAGGAGAATTCTGTGGGGAAAGATGTGTTTAATTTAAAAAATAATGTTGATTTTTTTTTTTTTTAATACAAAAAAGAAATCATTTTGCCACTGTTGTGATCAGGGATTGAGTTTCATCATATGTCACCACATGATGTTCCACCAATGTAGCTGTAAGTTCCAGGAAAGCATGTGATTACTTCTATTGACCTGCATGTCATAGTGCATGAATGGCTGCTCTGTTTGCAGTGGGTCCTCAGATCAGGCTCGGATGCATTACCTAATTGACTGCTTGTGTCCTTCTCTTTGGGCCCGCTGTATGTCTTGTACTCTCTCCCCCCACCAGCCCATAGCTCTTCCTTAGATCTTTGTTTAGGAGGGAATGAATACGAAGCTGCTCTTTGTCTCATTAGCCAAACTGTCTGGGTTTCTTAGCTGGCTTCTTGTTATATGGCAGTTTTGATTAGACCACATGCATTTGGGGGACTACAAATACACTAGGTCCTCTGTGGGGCAAGTGGGCAACATTTTTTGACTGCAGTTTAACTGGTGGGTCCAAGGAACTAGGACTGAAGTTTTGCTTTATTAAACTGACTCTGAAAATATGTGACCCTTGTTTTAGTCACAGATTAGTTTTCATACATTCAGAAGTACAGGCTTCAACATCTTCATCACTCATGTACCTCAATTGGGCAGGATAACTTGGAAGGGTACAGGGTATAATTCATTTTTTATCTTCAGTCCTCTTTTGCTGAATCTGCTTCCTTGGTATTTTTCTCAGGGTCTTACATCCTGTGTACCTGCTATGGCTTGTCCACCTTGTCCTTTACACAGGCCTGTAAAGAGCAGGCATGCAGTAACAACCTTCAACCCCATTATAGACCTGGCTTTGCTTGGAGGGAATGACCTGGGGCAGAGAGGCTCTTCATGTCATAATCTCAGTGGCCAAACATGTCTTTAGGGACAGAAAAATGATAGAGAATGTGAAGGCATTTTTAAATGGAAGAGAGTCTTCATGTTCCCTTGACTGGTAAAATCATATGCCCTTTTACTCAGGATTTTATGCATAAATAAAAGTTTCTATAGAAGAATAATACATTTCACTTGATCAATATCTCCTAAAATATTGGGCTTGCTTATCTTGCTCTAAACACAAATTATATAAAAACCATATAAACCTGATGTTACTCATGTTCTTAGGCTTTACAGCCACAATAGTATTGCTACCCATATGTAATGCAACACCAGGATACATCTTTTGATAAATCAAAGGCAATAGACCAGTGCAACTGAAGTAACAGAGTTGGCTCTGTTGGTAAAAAGGCTTTGGCAAATCTTTAGGGAGCTTTGCACTGTGTTGGAATCCCCATCTACACAATGAGTGTAGGCACCTGCTATGAAAACATCCCTTAAGAGTCCCCCCACCTGAGAGCACAGGGAAGATGTTCTTCCCTGTGAAGAAAGGCAGTAAGCCATAAAAGTTATTTTGTAATTCAAGCTGTTTGTAGGCAGAATTAAGAAACTAGTAATGGATAATACAGCCCAATTTTGGCATTTTTTCTTAAACAAATTTTATATCTGAAATTGTCAGTACTCTGCCAGCTCTGTGTAGAGGGGATGCTGTATCAACACAAAAAACACCACATACTGTTACGATAAGACTCAGCAGGCAGAAACATGATTTAGTGAGCCCAATACACCCACACAGTCAAGAACGATGCCTCCCTTCTCTTTCTTTCTTTTTTTTTTTTTGAAAGAACTACTTTAAAAAAAAAAAAGAGAGAGAGAAAGCTTTTTTTTTTTTTTCTTTCACCCCCTCCTTTTTGCCTCAAAACCTTCAAAATAAGCAAACTCTTCCAAGATACTGGAAATTCAAAATGGACCAGTTTCTTCTCACCCTATTCACACTGGCCTAACTGGGAAGATACATGTACCTTCTGTGTGAGGGAAGATTGCATCTTCTTTGCCAATATAGTACTGTAAGTGCTATTCAATGAAAACAATTAGAGAGAAAGGCCTACTTATGGTAGACTCCTGGATCCTATGAAGTCAGTGACAGTGCTTCCACCAATACTGAGGGCCTCAGGATTTTGCTCTAAGTTTTCACTCAAGCGCAATTGTCATGAAACTTGAGATTTGCCAGAGGAGAGACTTAGCATGATTCAGAGGTTCTTCCTGGACTAGGAAGGTTGCTACCCCAAGTGTATAGTTTTCTGCAGCTCTCCTCTGACTGTTTTGTGCATATGGATGAAATATAACTCTTAGAAATGCACAGATGTGTATTCTTGCTTACCTATGAACCCTGCGGGTCAAGTATCATACAAACTTATAGCTAAAAATAGAGTGGAAAGTGTCCTTAAGAGAAACACTCTTTTCCCTCCCTTATTCCCAGCTCAGTGATTCTAGGATTTGTGGTTTGTGTTTTGTTGGTTTTTGCCTTTCCCCCCCCCCACCCCCCCGAATAGCTGATAGTTTTTCTGATTGGAGTGGAAGGTAACAGCCATTTTACTCTCTTGACCTTGTTCTGTGCTGATTTCCACTTGGTGTGTTCACATTGAATCAGCACCCAGCCTCCATTTAGAGGGAGACTTCTCCATGGATGGACCCCTACGTAACACAACGTATGTAGGACAGAGAGTTCAGATCATAAGCACACATCTGCTTTCTTGTGATATTCACCACACCCACCTCTCAGCTTGCTCTGTTCATAAAAGCATGGTTTATGAATTTGCCTGTTAAAAATATGGTCTTCTTTTCCAATGCACTGGTTTTACTTTCTGATTCATATAGAAAATATGTTGTGACAGTGCAATATGTATTCAAGGTTATTCTAACTGGTAGTAAAAAGCAGATTATCTCTGAAAACATATGGAGTCCTGCACATACGTATATCTCCTGCTGAACTGGAGGAGGCAAGTGGAAACAAATGCAAGCAACACTTCAGGAAAAGAGTAGCTACAAGTTGTTTCTAAACAATCCACAGCAAAAAATAGTACTGTTAGGCAAAAGCAGAGAAAAGTTGAAAGGAAAGGCTAGACAAAAAATATCTTAGCAGAATGTCTGTTGTCTCATATGTGGTATCCTGTCTCAGTTACAACTCCATTATATGGTAGAAGATTCAAGAACCTGAGATGTGGAGGACCCTATGTCACACCCAATAGTAAAATGAATGAGGAAAATGGGAAAAGATTCAAAGTGTCAAGCTTAGCTCAGGCAATATATGTGTAAGTTAAAACTCCCATCTAGCAAACAGAATAAGGTAAGCAAACAACAACTCTTTTTTTTTTTTTCCTACCATGCAACATATCCCAAATTTCACCAGATGCTGAAGTAGGTGAAGATGCCTTGTGTGGAATGACATTGCACAGACCACCCCCATGGCTCTTACTAGTGTTTTTGAGGGGATGAATGTCATTTGGGGTCCTTTCTGGCTTGTAGATTGAAGATGAGATGACAGACCATCACAGGACAGTGGAGAAGCGACATTAATTACACTGACAATTTAATTGTTTTAAGAATCATAAGAGAGAAGATAAAAATGGTGGGGCTAATAGTGCTGTACAAGAGAGGTACTGCATGAAATGAGAGTCTGAGAGTCTCTCCTGGTGCTTTTAACACTCTAGAAATTGCAGATGAGTGTGAAGCCAGCAATGTTTTTATTTTCTTTGTCATCCTTAGTGCTTTAAATAAGAACAAACAAGTCTGGGTATATTCAGAGTTATTTGCAAGGCTGAGCCAGATTTTATCTAACGGCTGCAGGATGAGTAGTTTCCGTCACTGCAACAGATGGGAGTTATGGTAGCAGTACCTGGTATTAATACAAAGTTTTCAGGTGACTCTATCAGGACTACTTAATTCCTGAGCCAAAATCCATAGAAGCAAATTGCTGTGTTCTTGTCAATGGGCTCCAAGTCAGGATAGGTCGTTTTGCATCTGAACACCCTCTGCAAGACAACACAAGGTTCCAGGAAAGCCATGGCGAGTGCAACTTCTGTGTCTGTGGAGGTTTTGTAATGCAATTTGTGGGAACCCTTGCTAAACTCTCAAGACAGTGGCCCCAAGGCAAGCTGCCCTAGTGAGCCTTTATTTGAAACACGGCCAGTGCTACTCTGCTATCTGCTGGGACATGGGGATGCATCCCTTAAAGTGTGTGTGCTGCTCTGCTTCTGAGACATGGGGAACAACAGAGAAGTTAATAAATAAACACAATTAAAAACCAAATCAGGTCTCTCATGAATGTATTGTCTTCTCTCTTTGCACAAATTCTTTACATTCCAAAATCATATTGGAAAATGGGAGGCAAATGCACAATAAATGTTGTGAGCTGCTTTTTGAGCCATGCTGTTTCCATTTCTATGGCTATTTGGAAAGTTCATGAATGCAAAGCACTTTTAAACACTCTAAAACTCAATACAGAAGAAACAATAGAAGCACATTTATTCTTGTTTTATTCAATGTCAGTATTGCTGAGTTTTGCATGACCAGATGTTGCAGAATTTCAAATCTGTTCAACCATAGCTGTTAACAAAACCATCCTTCTTTCATCAAAATTGAAAAAAAAAGCAGATTTATTTTAGAAGATGTCTTTGGGATTTTTTTATCAATGAAATAAAGATGTGATTTATCTATTGCTAGTGCTAATACTCGTGATCTCTGAGATTAATGATTGCAAGTCTTTGCACATGTGCTGTTTGCACAGTATTTGTACAATTATTTATGATTCTGAATGCCCAGTTTTAACTCAAAGATACTGCTCCTGCAATTTCAGTTTTGGTTTTGTTTGTTTGGTTTTGTTTTTTCTTTCTTTTAATAGAACACATGTTCAAGATAAGTAACGATTTTCCAGATAGAGGCTGGAAAAGCTTAAGTCTTTCCTCTCTGTGTGGTAGTTTCCCTTCTCTTTCTTTTCCTGGGCAGAACTGACAAGCAGGCATTGTCCCTCCAGTGAGCTCTGCAGTATTACTTTGACCCTAACCCATCAATCTGCCTCAATTGGATAATGATCTGTAATCACTTTCTTTCAGGGGAGTCTATAAATTTGCCAAGGCCCCATTCTTCTCTGAAGGCCTCCTTATGTTCACTCCCATTTGTGCAAATGCTCTCTCTTTTACAACGCTAAATAGCCATGCACATGGCCCTTTCTGTTCAGAGGCACCAGGCTGCTCACTGTTGATTTTCCATGGCTCTGCTCTCTAAAAGGAGGCAAAGCTCTACATGCCAAGACTCGGCAGGGTGCAGGACGAAACCACACCACTTCAAGAGCAGCCGCTTTTTCTCATTAAGACTGACCCATCATTAGGCTGCTTTGTGCTGGCCCTTGTAATCGATGAGGGGACTGTGTAGTGTGAAAAAGCTAATAAAGATGAGCATGAGGTGGTAGGGAAGGGGGCGGGGGGAGCAAAGGCACTAACCCCTGTTAACAGAGAAGCTCTCCTTCCCCAGAGCTTAGCAACATGAGTGAGGGACAAAGCTCAGGATAGCTGGCAGGGTGCAGATCCCTCTCAGTCATTTCTTTGATTATCTTGCACTTAATTCCCCAAGCATCCTAGTGCTGTCCTCTTTATTGGACCTAAGAAATAGAACAAGCATGAAAGAAAGCTCATATCCTCCTTCCTCAGCCGACTTCCTTCTTCTGATTAAAGAAGATCAAAGGCTGGAGAGCATCTAACTGAACTTGTGTACAGTACATGAGAAAGTTCATGTGTATGTGTGGAGCACTGGAGGGGTTGTGTTAGTTTTTGTTTGTTGGTTTGTTTTCATATACTCATGAGAGTTTCTAAGGTGTTGAGTATATCACTAAAAAGATTGCAGAAGGTGAAAGATTGAAGTTACTAATATGTCTAAGAAAAAACCAAGTGTATGCTTGCTCTGTGTCTTGTTGGAAGCACTCTGCAAGCACGGTAGGGAACAGACAAGAAAATAGGTAAGCTCTAACAAGTATGCAGTGTCGAGGGAGCATTGGCCGTGGGAGGGGGCAAAGATGATATTCTGTCTGTACTGCAGAGACAGCCACACATCTCTAGAAGTGCTGTGCATATGGAAATCACACCAGAAGCAAGCAGCAGGAATCTGCAGATATGACAGTGTGCCTTAGTGAAATGAAAGGATGCTCTTGCTTGGGGGAGGAGGAATGGTGCCTGTAACATTGTGTACACTGGTGAGAAAACATATGTAGAGCGAGGTTGCAAAGGGATAGTGTCAGATGTTGTACAAATGTGGGTGAGTTCAGTAAGGGACAATTTCTCCCTTCCTAACAGGTGGCCTATACCAGTCTTCAAAGCAGTTTTGTCCATGCCTTCACACATAACCCTAGTATGCTTTGTGTGCCTCCATGGACAGGAAACACAGTCAACATCTCATCTTCCCTCAGCTGTGTCCCTCCCTCCCCTCTTCTCCCAAGAACAAAGAAGCAGAGAGACAGCAAGGTATGTTACTCATCTCATAGCCTGAGAGCACATTTGTACCTGGCTTTTGTGTGGGAAGTGTAACGAGATAACCACTTGCACCTTCCCTCATGCCTGTCGCTCAAATGAATCTTTGGCAAGCTGTTCAGAAGTTTTTAGTATTAGTTTTAGCTTTTCTCAGATACATGCAAAATTACGTGGACAAGATCTTAAACTTGTATATTAATGTTTGCACATCAATAAAGCTAAGTTCTATCCATAGTCTTAAATTACCAGAGTTGTCCACAGTAGTTCTGTCTCATCTTCCTTGTGACTACAGAAATTCTCAGGCTCAAAATAGAAGGGAGTTGTTAAAGCTGCTCATGTGCCTAATCAGCACATTGCTGATACTAGTGAATCCCACTGCTGTTTTTTGTTCATAGACATTGTTCTCGTTTAGTGAGTTGAAGCCCCTCTCTTCCACTAAACAGCTTCATCCTAGACATCATGCACCATTTGGTCCTTCACTCCAGCTGAATGCTATGAATAGTCTCTGTGCCAATGCCAGAATTTTAGAAATGCTGTGAATAAACTGTGCCCAAGTGTGGAAATATCATCTGAGTTGAGAAACGTATGGGAATTGTGGGTTCTGTTTGCAGAGGCTTTTTTTCTTGTTGTTTCATTCTTTGAAAGAAGCAAAGTCTAAGAGAATTGCATAATAGAGGTACCCACTTCAAAACAAAAGCTGCTTGGTGCAGTATCTTCTGCTAGCATTCAGCTGTGCCATTCAGTGTGTTTGACATGGGATTTTGTGCTGCTGTCGTAGAGAAGCTGCACAAATTTACTTGATTTGAAACAGGGATGCCTGGCAAGTTGTTATGGGCAATCTGGACAAATATGTGTTGGCATTAGCCTTATTGTCATTCTGCTCAAGATTCCAAATGATAACCATCTCAAAGGTAATTTGTTTCCATTGTGTTAAAAATTCCATTGGAAAGTTGCTTTTTATTGTAACTGGTTAAATGCTTAATTGATATCATGTAATAAAAAGAATCAAAAACCCCTCTGGACCCTCTCAGGAGCTCAAGTTAGCTCCAGTGGAGCCAGCTCCATTGCCATTTCCAAGTTCTTCTGAAGTGATCTAGCAATTCATCAGTGTCAACGACACATGGGAACTCTCATGTTTGTAAAAGCCTGCAAGGGATCCATGTCCTACATTTCAACAAAAATCACAAAATCACATTTCAAGGTGGTCAAAGTTAGGGAAACATCAGGCAAATAATTGCCAGCCCTTTTCTGAAGTGGATGGTAAAACATGGAGAAAAATGCAGAAGCAAGAGGTTAGCAGCTGCAACTCACAGGTGAATGCTCCTTTGAAGTACATAGAAAACTGGAAATGAAGCATGTTGTCAGGATGCCAGAAGAATTTGGCTCCTGTGTCAGGAGTAGTATAACCTGAACAGGCAAATATGTTGATACACATGTGTCACAGAAATCACAGCAGAGCAGTCATGGAGGGTCTGATGAAGATCTTCTGTGATTCATTGCTTTATCTTCACTGGCCTACATCATGGCGGAGATTTTTCTCCACTTTCTACATGTTCCCACCTGATTGTTTATATTCTTATCAGAAGTTGCAATAAGGCCACGAGGATGTAAGCTTGAGTCTGCCTGGTGCTTTACCATCAATGTGTAAGAACAGACACAATCTAGCCTGCAAGGAACAGCATTGTAAATCATGAGATTCCTTGCCGCCGTGTGTTCTGTGTTTTGAGCAATTACCTCAGTCTCCCACCACTCAAGATGGGGCAGCATGAGAACAAACACACATATTCAGTGTACTTAGTACTTTTGTTTAGAGCTACCTTGACTTTGGAATACCACAGTAGGTGGTCTGATATTTATATATGTCAAAGTTGTAGCCTCTAAGATGGTTCCTACAATTTTTCTTGCCCTTACATCACAGGAGATAGTCTACATTGTCTCAGGGTGATCAGGCAGTTTTGGGTAGAAAGTTCAGACTCTTATTGTTATATTTTTTTCTAACTTACTGGTAAAATTGTTTCTCCAGAGGGTGGTAATTAATGGATATGAAGTGCTTACAGTTTAGAGTAGACTGAGGACAGCACCTATACACATGAACTTACTTATTTCCTTAATACTTAGAACCATGGTGGGAAAAAGAGGAAACAAACAAAAAAACCTACCCAAAACTTCTTGTTGTTGTTTGGTTATTTTGTTTTTTACAGCTTACTGATCAAAAATGCCATTTGGTAGCAGAAATACACATGTTGACTTATTTCAGGACACAAAATAGAGAATGCACATGACATGCATTTGTATTCAAACCAAGGACAGTAATGAGGAAATTCTTCCACCGATCCATCAGTGTGATCTATGCAATGAGACTGTATCGATTCCTGGACTGAAATTTTAGTTGGCAATTTGCTGATGATGTCACTGGAACCCTGAATCTTTCTGATCTATCTATTGCTTCCTTCATGCTGCAAAAGTAAAGATGCTGAAAATGTGCTAAACACTCAAGTGCTAAGATATATTTTAAATGGCCAGCAATTGATTAAGTTGAATAATTGCTACTGTATTCTAAATCAATGTCATAGAGTTAAAATAGCAAGCAGTTGCTTGCCTTCTCAAAAACAATGTTCAGTTTAATTTCATAAGGAACTGCTTTGTGTGATCTTTGGTGTCCACTGATATTAATTGCAATCTTCCTAATTTACTTCCTAGTATTATATTGCAAACCTGATTTCTGTTTGTAGCCATTTGTGTTTTGCTTTTTTTCCTGTTCTTGAAGTGAGTGTATATGTAATGCACTCTTCCTGCTCATGGGATTTTTACTTATGCTGGTTGTGCTAGATAAATCTCTCTCTGCTGACAGGCCTTATACATATGTTTGAAGAGGTGTATAAGTCCTTCACACTATATAAATGTTGTCTGCTGGTTATTGTGGGTTTTAAAAAATATTTATTGTTATTTTAATACAGTCCTAATATTAATACAAATTCTCATGTTTATGCCAACACATCTGTTAATAGTAAAATCTCAGAAACTCATGAGTGGCAGACTTACCTGGCATCATTGGTTATAAAAGGTCAAAGACATCCAAAGTCTAGGGATGCTGTCTTATGTCTCAGAATAAATTGCTGAAGGTGACTTCTTTTCCTCCCAAAATTGTCCGCTCCTGGTCTAATAATCTCAGTTAATAAAATGCTGTGTTCTGAATTCTACCTAATTCCCACCAGGAGTTGCATGATGCTGTTTTCTTTTTAACTGGCTAATTATTATTATTGTAGACATTTTATTTACTCCAAAGTGGTTTGGGGATAATTGATTAGGTTGCACCATGTCATGAAAGAACAGATGGCAGACTAGTCTGTCAGCTCATCTGCAGTGTATGAGAATGCTAAGAAAATTAAGACAGGGTAAAAAAAGAAAAAAAAAAGGAAAAAAAAAAAGAAGAAAAAAGAAGGTGAATAGGAGAGGGAGAGGAATGAGCTAAGCTGTGCTTGCAACACAAAAAACTTCTTGTAGTGGGTGGTCCTTTGGGAAGGTAATCGGAGATCTGCAATATGTCCACTACAATCAACAAAAGGGTATAATACTTCTCTGCAGGGAATTGGGTAGGGAAGAACTTGTTTAAATAAAATTGCAGGGTTTTCAGAATGTTAAACTAATTCTCTAATGTTCTGTGCATTGTCGAGGGAATTTTGGCTTTGCATCATTTGCTGTACTGAAGTACTGAAAAAATATTTTAATAGAAGTGTTTTGGAATGTGTTAAGATGAATTTTAGCTTTGGAAACCCTGACTGTGTTTAATGACAACTAAAAATGCTATTAGAAAAGCTGTTCTCTCACTGCATCCCCTCCCAGATTTTACATTCCTTTTTGCTTAGTAGAATTGTTTATCTCAGTGCAAAGGGAGTTTAGTTTTCTGTTATTCCGATTGGTTGGCATCTGCAGTTTTGTGTGTGTGCGTGTGTTTGTGTGTTAATTATTTATCAGTGATGAGTTACCATGGATAAAACTGTGTGTGGGTTACTTACATATAGAGGAATGTAAAGTCTGGGACTGATCTCCTTTTAGCATTTGTATTTATGTGTGTGAAAAAAGGGGAAAACAGTAAGAAAATGGCAAGAAGAGAAACATGCGCTGTCTATCCCAGAGCTCACAAAGCCCATAAATCATTACACCTCCAGAATCCAAAGATCCCAAAAGGAGGGATCCAGAAGAAAGTAAGTGATTTCCATGCAAAGCTTAATCTTTCTAGACCTGATTCTCTCTTATATGCCAGGAGGTATTTGTGCCTTTGCAGAGTAGCATTAAGTGTCAGCAAATCAAAGAGGCAAGACTTCAGCACCATCCTCTCTGTGAGGTGCAATCTCACTCCCAGCCAACAGTCACTAGGATGAGGTTGCTGCATCAGCTGGAGCGGAGAGCCCAGCAGGACTCTCCTCTTTCCCATTTCAGCCCATTTTCTTCCCCTCAGCATCCTGTTAGTCAGCAAAGGATCTTCTATGGAGCTCCCACAGACCAACAGGGAGGAATACCTGTCACTGTCTTCTTTCTCTTGTCTCTAGGTAATCATGTGCAAGGACAGAAAAAAATAACACTATTACAGTGCTTCTTGTTAGGCAGTACTACAAGCTTAGATTTACGAGAATGCTCCTCCTGTACCATGACATCACTGTTCTAGGTATTCAACAAATAAGTTTCTTAGCCCTAAAGTCTTACAGTCCTGGAAGAAAAGGAGGTCACAGGCATTTGTCATTAAATGCAGAAAGGGACACGATTAAACCCTTGCCATCTAAGAGTTTTGGCTTGTCTCACAGTGTATCACATCTCAGCCCAATGACCGACCTTCCCTCCCTCAAGTGTATAACTGTGCTTTCATTTAAGTAATTCCAGTAGAAACTACTGGTTTTGTTTTACTTCCATGAGGTAATCTTCTCCCACTAGTTACTGTGAACTGGCAAAGTCCTGCTTCTGACTTTTCTGGGTGTGTTGGGCTTTCCACACAGCTGGAACAACCATTAGCACAGTGAATGGCTTTTCTGCTGTCTGAACACCTTCTCCAGTGCTAAGCAGCTCCAAAAAGATGTGCCCTCATCACCTTCACAAACCTTTTCTGTTCAAAGGAAGAAAATGACCAGAGCTCGATTACTGTGTAAGTATTTGAAGCTTTCTCTTTCTCAAAAATTGTTAGTGAAAATTAGTTCTTATTGGATTGAGAGTGAAATATTAATTACACTGACCACAGATGGGCACGGTGCAGAGTATGCCGGTAAACTCCCCACACAGCTCTCTAAAAGTCCTTTAATTATGGCCTGCATAAATTTCTATTCCAGTTTTCGGACTCCCTTAAGCAGAGACTACCAACTGTCCTAAATTGCTTGGTGGTTTGTTGAGGTGGAAATGTATCCTCTGTGGACTAAACTCATTACTGGGAGGTTTATTAGTGAGAAGGTAGTGCAAGTCCATTAATAAATGAGGAGTGAGGCAAAATCAATTATGATTTTAATATGACTGAACCACTAATCTGCTTTTTTTTCTTTCTTTTTTTTTTTTTTTTTAAATCTATCACTTAAAGGGAAATAAAAGAGTATGGGCAATTAAGGAGCAATGATGATTATAACTGGAATGGTTATTGATAAATGCGGGTAAGTAAATACCTGAGACAATTAAATACACAAATTGGCAGAACAGGGTGATGTGAGTTCCCTCATCTTAAGGAAATTTGTGAACATACTGAATCATTAATAGGTTCTTTTGAAAGCTAAACCACTGGCCCCTGGAATAAAACTGTATGTTTTTATTTTACACTGTACAGTGTAATGTGCAGGCGAATTCAGCAGGGGGGAAGAGAAATCTGGTCATTTAGCATCTGGTAAATGTAATCTGCCTGTCTGGTAAAATGTTGCAGCTATTAGGACAGAAAATCTGAAAACCACTAGCAAAGAAGGGTACCACAGAAGCAGCAAGTACCTCCTCCAAACTTTGCCACAGCAACTTGTGTACTGTGGCTGTTCTTGTTGAATGACAGGGCACGTGAAGGGAGGGGGACAGAGGTGATATTTCTGGACATTTAGAAAACATTAGGTCATGTGCTTCACAAAATCACCTTTGGAAAACAACGCCAATTGGCAGGGATGGAAAGACTGTTATATTGGCTGAAAATGGCCAAGTGTTTCTAAAGGGAAAGCTGGGATGAATGACAGCAGTTTTCTGATGTGGGGAGTTTGAAGCTGAGCTTTTGCAGGAATTGGCATATGGCCTAGTTTTCTACAGAATCTTTTCTGACTATCTGGAAGATGGAATAGATAATATGTGAATACAATTTTCAGAAGACAGTAGGTAGAGACGACCCAATAATAACAATATTTCAACTCTAGACTATGATGAGGGTCTAGAGATATTAACAGTGCAAAGAGGAAACAAGTGGTGTGAGGATCACTGATACACTGAAACAAAAGGGAGCAACAGCACTGAAATGTGCAACTTCTCACTTGGCAGTGGCTATATGGCACAGCATACTACTTCTTCTGGAGCAAAAACCAAAGCAAAATGAAATGAAACTCAGATGGGCACTAACAGCTGAGGTGGGAATTGAGTGTGGCTACAAGTCACCGGAGCATTGAGGGCACATGATGAGGCTACCTAGCTGTAGAGGCTGAAGGCTTGGCTAGAGATCCACTCTGCTCAAGTATTTAAGAAAAAAAGCAAAAACAAACAACAAAACAAACAAAACAAGCCCTGTGGGTGAGATAGAGTTGGGGAGTGGAAGAAAGGGATTTAAACACTACCACAAAAACCAACTGCCAGGTCCTGCTCCATTATCATATGCATACAGTGATTTCTTACTGCCAGGAGTCTTTATAAACCTGCATTTGTCATTCCCAGTTTTTGCTGAGTGAAGTTTCATAGAATCATAGAATGCTAGGGATTGGAAGGGACCTCGAAAGATCATCTAGTCCAATCCCCCTGCCGGAGCAGGAACACCTAGATGAGGTTACACAGGAATGTGTCCAGGCGGGTTTTGAATGTCTCCAGAGTAGGAGACTCCACAACCTCCCTGGGCAGCCTGTTCCAGTGTTCTGTTACCCTCACTTAGAAGAAGTTTCTTCTCAAATTTAAGTGGAAGCTCTTATGTTCCAGTTTAAACCCATTTTCCCTTGTCCTATCATTGGTTGTCATCGAGAAGAGCCTGGCTCCATCCTCGTGACACTAACCCTTTGTATATTTATAAACATTAATGAGGTCACCCCTCAGTCTCCTCTTCTCCAAACTAAAGAGACCCAGCTCCCTCAGTCTTTCCTCATAAGGGAGATGCTCCACTCCCTTAATCATCTTGGTTGCTTCAGTTTTGTTTCGTTAATGATATGGATTAGTCACACTTATTTCTATGTTCCCGTTGATAAGGAGACAAGAACATCTTTGGATGTGGTAAAGTTCCCTCAGTCCTACCTTAGCAAGATTCCCACCCCAAACTCTCTTCCTTGCTGCAATGTCACGTCTCTGTGAAAACAACATAGAATGCCTCTGCCAGGAGGACAAGAGCCTCAGGCTGGAATGCAAGCAGTTGCCTCAGCAGCAACAGTTCATTGGATGGTGCGAGTCCAAACTCTCACTACATGTGAAACACATCAATGCTGAGTTTCATTGCTTTACTTTGGTACCTTCCAAATGTGATAGTGTAATATGAGATGTCAGAGATATATATATATATATTTTTTAATTGCTTCAAGGCCTTTGTGGCTTTATATAATAAATAACTTTTTAAATGGACTTCGAATATTTTCTGTACATTATTTTTTCAAGCAATTTTTCACTCACACACTCCCCAGTAGTTTAAGACTGCCAGTACATATCAATGGAAGCATATATGCCCAGTATTAAGCAGATAGTTATACTTTAATTCATTCTGTCTATGCCATGATTGGGTTCCTGGGCTGGACTGGAGAACAGACTTGATTCCGTGAGGATTTTTTACACTTCTCACATACACCATGGAGAAGGTTCCCATTATTTTCAATCAATAGGGGTCAGGCTGGGAAAATTCTGCTTGAGTTGAAGAATAGTCATCTAGGGAAATTTTTTGTTGATTTCAGGAAGATCATTGTGAGTAATTCTGTAAAAGGCAATGTGTCGTTGATTTTCATCAGTTCTTGTTGCTTTATTAGAAGGTCGTCTCGAACATCAGGGTAACATTTTGCCTTTTAGATCTATACTTTGAAATGATGAAATGTGGATTCCTGACATTCTTGATGGCTTTATAAGGAAATGTGAACAGCTGTAATTCATGGGATGACATGCTATATATAATTTTCTCTACCTGAAATTTTAGAAGTACATTTTCTTTGTCATGGTTGAATGATTTAGTTACCCTGGCTGAAATGTTTATTTTTTTACTGTAATGTTTTAATAAATATTTAGTTTAAAAGATTACTTCCTGGAACAATTTCTACTAAAAACAGGAAAAAAAAATGGTAGCATGAAAATTTACTGAAAGTATATGTAACATTTATGGCTAAACAGAATCTGTTAAAAAAAGTTCTTTTCCTCGTTTAGCAATAAAAAGGGGTGAATTCTTCTGGCTTGAGTTTTGTAATCTCAGTCTTTTCATATGGCAGATCTTGTTACAGCAATCAGCTGATTGCTCTTCATGTCCACAAACTTAGTCTCTATGGAGAGATCAAAACATCTGGGAGTTTTATATTGAATTTTGTGGTCAACCAACTGGATTCTTAAAAACTTAAAACTGAATTAATTTCTATGGTAAATGGCTAGCTTCCCAGCATACCAAGTTAAAGCAAGTGGGGATCTCTCCCTAAGAGTGTGGCAATAAGCTAACAATAAATCAAAAATCATGCAAAGCAAAACTGGGAAAATTCAATGACCCTTAAAAAAATATGTTGGTGTCAACAGTCTTGGAGATGATGACTGAAAGAGGCATATTAATTAATCAGGTCTGAATATGCCAAACCTCTTGAAAACCCGTGAGTTTGAAATATGGCTTACAGTGATGCACATCTTTTTGAGATTTCAATACAAGTGCCCATTCCAGCAAGAGATCATCGAGCACAGTTACACTTTGTGGTTGTCACCCAAAGAAAGCAGAAAAACACACTGAAGTTACATCTCATTCTCTGACAAAACCTCATGAATAAGGTGCCTCAACAGAGCACACAGAGTTGTCCAGACCAGGAAGTACTGTGCTGTACTGAGCCAGCACAGTATTAACATCTACAATGAGCCACATGTTGTTTGGCCTGTCATTAAAGACTCTCTGCTGACCTCCAGTTCTCCTACTGGTAAATGTCTGCTTCACAACCAGACGCTAAATGCTCTTGGATCCTTTCCTACATGCCGTTGTGTGAGCAAAAGGGATTGAGTGGTCTGTCCTTTTGGAAGTGTTCACCCACTTTTGCCTCTGATGTGAGTATGGAAGGACATCTGGTTTTGGTTTCTATCTTTTTAAATGATGTTTGGTATTTTTAGATATGCTTTGGTGTAGTATCTACTTTTTTCATAAGTGTACAGTTATCTGTGATGTAATCCCATGACAGCTGGTGAAACTTCCATCTTTTCACTTATTTTTGAGATATTTTTAGCCACCTTTAGGGATGACACATGGCACAAGCTTTACCACTCCCATGGCTGTGCACTATCATCATGACACAAACATATGAACACATCAGTGTATCGTCTGCCAAATAAGTTGCCTCAACTGATGATATGCATGTACTAGGATGGTAAATCCATGACACAGCAGGAGGTACAGAGAGAAGCTTAAGCTAAATAATTGTGCCTGGTATGGGCTATACGTATACACATGGCTAGCTAAATTCACTGACCACCGGTGAGGTGTAGTTAACCATAGGTACCTTTGCACCATTAGATTATGTCCCCAAGATGGGGAGGTGCTGACACCTGTGGGACGGCAGAATTGTAAGAACCTGTGCTGATCTGCTTGCCATGTGTTTCTCAGGGAACGTACAGCGCAGTAGAGCAGAGGACCCAGCTGTCCTAAGTCTCCATCCATTGTCTTTACTGAAAACCATGTTCCCTTTCAGGAATATTCAGATCTTACCTTCAGAACTTTAAGTCCAACAGTGGGGCAAGAAAGCAACTAGAGTAACTGTATCTTTCATTTCTGAATGTCTGCAAAACAGTGCACCACAGGAAGTCAAGAACTTGTGTGACATTTTGATGTCGGATTTGCCTACTGGTTGCTGGTGCTATGAACTGTGTTCCCAGGGGCTGCAATTCACCAGAGGACTTTGATTAAGCACAGTTGTGCACTCACAAGGGACAGCACAGCTGGCTTTGATGCTCTTCTGCCCAGCTGCTCTTGCTGCTTGGGAATTAGCTTCTTATCAGGCTTCTGCCTGGTTATATGGGGAAGGAAAGTTGTGGTGTGATAAAGGTTCATGTGTTTACTCTATAGGGAACCTGAATACACAAGACACCCTTCATGTGATAATTATCACTGGACTAGCAGGTGACCTATCAATTTGGAGACATTTTCAGCCTAACAGATCAGCCTGTTCTCCAGTGAAATGCAAAGTAAAGATGAAACTGGGGAAAGCCCTGAAATAACTGTTAATTTTTAAACAATTGCTTGAGTGAGCTCTGTACAGCTTGAACATGGGCTAGAATGAAACATGTAGGACTACTGTCAGAAACAGGGATAAAAACCAAAGGCAGCACCTTGCTGGCTGTAAATCAGCATTGATGTGTTTCGCATGTAGTGAGAGTCTGGACTCACACCATCCAATGCACTGTTACTGCTTGAGGCAACTACTTGCATTCCAGCCCGAGGCTCTTGTCCTCCTGGCAGAGGCATTCCCAGCCCTCAGTATTAGTTCTCAGTCTAATATTTTCATACAAGCTCACCACTATGTGTCATTTCAAAGTGATTGCTGTGAGCTGGTACATGGCCTGTTGCTTCTTATATTCTTCTAAGATAGTTCCATGTTGTTTTCACAGAGACGTGACATTGCAGCAGGGAAGAGAGTTTGGGGTGGGAATCTTGCTAAGGTAGGACTGAGGGAACTTTACCACATCCAAAGATATTCTTGTTTCTTTATCAAAGGGAGCGTAGAAATAAGTGTGACTAATCCATATCATTAACTAAACAAAACTGAAACCCCTTTTAAGCAATTAAAAGAAAACCGGAAGACTTGGGGACTAAAGCATTCACTTTCTCCCCTAAAAGCCCTCTGCACTCTGCAGAATCCAAGCGACACATGTACAGTCTGGGAAACTGCAAACCCCGCTTTGCCACCTGAAAACTCTGTAGTTGCCTTTTTTTTTTTTCTGAATCGAAGTACATTTGAGAACTTGTTTGTGCTCTCAGTGTATTTGTTTGTTAACTGTCAACTACATTGTCTCATAGGCAACTGATGATGCCACCTCTTACAAGGTAGTGCAGGAGCTCACAGTGATGACAGAAGTCAAAGCAGAAAGCTAGAAGGGAAAAGGAAAGGTGTTACGAGATCAAGCCTGAATGCCTGCTGTCCTGCCGTCTCCTCAGAAATCCCATGTACATTAGCAGGTGATCAGAGAGACCTTTCCATTTTATTCACAAGTTAGGAGCAATCTAAACACACTGTGTAGGCTTTCTGCATAGAGTGTAATGAGGGCGGGCTTGTGATCTCACACCAGCCATGGGACATGAAGAATACAGGCTTGCTTGAAGTAGAACCTGTATGAGCTGGGAAAAAGGGATCTTAATTTTAAAGGTTGGAATGACAGACAACAGAAAGATTGATTTATTTATTTTCTTATTTTATTTTTTTTTAAAGAAAATTTTCCCTGTAAAGAAATGAGTGTTGTATCTTTAGCAGCATATATAGAAAGATTGAAAGTATTAAGTGAACCTATTATTATTTCCATTCTGATCAGCATTAGAGTTTAATATCGGTGTTGTTCATGCACTTTGTAACAACTTGCCCTGAAAAGGGATATAGTCCAAGGCAATTTGCTAAAGGGAGAGCAGATGCTGCGATCCCACAAGATGGGATATGTTACAGCTTCCTGCTTTACAGGTAAAGCGTTTACCTCTTCATCCTTTGGTCATTCCTCTTAGCCCTTCATATAAGTTTTACCTCTTTCTCTTTCAGAAGGTCAAATTTTTGTGCTGTTTTATAAAATGTGTCACAAAAAGTATGCAGCCTGATAGTTCCCGTGCCTCCTTCCTGAGTGTCCCAAAGTCACTGCATTTTGCTGGTACAGAAGCATGTAATAAGTGAAACTTAAGCTGTGTATTTGTGGGTGAAATTCCAGTTGTGTTGATGTTGGGAGTTCTCCTTTCTGCATATTCTGGAGACAGGATTTCACTCACTGAATTTCAAGGGAGAAAATCCTTGTCTGACCATTGAGCTCTCTCTTTCTCACTGCTGCATAGCCTCTCCTGAAATCAGCTGCCACTGATGCTATCAAGGCCATCAGAGTCCTCCTTTGGACCCTGATGCGGAGATCACTGAAATCCATGGAAAAGATCCCAGTGACTTCACAAGTTTTGGCTCGAAGCCTGTTTCTGAAAAGGCTGAAAGACTCTGGGCTCCATTCTCCTGCTGTCATAAATTAGACAAAGCATAGTTGTCATCAATGAACTTACACTGGTGTAAATGGAAGGTGGATTAGGCCATGGACTTTTTTATTTTAAAATTATTATTCTTAGGATGTGACACAGGGAAAAGGCATTGTGGTAAACTGATAGAAAACCCAGTTTTATAGAATATAACAAAACAATGTTTTGGGGGAGTAGCAACCTGAAGCCACAAGAGGAAGAAAGACTATGTTTGTCTGAAGATGCAACATCTGGAATACCATAATATAGTAAGATTTTAGTTACATGTTCCATGTGGACTATGTTTATGGCCTAACAGTTTTATTGTAGCAGAAATGTTGCTTGCTTTTCAGGCCACGAAATATCATGGACAGTAAAATAAGAAATAAAATAATTTTCCTGACGACATCATTATCTGGTGTCTTTGGAAACTTACAAACCAAATCTTTTCTAAGTTTTGACCAATACAGGGATTCTGAGGGAAAAACTACCTAAAATGAAATTAAGGAATTTTCAAGAAATTGACAATGTCTCAAACAGATCAAAACAACCAAAGGACTGAATTTGGTTCATAGTGCAAAACAAGATGCACATCTGTCCTTCTTTGAGTTTGTTTTAGAACACCTGAAGGCTGAAAAAAATAACCTGAAATGCCCTTGTGTATGAAAGAGAATAGAATAATGTAGATTTCTCTGAGTGGGACACATTTTCTTGGCCTCCATCACCTAGATGAACTAGTGGAGCTGAGACTAGAGGAGAAGAGGTAGTGCAAAGAGCATAACCATTCCTACAACTGATAGATCATTTTAATTCAAATTACAAAATGCTTTAAAGTTGTCCTAAACAGTGGTACTGTGTACAGGAATCAGTGTGCTCTTCATGGAAGAATAATTCTTGAGCAAGAAGCACAACTGCTATTGAATGGAGCGTGACCTTTCAAAAATTACTGAAATCTCTCTTATATTTACTCAAACACCAGTCATTAACCTCTCTGGTAACTAAGATGAGGTCAATGGAGTTGTGATCTCAAAGATATATTTCCATAATAATTTTCCAGGTATTGACCAAGCATTCAATGTCTTTAAAAGAGGACACAACAAATTAATTTGCAGCAATTTGAATCTGCTAGAAAGGAAAGAAAAATAGAAAAAAAAAAAAAAAAAAAGTGGAGCATTTATTCTTTTACTGTCCATAAATACCTCCTATATATTGATTTATATAGTACATAATGTGCATATATACATACACATACGTACATATATATGCATATATACACATGAGAGAACTCTATTTTTAATCATCGATCAAACTGTATGATTGATAAGAACAAATGTAGGTCCTAAGACATAGGAATACTAGGAGAGACAAGAAGTGTTAAGGTGGATAAAAAATAAAGAGCAACACGTCCAGTGTTTTAGCCATTTGCCTTTGCAAAGGCATATGCCCAGATCAAGTGTGTAATGAGTATGTCAGAAACCTGATTTTTGCATTTATTTTGCAAATAATTGCATGTGCAGTCACTTCAATGTTCAGCTTTCTATTTTGCCTGTGCAAATAAGATGACAGAAATGTTTGCATCTTGCCCTGTCTAGACACTTACTGAAATTCAGTCTTAAATTTGGTAAATTTATTTCCTGAATTTAGGTCCTTGATAACCTATCACCTTCTGTGTTTATTTGTAATGGAGCGATTATCTCTCTTCTTGTTTCCTCCCCCCAACAGCCTGTCCAAGAATTGTTCAAGGAAATATATTCTACAAACTTTACTGAGATAAACTATAAATTACTATTAGACAGACTGGCAGGTGATCTCAGCCAGTATTATCTTCGAATTCAAGCTGTGCAGATCCTACCTGGAATGTCAGAATATCCTCTGCAATTGCAAACTTCATGGTACATGATCTCTAGGCCTTTTAGAGACACTTTGTAACACAGGTCAGGACTGCAGGTTTAAATTTAAAAGCAGGATTGTTAATCTCAGGATAACACTTTATATATATATATATATATATATATATGTATGTATAATTTTTTTTTTCATAGGTTTTTCTGCTCTGTGATTAAAGCATCAGAACCTGCTCTGAGGCTGGCTCCCTTTCAGGGCTCTAAAGAAACTCACTACTGAATGAAAATCATTTCAGGAACAATTAGAGAAAAGGTCAGCATAAATTCTTCCTGTATCCATGGCATTAGCATCACCCAAGTGTCTCTTGCTTACAGTACGTTGTGACAAAGTAAAAGCTATTTCAGCTGTTATATTGTGATGGCTGTTATTTATGGAACATAAAAGGATACTGAAATACAAAAGGGTTTGAAAAGACCAGGGTAAGATCAGATAAAAAAAAATGAGGGAGAAACAGGCATCTTGGGATGGTAACTACCCTGCCATGAACTGACAGGGAGGTTGTATATTTTTAGAATATACTGAAAGGAATGGTGCTTTTACTTAGGTTTTTATGGTTTACCATGAGATGCAATTTTCTGGCCTTATATGCAGTTGTAACAAAAGTCAGAGAGATTTTATGATAGCTGCCAGAGTTCATAAATGATGGCATACACTAAAATATTTATAGAACTGTAAAATCTTGATTTCTCTCTGGTTTAGCAGATGGGGTCCTAAAACTGGTTCCCAGATTGTCACATTTCTTTACCCTTTGATGACAAAGAAGCCTGTTATCACTTTTTTTTTTTTTTCTTGACTCTGGAAAGCAAGTTCACTACTGTAATCAAGTTCATACTTCCATCTGATTATACACACCAGGATCTCATGAATTAAGATGTGTCAGGTGTATAAGATTTGCACTTATTCAAGGCAAAGGGCCTATCATTAAGCATCAAGATCTTGCCATCTCTCTGACCAATGACCATTGACTCATGTCAGTATAACTGCTTGCCCATATATTGGTGAAAATCTGCTTCCCGATCATTATGCTGCACCCACACAGCACAGATAAATGCTACTTACACACCAGAAGTGGTGAACCTAGGTGCTTGCTTGGTACAAAGCAGCAATATAGCACAGCTATTTGTTTCTCTTCAGATGTTTTGTTGTCCTCAAAGAAAATGAATCCCTGTAGAATTACTAAACTCAGCTGTATTTCAGAATTGAAATTGATGGTTTGGGCTAGCAGAAGCAGAATAAATAATCTGTGAGGCAGCATTTTTCAACTGCTGACCAGGATTTAGTGTACATTGAAAGACTTTTCACTAAAATTGAAGATTCTGAAGAAGAGAAGGCATCAAGTCATGTAACTGTCCTTTATCATATTTTTGTGAGAAAGTTTTTAGATTTTACCAGATAACCAATGAATGAATGTGCAGTACCTATATACCTCTACCATATTTCCAATAATCACTAAGCTATATCATACACCCATATTTTGTTACAATAACTGTCTAAATATTTATAAGTTAGAAAAGCATAACAGGGCTGGGGGTCCCATTTTTCTTGGGACTGTCCAGACAAGCTAGAAATACCTCTACTGCCAAGACTTACTGCATCAGGCAAGAAATAAATTAGCAAAATGAGGAATCAAGAAGAGATGTTCAATAGAAGGAAAAAGTTGTGCAAAATAATTTTTAAAAGCCCAAGTGTTCTTAATTTAATGTTATTTGTCTGTATTTAAAATAAATACAAAAATGTGAACACCAAACCAATTATAAACCTTAGTGCATTTTGATTTTGGTATAGCGCTAGAGTTGGGTCTTCTACTGAGAGATCCCAGCTCAAATCATGGCTTCACCAACAGAGCCAAGTCCATTTATAGAAGCTGAGAATGTGGTCAAGGTAATAGGTGGGCTTGTTACAGGATTTCCTTAGAATGTATTTTTTAAAATACAAAATAAACTTTCTTTCCTAACTTCCCAGTGGCCAGACTACCTGCCTCTTCTTTCTTTCTTTCTTTTTTTTTTTTTTTTTCCTATCAGGAGAATGGAAGAACAAATAAATGATAAAAAGAAAGAGCAAGGGAAACACAGAAGTTAGAGAAGTATATCTTATCCAGACTCCATAGGCAGAACTTTTATGCAAACTGCAGTGATTAGTATTTTACTTTATGTAGGAAATCTTTATTTCTTCAATAAAGCGACCCTCATTTCCAAAAAGGCAATGTTTTCTTTCTGTCTCTGTCTCTCCTCCTCTCTTATTATGTGTCCCATAGCACCTTTTTGACTGAGTATATCCCAGGATTTTTCAAATAGATAGAATAACAACAATAAACAGTAATATCTCTCTCCCTTATAAAATTTTATTTATTTATTTATTTATTTATTTTTAAAGGGAGTTTAGGAGAAGTATCTTAATCAGTGTTTATAGGGTTTGGTTTATTTGTGTGGATATGAGAATTGCTTTAACCAGCTGGCCTTTATCTAGGTGTTGTTTTGCTTTGGTTTGAAGTGAATGCTGGGAGATGGTGTTATTTTCATCTGAAACAAAGACAATATATTACTAGAACTCCTGCATATATTACCTCACCAGCTCATTTCATGATCTCAAGTCAGACATGAAATAGTAATAGGGTATTAAAGGAAGACTGAGCTGGAAAGTTGTTGACAGCTGCCTTGGCAGTGAAGACTTGTTTCACTTCGGTATGCTTGTGATTTTGGTTTGGCAGGAAAGACCTGAGGCTGTTAAGTTCATGTCTGTTTGCCTCTGTTTTCTTTTGAAGGTAAAATTAGAAAATTAGATGACATGCAGCGTTAAATGCGTTGCACAGAATATGTAGAGCTCTGCCTTTCTTGTGAAGGAGTCATATGACCACATGAGAACCCAAAATCGCTGAGCATTGGCCCCAAATCTGCTTGCCAGAGCTTATAGACATCTGCAAAATGGTACTGTTGGTTTTGTTTTCTTATTTTTATTTCTTGTTGGAAAACAGAGTTTGAAGTCTGGATTGGAGCTATGGAGCTGTTAGTAGTGATTACCTTTTTATTCAGTGGCAGACGAGTGGACATGCTTGTTATCGTCAGCAGGAGCACTTCAGATAAAGTAGGAAATACATTTTCCTTTGGGAAAAGGTTGGTTGTGATTGGTGATAGTCAGGTTTCTGCATTGTGGTAAGAATGAAGACACATACATCTAACTTCCATTTTTCTGACTGTGCTTACTTAATTCTTGGGCACGGACTCTAAGATCACAGAGACGTGTACCTGGCAGACATTTAAAAAATAATGTATTTAATTTGGAAATATGAATCTGCAAGTCCCAAGCTGTATAGAGGTTGTTACCATTGAGGAGGCTTTCTGAAAACAGTATTTTTCATGCTTGACTGGGTCTCCAGTGAACAGCAAGGAAACTTCTGTGGAACTCTTTACTTACACCCCCAAATGCATTCTGCCCGCATCCTAGTCTCTTGTCAAAAATAAAGTTGGTTGTACTGATTTCTAGCCTAAACAAGTGGTTCAGTTCCCCTGAAGAAAAAGCTGGCACTGCCAGATGATGATTTGTCCCATCCTGAAATGCATCTTGTATAACTTGCTTCACTTATTTTATGGGCATTCAAGTAACTTATGTTAAATAAGAAGAATAGTTTTAGTTCTGAGATGTGTTGGACAACGTAAGGTTTAAGTTCTTGAACTATTAGGTGATCTTTTTATCATTCCGGAATCCCTGACTGCTGTGCAATATACTGTATGGTATTGTTCACTTGGGGCATTAGAAATTAGGATGCTAGACATTAGTGTTTTGCTGGCACTTTTTTCCTTGTAAAAACAGATTCTGATGTTTGGCTTTGCTTTTTGCCTTGCTTTGTTTGGTCACAGTAAGGTACTGGTTGATCATGAAACAGTGAATAATAATTATATATAATAATAAAATATATAATAATGTAGTATAATAATAATGTATAATGAAGAAGAATTAAATATTGTATAATGAAGTAGTATATAATATGCACTATCCTGTCTATATAATTCTGCAAATTTTGTTAACGAACGTAACACTTGCTATCACAGGTTTTGTTTGACATAGGTTTGACAAAAATCATATGATTTTTATATCATTTTGATCTGGGACATTACTATCTTCTGCCTTGCACACACTCAAAAATTATGAAGTGTCAGAGTCACAACAAAAGTTATATAAATGGAAAAAAATACTGGGACCTAATAAAAAATATCTGCATACACATATAGGTAAAACCAGTAAGAATACTATTAAAGTATTCAGACTAATGCTACAGTATTGCTTTGAAACACAACATGCTATTTCACAGGTGCTACTTATATATATTTTAACTGCATTATAGATGCCACAGAACAAAGCTTTAGCATCGCATGATTTTTCATACAGTTCTGCTTGTGCTCTGGAGTATACAGCCTGTGAATTCGGCCCCTGGTGTTCAGTGACTCACAAAAGGACAATTTGGAACAGATAATACGATGAAACATACCAGACTGTAAGTGATTGTGTGTTCATAAAGTACAGGTGCAAATACAGACAGAAAATTTTGAGAGAATAGTAGTATTATAAAATATCAATATATGTCTTGAGAGTAACTGATAGCATCACATAACTGTCATATAAGAAAAGCAGTCTGGGAATCTCCCATAAAATTCTGAAACATGTGTAATATTGCTTTGCATATTTTATTGTGGTCAATATGGTATGGAAAATTAAACAAAGTGTTCTTGCTGGAAGGCAATGAGAAAGTATGAATTGACTAGTGTGTTTCATTCCAGTGGTGTGGCCTTAGGTTGACACCCTTGTTGTGTGCTAGAATAATCTTGTTTTCATAAGAAATTGTAGGTGGTAAAAGATTAAACATGATAGTGAGCTTGTTTTAAATAAAAGTTTGAAAGGAAAAAAATGCACAAAACCCTGCAAAGTGGGTTATAGGCTTCACAATCATAGTCACAAAGTGATATTAGATTTGATGGGTGAAACCTTGGTCCCAGTGAGAGTTTTATCATTGACCTCAATTGAGTTAGGTTTTCCTCTTGGGTTTTAGAGCAAGGAAAGTAAGTAAGCTGTAATTTATTCAATTTGGTGAATTTCTTATTTGGGATAATCCTTTGAAATTTTGGACTATTTACATATTTTGTTCAGTATCTCAGAATGCCTCAGTTCTGCTTGGGAATGCACGCAGCCAGTGACTTCAGAGGTACCCACAACCCCACATAAGAGTGAAAAAAATGCCCTTATGTGCTCACCATGTAACTGATTCAATAATGTCCCTGTACACTTTTATTTTGTACGTGACCAGAGGTGAAGTAATTACATTTCAACCTGCAATGAGGTGAAACCCTCATGTTCATTCTAACAGGAATCAAATTTTGTAGACAAAAGTGTCTCTGATTACTCCAACCCCTTTTGTGTAGTTCAGCAAATCTGTTCTTTTGCTGAAAGCGGAGACCTTTCTTTGCCAATACTTCCCATCCATCCCCAGGAACAGTGCATGGCTGGTAAATCAACACAATTATTATTCTATTCCAGAGGACATACAGTGATTTACATTTATATGCCAACATTTTCTTCCTTGTTGCCCCAGCAAGAGCTGGGAAATGATTTAGAAGGATGCAGAAGTGCTGGCACAGATGTTATACAGCCTCAGCATGTTTGCATTGCACAGCGTGGCAGACTATTCTGGAAATGTTGATGCACAGGTAGGGTGGGAGGCAGAGCCTGTTCCAGCAGTGCCTTTCCAGCTCCAGCGCGGGGCAAACCCTGGCCCTGCTGCTGCCAAACATATTTGGCGTCCATCTTTCTAACAGGGCATTTCTGCATGCTGCACTTTGGGGAGGAGGATTGTTTGATTCTTGTAATTAGTTGCTTCTGTTGAATTCCTGATGGACCTGTGGATCGTAAAAACCTTTCCATTGTGGAACAGTTGCCAGCTTCATTTTATGTATTGACTTATTTTTCTTCCCGTCTTCTCTGCCCACCAACCCCATAGAGGAAGCTTGGAGGCTGGGTGGATACAGAGAATAAAAACATACTTTGAAATGGGAACTGTCTTTCTCCTTTTTCAGGGAAGGTGGCATTACTAAGATGTTTCCCTTTTGCTTCTAAGTATTATCAGAGCAATTGGAGACCTCCAAATCCTTTAAATCCACATTTCAAATGTTAGCATTCAAGAAGAATAAGCCCTTGGAAGGTCATATTGTGAGTACTATATTCCCTTTAAGAGAATCAACTTAAGTAGCTTCAAGATATTTCACGTTTCATGACATAGTGAAGAGTGGAAGTCCACTTGGTCACTGGTGCAGTACCGATCCAAGTGTCTCCTTTTTCTAAGCATTGCCATTTCATAAACTTGCATGTCTGAGGCTGAAAAGGGCTAAGTGTTGGGGACAGGTATGAATCCTGTTGCTTTTCCTCATTTCACCTGGTCTGTATAAGAAAGTCTGATGTGAGTCACTATTTGGTATTCCTTTCAAGCATTTCCCAGAGCTGTGAAACCTAAATCAGAGCTCTGCTTTGTGTTTCAGCTTGAACGTGTGCAAAACCATTCTGGTCTCTGCCTCTCTGGAAGGCCTCCTCCATGGCAGAGGAGCTTTGATTTTACAGGCGCTGGTCCTTAGAAGACAGTTCACATCTGTGTTATCTCCTTGCATGCCAGGTCCTGTTGCCTGTGAAGGTGGCCTTGACCTTATGGGAGGCTGAACTCTGCAGCTCTAAGCCGTATGGCAGAATGGGTTTTGAGAGTGGTGAATAGCAGCTTATTTTGGCCAAAATTACCAACAAGGGGAAAGAGAGAAAAAACTCACAACTTAGTTGCACCAGTGGAAATGCGCATGGCTAAAAAGATGAACCTGCTACTTGGATGTGCTGAAACATGCAGTGGACAAGATGATTAAAAAAACAAGTTATTCACAGGACACAAATCAAGGCAAAATATTGCATTCCTCCCATTGAGAGAATAAATAAATAAAACTAAAGCACAAAAGCAGAATTCTGTAACCTCCTGATTTGAGGAAGATTGGTATAAACTTCAGGAGATTAGTCTTCTGTGGGTTGCCAAAAAAAAAAAAAAGCCTAGATTTTGGGGGCACATTGTTGGAGAAATTGCTCCTTTAATGCACTGGGTCAATCCAGGGCTTGGCAGAGTAGGTTACAAGAGTGCATATGCTTCGTTCATGGCTTAAGTCATTTGGTAGAGGAACAGTGATGATGATGATGAGGAAAACAGAGGAAAGGGAATTATACCTTAGTCATGAAAATTATGCTCCACTCTGCTCAAACTTCTGCAGTATCAGGTTTTGTAGCTTCAAATTAGGGGAAAACTTAGGCCCGCATGTAGGTGAAAATAAATAATGCAGCAAAGGGTGACATTTTCAGCAAACCCCCTCCCTTTTGACTATGCACAATCCCATTGCAGGTGGCAGATTGTACTCACTTATATCAGGACTAGTGTTTTCTTTCTGATGACTGGGTATACAGAGCAAAACAGGCTTTAGTGTCTCCCTGTAGTAGTAAACAACCTCCCTGTGGGTCCTCTAAAACACCCCAACTCCTTCATTCAGCACTGAGAGACCTCCAAACATTTAGTTCATAAACAACCCAAGCGTTTTAACACACTTCCCTCTTTCTCCCAGGGGGTGTTCTTGGCTTGTGTTCTCTCCCTTTATTACAGCTTTAATCTTACGATGTGAACTGGGACTTGTTTACATTTTTATTTTTAAAGGCTTTTTTTTTGTGTATGTGTGTGTGTGAGTACATGCACTAAAGATCTAAATTGACAGATGCCTTTTTGTAGGAATGAAATGACACATCTAAGTTTTACTGCTCTCTTTCCCATATTTGCATTTTTAATTACTTGCATCATATTTTATTAGTATGTTACCTGACGAAGAATTCCAACTAATTAATTTCACCTGGAATTATATGCTGGTATATGAAAAATTATACTTGGCCATTTGTGGAGACCAGCTGTGTATTAGGAATACCTGATTCCCATCTGAAAGATTAAAAAAAAAAGGCAAGCAAGAGAAAACAGCTGATTGTAAAAGCTAGTCCCTTTTTTTTCACAAGCCCTGAAGATATTATTATTGGCAGATATCCTTTATTACTCACCCTATACACTATGCATTAACTCAGAAGTTTGTTCTAACTGAGCATCATTGAGTTAGATCACTTTTTCTTCAAACATTTCAGCTTTAATTTGTAGTAAAGCTAATGTGGTTGAGTTCCACCCATATGCAAAGACTCATTTGTTTCCATTCCAGCGTGACTCACAGCTACAACTTCACTTGCACCACAGTTTTTTTTCCAATGTCATTTTATTTTCTAAGTGGAATTAGGAGAGGGGAAATATTGATTAGGAATGTAGGCATATTATGAAAAGCTACCTGTAAAGAAAGAGGAGGGAAGAAAAGAGAATATGAAATATGACCGGATCCTGCAACACAGCTGAACGTACACGGATGCACACACATGCACACACTCTCTCTATGGATATTTCTGGTTTGATTCTTTGTGTGCGCTGACAACAGATGGTGTTTTAATAAAGTCCAGTAGGAATATTACTGTGAGTAAACAATCCAATGCATGCCAATTTCATAATTGCTGGGTACTGATACAGCCTCTTACCTGATGAATCCAAATTGGGAGGAAACCAACTGTGCACACACCTACTGGCAGCAGCCAGATTCGCAGCTGTGGTACGCTCCAGCATTGAGCTTCACCACGGAAGGTAAATTGCAGCTCCAATCATCTTTCTTGGCACTGGGCTTGGGGAACAGCTGCCATCTGGCTTGTCATCAAAGTATGGTCACCGAGTTTCTGGGAGATTAAATAGCTTGCTTTTTTACCTTGACATGTATGAAGATTGCAATCTTCATCTTTACAGGTATCTCTTAAAATAACATTCTTGGCTTCCTGAGCCAGTGATTTACCAAGTGGGATTTTCTTCTTTAAGTGATTCCCATGCCTATGGGGACTTGAAGCCTAAACCTGTTATATGCTAATTAAAGATTCACACCCACATGACTTGTCAAAGAGATAAATCTTACTCATTTGTTTTCATCATTAAGAGGGAAAAAATTGTAAGGAATACTATGCCTTACATTAGCAGATTTATGTGGAAACGTTTGTTTTTAATAGAAGCAGAGATGCAGTTGGAAGTGTTATTCCCACCACTGCTGATACAACCCAGTATGGAAATTACAACTTGGCAGAGAAGAAGGGGGTGAAAGGCAAAGGAGGGAAATCAAATACTCGGGACCAGCATCCCAGCTAGAAGTGACTGTAGAGACTGCACCCAGTAAGTGACTGCCTATTCAGTGCATTACATGGTCATTATTTATATATTCAGTTCTTCAAAGACACCATTAAAGACAATGGCAGATTAAAGCACAGGAGAAGCAGGTGAGTTCCACCTCTAAAGAGCCTAATCTATGGCAGTATTTAGGTGCTTCATTTCTGTTGGTTTCTAGCAGGCCGCAGTGCTGCACAGCTACACTTAGAAAATAACTTTATTTCCATCAGTAACTTAGTGTGGATAATTTAGTCTGTAAATTCCATGCAAGAGTCTAATCCTTTGAAATTTTCTTTAAGCTCAGATGGAGACACTGATGGATATCCCAGATAAATCTCAAATAAATTAAAATCTCAGTTTGAAATCTCCAATAAATGTCATTCTGAAAATTTATTTCACTTTATCAAATTGCTTTATGTTGATGAGAGCTAAGTATAATTTTTTGCATTATTGCCTTGATATATTATATTGTTGTCTTAAAATATATTTTTTCATCAGTGAATCTATGTTTTCAGATGGGAAAATAATAACCCTGGAAAATTTTCAGCTGTGGTACTACTCACAGGCCTTGGAGGGATCAAGACTTTTCTTTAGTGAAGCTTACTAGGCTCTTAGCCCAAGAGCAGAACTACTTTACTATGGATTTGGAAATTCTATTGAAGGCAGAACTCGTGATTGCAGTCCACTTTGCCCACAGTAATTGTTTTGTGCAAGGAATTAAGTAAGAGGGGCAAAGAAGGCTGCTCCTCCTACTTACAGGCATGCTTTGGAGTTGCAAAGTATTGTTGAAAAGTTTCTGCTTCCATCTGAGTTTACAGCAATGGTTGACCTGTCTAACTAGAAAGATTTTCACAGAATCACAGAATCGACTGGGTTGGAAAAGACCTCAGAGATCATCGAGTCCAACCCTTTTTGAGGGGGTTAAGAGAATTTGGATATACAAACAGGGAGTCTTGCTGCTCCACTGAGGTTTTTTTTCTCACCAGGTCACAGAAGGTCAGCATGGATATAACTTCTCTGGTACAGAGGGTTAAAAATATGTGCCTAGACATTTTATTAACCCATCTACTGAAAGACTTGCATGCTCAATACCTTTATGATGATTAGTCCAGCTGTCAGTGCTGGGCTGGATTAGTTTTGCATATGCTTTCTGTTCCATGCTGTTCTATCCACAGCTAGACTAGACAACACTTTTAGTCTTTTTAATGCACAGCTGACAATTTAGTTTAAAAAAAAAAAAAAAAAAGGTAATTTCTCAATGGGTATGAATAAATTCTAGAGGAATAACCATTTTATACATTGCTAAATAAATATACAAGGAAATGTTTTGGCAAGAGCTAGTCTGTTGTTCAGTACCTCCAGCAGAACTGAACAACCACTCTACAGGAAAACGCCTTGGTGGGGCTCCAACACGTGTGTTCATGGTAGCTGCCTGACACAGCAGTCTGACTGCAAAGTGCCGCTGATGGACATAAAATGAAGCTGTATGGAAATGTTTAACATCTTTCTGTTGGAAAAATCTGCTCCCAACAGAAGCTTAAGCAGAAGATGAAAAATCATTGTCTGTGGGCTTCTCTAGCTCTGAGATTGGCAGGCCTGGAGATGCTGGAAGGTGCTGACCTCTTAGTCACTGCTTGGTCACACCCACAGCTGGTTGGCACTTCAACACAATGCTGCCTACTGGCTCAGATTCTCAGCACCCCATGAAATTTCAGGTTTTCTGTGAAAGAAAAACACTGTAACACTTTCAAAATATTATGGGGGCTGTGAGATGTGGTGGAGCAGAATAAGACACCTGTGACAGAAGCATGCTTTTCCTCCCTTTCTTACCTTTCTGGTCCCACAAGTTGGGATCAGGGGAATTGGGAATTAAGAATCAGGTCATGTCAGCTCCAGAAAATATTCCAGTCAGAGTTAGATGTAGCAGTGATCCATTGTTTGAAAGCCATGAGAGCAGCGGTTGGACATGTGAAGGCAATATGCGCTATACACTTACAAACACCAAATTCACAAAATCAGTATTTTATTTTAATTGAGAGCAGAGGTTGTGAAATTGCTTTCTACTCCAGGACTTGGGGCTCTAAACATCGACTTATAGTAGAAGAACTTAATTTGGCCCTGGGCTAAAGCAGAAACAATGAGAGAATCTGAAAATGGATGGGAGAAGCAGCCATAAATCTAGTACTTAACTAAGGATTGATGCAGCCTCGTGATGACAAGTGTTTATCTCACCCATCAGCTAACCCTGAGATCACCTGACCTGAAATCCATTCAGTCTTGTACACTAGCAGTTGTCCCTGGCTTTGCCACATCTAATAATAGTCTTAGGCTTCTATATAGGATGTAATATTCAAGCAAGCTTTGCTGCGGTTTTCTGAAAGAACTGCTTATCATGTAGGTAGTTGTGTCCCTACCTCCCCCCACCTTCATGTCAACTTGTAGCAGATTTCTGGCATCAGTAGCTCTTGGAAAAGAGTTAATGTTTTTAACACCAGCAAGTCATCCTTAGTTTTCCAAAAGTCAAAGCAATGCTGTCATATCTGGTGACTTTTTTTGTTGGAATGCCATTTACAGGTATAACTAAGTTATTCTCTGAAGCTCAGTTGATACCTAAAGTAGATATATATTCCTCTAAAAGAAATAGAAGATATACTACTTTACCCTTTAATGTTCTAACAAACACTTGGGCTTCAGAGGAAATGGAGGCTGCCCATTTTTAGTGTTCATTAGAATAACTCTGAAAAGAATTCACAGCCTGAATAATATTTTTTCAGATACTTTGGTATAGGTCTACTTTGAGTGGGGAGAGACAAGGAGGGCAGTCTTGTAATGTGACAAGGAAAAACACCTTAGTTTCTTTTAATCAGAAATGATGGGCAGACTAAGCGTCCATCCATCCCTGTCACTCCAGTGGAGCTGTGGAAGGGGAATGCCTGCTTTGAAAAGCACTCAATCCAGGAACGCATCCAACCCTGACCATTCTCACAATCAGAAAGCATTTGGATTTACTGGGGAAGAGTGTCCCATGTCAGAGATCTGTAGCTGGGTTGATACAGAAACCTTCTTGAAGCCCCAACTTGGGCCCATCACCGATATTAACTGGCCTCCATAGGTTAAACAAAGTCTCTTACATTGCAATATATTTTATTCTAACTGTTTTATGATTATCTTCAGAACAATATATTAAAGGATTAGGTAAAATTAGTAAGATGTACAACCCCTAGAGCTCCTTTTTATATATAATGAAGTTCTCCTATGGGTAAAATTTTCTGTGTTGAGAAGACCAAATCATCAGGACACATGTTTACCACATATGGTTACTGAAGGTATTGCATTTATCTCCCCATCTTTAAAAAGGGGGTTCCTTTTTGTTACACAGTACTCTAATACTCTCTCATCCCAATAGTCCCAGCAGTGCTATACTACAGCTGTGTACAGGAGTTGTTTCCTCACATCATGAAAAACACTGTACTTTTCACATAAGTGATAATAGTCAGAGCCACATAGATATTCCAAGGAGTTGTGGGGCAAAATGTTGAAACTTTATTTTGGGATCAAACTATTTGGAGGCCTTGTCTAAGTCTCAAAATACAGGGTATGCAGCCTACCTTGCGACTGAACTCTAATCCCAGGCAACACTGAGTATTGTTCAGAAAACCAAAGAACCTCCTGAAGCCTCCCCACCCCCCATGAAATGCTCCCTAAAAGTCTGAAAAATAGTGAGCTCTGTAAATCTGAACTTGCATTGCTGGTCTACTTGACTCCTGTTATCCAGGTTGAGAAGAAATGTCATCAGTACTTTATCTAAAAAGAAATTTCTTATGTTATTTGTGGCTCAACTGCAACATTTAGAAGTTATCAGGAGAGCTTATTGTGAGGATGCTGGGGGAGTTAGGCAGCCAGAGCCACTGAGATAAGCTTTGCTTTACTGTGACTGGCCACCATTCAACCACACCTCCTCCATGCATGTGGCCTGTTGGTAAAGACAGTGTACATTTCACAGCTATATGGGGTGGGATTTCCAATGGTAAATTCAATCTTCAGCCTAGCAAAGCACATGCTTAATTTTAAGCATCTCAATATTGCTTAGAGGCAACTGGACTATTTGGATGGCAAAACTGAAATATGTGCTTAGAAGTGAAAAGCTCCACAAAACCAATAAACAACTTAATGACATGCAAGATCAGTTTTCTTTTAAAAAACAACAGAAAAAAAAAAAAAGCTAAACAAAACAAAACACACCCGAAACAAAAAACAATCCCCCCACCAAAACAGTCTCAGACTCAGACTTTTTTTTTAAAGCCAGCTCAACACCCAGCATGGGGTCTAGATTTTTCCAAAGAGCTCAGCTCCCATTTATGCTCTTAAATACAGGCCAGATTTTTATAAATGCTCACAATCTAATGTTTAGAGCTCTTTGGACATCTGGCCACTTATTTCTATGCCAGAGCTTAAGCCTTCTAGAAATCTGGTCCCAATTGTGGATGCTTGGTTCTTTTGAAAATTTCACCCCATGGAAACTACTTTTATAACAGCAATTTTTTTTGCCTCAAAAGGAAAAGCTATGAAATGCAATTATTTTGCGTACAATGTCCACACTTCAGATATAATTGTTTACACTTTTTCTTTTGCCTGTTAAAAGTCCCAGACAAAATAGTATTTTCCCCACCTCCTCAAAGTATTTGGTGCCTATATGCATATAGAAAGACCAAAATAAGTAAGTTTTACTCTATTATCACATGATATTGATTCAAGATTAAAACTAATGGAGGAGCTGTATATACAAAGAGACATGGAAAAGCTATTCAGAATGAATGGATGTCATAGCAAGACCTGAAGTTTTTCTATCACTTGTAACAAAGAGTCAAGTGTCTTAGAAATAACAGTAGAAAGAAAAAAAAATAATTTTGTCTGAGAAGGCCTTGAAACTAATCAAGCTATGTAATCTTCCCTTGCAAAGATGTAACTGACCCTTTATTTTTTATATTTGCTCCTCAAAAACTATGGTTTTGATTGCTATCCTGCTGTGAACAAAGACCAGTCAAACTACCCCAAGAAAAGCATCTTTACTGCTCCCTGCAGCACTGCCTGTCACATCGGGGCTACTGATCTCTCCACATAAATGCAATGCAAGTGCCTAACTGCTAGATATAAACATAATAGCACCATTTAACTGCCACTTGCACAAAGTATGAGGCAGTATGCTTAAGTATCTAAACAATATCATTTTTACTGAACAACCCTCAATGGATGTTCTAGTGGGGAGCTTGCATGGGGATGGTTAAAAGGCCTCATTTTCCAGCTGAAGAGACATGTAATGAAAACTAAGTAGCATCCTAATCTATCAGCTGCTCTCTCTTCCTCTGCCTAATTCCTTACCAATAATCAGGGAGTCATAAATACCAGAGGTGGAAGACACCTATTAGATCATGCAATTCATCTCCTTGCCAAGGCACAGCCATTTCCTCCAGTGACCCTCCTCCTAGACATCTCCCAAAGCTGTTTCAGCCATCTCAGATGGTGGTGATTTCATTGCACCGTGTCAGAGCCCACATCCACAGCAAAAATATTTCCTTGCGCTCTGCAGTCAGCCTGATGGTGCTCTGACAGCATCCTTCCTACGGGATTGACATCTCCTCTTCCAGTGCTGGAGTACCAGAACAATCAGCTGTGGTGTCAGCACCCACCAGTCCCAATCCCAGTGGAGCTGCACTGGCAGTGACAGCCCTTTCCTGGAAATTCCTGTCTGTGGGCTGGGCTCTTTCCAGCAAACAGTGTAGAAATGCAGGTGGAACACAACCCTTTTTCCTCCTTCCTCTTCTGGTGCACCATGATTGTTCCACATCACACATGATGGAGCATGACCCCAACATCCATCTGTGCATATTGACAGGGAAGGAGAAATAGGTACATGTTGGCAGACCTCTTATCCTCCTTCCTGCCACCTGTCTTCACTCATACCATGAATGAGAGGATTTGACCTGTACCTTGTAAATCCTGGACTGGAAATAATGGGCAACTGCCAGCTGTTGTCCAGCAACATGGAACTCACCTTTTCCTGAATTTCAAGACTCATTTTTATGCTCAAGTACTTAGCCAGGATCCAAAGTAGCAGTTTGGTAATTAAAATGCACCCCAGGGAGTATATAGGCAATTAAATCAAAGATAATGACTAAAAAATAAATAACAATTATCTTGCCTAACTATTAAGGGTAGGAGAAGCTATCCAGGAACGTATATTTACACCACAAAGCTTATTTATAGCCTTAAAGTGATGTTACCACATGTGTGCAGAGTTGCTCTTATCTTAGTTGGATGGAACATCATGGAGCCTAAACCTCTAGGGCTTTGCAGACTTACCATACCAACATCTGAAACTTGTGATGGGCCCAGGGAGAAAGGTGTGCACCCAGCATCACTGTCATTACCCCAGTGCACAGTCACTGTCATTCGGAGACATGGTGCGAAGGCCTGAGGGGAAAGATCTGTGGTGGAGTCAAAAAGGAAACTCTGCCTTTTGGAAAACAGGATTTGATTAGTAGGTTGGAGTTCTTGCGCATGACTGGGAAACCTGAGCCTTGCCCGCAGTTTGAAAGCGTTTGAACTTCCCAGGAGGAATGCCATTCCCACCAGCTCATCTTCTCATCAGGAGAAATGACAGTCATCTACATTCAAAAGACCAATTTATGGTCCTAAGTAAAAGAAATTGTTTCTTGGCTCCAAGTAATAGTTTTAAAAAGCTGCTTGACTGAAGGCTGCAAGTTGGCAGCTATGTATGGCAGCGAAGGAAGATTTCATGCATATGGTTTTATGCAGCGTTCATTCTTAGTTCATTTTTGATAACCCCTCTGCTACTCAGCTCAATGTTGGGACTGCTGTGACTGGCTTTCCTGGACACACAGCTTCTCTTCCTTAGTGTAGGTGGAACTTGGCTTTGTGAATTTTGCTCATGGAAATGGATAATTTCCAAGCCTCTTTAAAGCTCCAGTTCTTAAGTTCGCTTTCTGTCTCTCTCTCCCTGCTCCTCCACCCAGCTTTCTGTATCCTACCAAGATAACATGTTTTGTACTAGCAACAAACAACCTTGATGCTGCTTTCTTTAAAAGCCGGCTTTTTTTGGGTTACTTTTTCAGTATGCCTGGTCCACCTTGCTCTGTGCTGGTAGTTTACAAAGTAGAATGAAAACAAATAAGTTGGATGGAACATACAGTACTTGTGAGCTTCTTAACTGTGAGTGGGAGCATAAATTGATTGTTTAGCTACATAAAAATTGATTTTTTTTTCTTTAATGGGGCTTTGTATAATAGCAGCAAGCCTGACATGTTCCTGAGGAATTGTGCCAGAAGGCATATAACATCTTTCTTATACATTTCTGTAGGTTCTGAGACAAGATGTTTCACCCATATCTATATGTAACCCAAAGGGCTTTCCCTGTTCCTGCAACATCGCTGCAGACTATTTACTGGAGTACTCCATAATGAGAATGATAAACAGTGATACATTTCTTTCATAACTAATATATACAGAAACTGGGGTTTTTTTTGAGTGAAAAGGTAATTAGCAATTTCATGATGATTTAGGTGACCCATGTAAACAAACCCATTTTTAAAATTGTCATAAAATTGGCTTTATCTTAAATTGAAATAGCTGCTTAGTGCCAGAGCAATTCTTTAAGAATGCGACTGTGAAACTAAGATAATGCAGTGTTCAGGTGGTCAGCATTTCACACAGTGGAGCACTTAACCAAAATATAATAAATAGTACTTGCTTGAGGTCTCACCTGGAGCTGGCTTGAGAAAGAGATAATTTACTTTCATTACCCATCCAGTTTCACTGGGAGCTGTACTACTGGCAGATTATGAGGACAGGACTGGCTTGCTTTCTTCTTTGGGCTTCACCAGCTCTTGTGGCTACCTCATGTGGGAGGACTGCTAGTGGGAACAAGGCAGAGAGATCTGAGAGCTGGCACTGCCAAAAGAGTAGTGAAAGCCATATCCTTAAACGACAACATATCTGCTAAATGTGATAGTTTAATGGGTGATTACTAGGTTTATTTCCTTGGAAGTCTTCTGAAAACTTTATTAAGATCTGAGTAAACTTTATGGTGCTTTTGCATAGAGTAGTTTGCATGTGGAAAGAACTACCCCTAGGACAAGCTACATCAAAATGTTTTGTTGCTGAGATTCAGGGATATGGGGTAGGCTTGGCAAAAGCAATGGTTGTTGGCTCTGAACATGGAGGAACTGCAGGAGGAGACCTTCAAATTTGCACTGTGGCATCCATGAGGGAGTGGTGCATGAGCCTTCCAGGAACAGCATTTTTCTGTCCCAAGGAGAGCAGCATTCCAAGCTGAAGCACTCCAGTCCCTCTCTCAGACAGACCCTAGCTAGGGCTGAACAGGATGGACAGACAACTTGTGTGAAATTCGTGGCTAACTATCATCAAAGTGCCACTGCAAACAAAAAGAAAAGCAAAATAAACCAAATACATTACTTGTACATGTGTATGCAGCAAACACCTGATTGCATTTTCATTTACAAAAGCGTATAGCCTCACTTGCCATGGGAAGGCTGGCTTCCTTCTCTGCATTTCTTCTCAGAGAAACCAGCCTCCGAATACCACAGTGACACAATATGCATTCGGCAGGGCATTGGTCCCATCACATTAGGCTCCGTCACATCACATCAGTTGATGTGACTGACAGAACCCGACGTCTCATGTCACAGCAGGGCACATCACCCAGCACCGTGAGTTACAAAGACACACTTTCTAGCAAAGTAAAATAAAGATGAATTGAAATGATGTTGGGCGAGGGAACACTCTTAAGGTCTTCCTGGTCATAGCAACCTAATGGTGAGCTGTATTCTGGTTTGTTACTTTAGAGTAGATGGGTGAGGCTTATTAATATGTTCTATGTAATTAGCTACTTCAGAAAGGTCAGTATTATTAAAATGCAAAAGGAGATGAAGAGGCAATAGTTCCCTCAATAAATACCTTGTATACATGTATATATTCAAGCTTGGCAGGCATTAAGCTAGCTGTGTTTGTCTGTTGTATGTGGTTGTATCCCCATACGCAGTTAGACAACTGGATAAAATGCCCATGGACACAAGGAAAATGGCTACAACCTTGAATTGCATTTTACCTTTTGGGGCCTCCAGACAATTTACTCTCCTGTATGTGAAAAAGCTGGTAGTACCATGCTCAGGTATACTGAGGGGTGAAATGACTGCCCTGTCCTGAAGCTGCGTAGCTTTTTTTAAGCTACAGGTGTCTTCTACCTCTTACTGTTAGCCTGCAAGTTCCTCAGCAGGTCCTCAGAACAGCATTTAATTTCCATTTGGCTTAGTGACAGATTTACTTTCTTAACCCCACTGTTGCTGCTTTTTTTTTGGTGTTCTGACAGTTAAATGGAGTGCAGATCTTTCTTTTCTACTTGTTCAGTGGGTGATGGAGGAAGAGTCGATTAGCTCTTCTGCCCTAATACCCTATAGTGCTGAAACTCTGAAGATAATGAAATATCAATATATATAAGCAAGTAGTTATGTATTATGTAGTCTATATGTATTACCTACTAATATACCAGTGATAAGTATATTTTACAAGAATGCCTACATATATCTGTACGTATTAGCAATTAATATACATTCGTACCTCATGATCACCAGAGGCTTTGCAGTGCAATTATTTTTCAGTCTACAATTTGCATCTCTTATTCTCCCTGGACACCTCACACTCTCTTGTACCCTACACTTACACACATGCTGTGTGTTTTCTGATACCCTTCCCCCATGCCTCATGTTCATGCATCCTTTGCACACAGTCCCTTCAGACCCATCCCTTCAACCACTCTCAAAGTGCTTTCCCCTTGGCGTTCCAGAATGTCTTCTGCTTCTGCCATTCATTTATTGCTTACTACTGCAATCGCTGTCTATGGAAATCAGGAGAGGCCCCCCTACTTTGAGTCAGGCTGAATTTCCTCACTGCAAGCAGTGGAAGTGGCAGCTATTGTCATTCAGGTGGTCAGCCGACCTTTCACTGGGATAGCCTTCTAGAGGGGAGAGCCAGCCCCCCCGAGATGAGCTTGCGCCTGCCCCGGAGAAAATAATGAGCTGCAACTACTCTTTTGGAAAGGGGGAAACAATCTGAACTTTGAAACGGATTACTTCAGCTCAATCTTTTAAAACATAGTTGCACCAAGCTCATGAGACACCTAGTAAAGGAAGCTTCAGGAGTGTGAAAAGGTCACACAAAGGCACTTTTCTCACCCCTGTTTGTAGGTGTTCTAGAGCAGCTCAGCCAGTTGGCCTTGATACCTGATGACTAGTTGAAATCACTCTGCATCTTGCTTTTTGTCTCGTTAGAAACAGTGTTTTGTGAGTTTCTTTCCTTTATTTTCGATTTTGATGGCACTGGGAACTTTGTGTCACCCTTCCATCATTAAATGCTAATTTGTGGTGCATTAGCTGAGTAAACAATCATATAAAAATAAACCCAAACTTGTCTATATGCGACAGTTTTTAATTTAAACACTCATTTAAACTGAGGTTAACCATGCTGTTTTCCTAGAGCTTTGCCACAGAAATGCTGTCCTGCCTGAAGTATGAGAAAAATATATAGTGTCTAGAAAAAATTTTTGAGATGTTCTGTCTATTACGGAATGAAACACAGCTTTTTATCTTACCTGAATACTCTTTCTTTAGTTTTGCTTTCCTGTGGCTGCTGAAGAAAAGCTATGTCTCTAATATTTTAGCAACACAAAAGTAAAGGTGGTTTCTGAAGCCAGACTCATACTGTTGAACTAAAACCTGCCAGTGAATACTCCTTAGCATTGGACCGTCACCTTCTGTGCTACTGAAGTGTTAGCATAGGCTCTTCCACGGCTTTGGACCTGCTAGGACCACCAGGCAATATCATTCCAAGCAATGTTTCAAGAGATTTTTGGAGAGCACAGACCACTTCCAGTAGGCTGCCTGCATGCACCTGGCCTGTTTCAGAGGCTAAGAAAATTTAGGTATAATTTCAGGTAATACATAGCATTTTGTGCTAGTTGGTGTCATTGCCAGAGCATGGTCCCCCATCTGCCCAAATTGCCCATGCAGAGGCTGCTCATGTTGGTACCTGAGCTGACTCCAAAGTTGCGCTGATGATTCAGCTGCTGTCACTGGCAGCAGTGGGAGTTGTGAGGTGCTCAGGACTGTTGTCATCAGGCCAGACGTGCGTGTCTGTATTTAAGAAGCTGAGATTTGTAAAATGTTGATTCACCTGTTTCTGGTTCCATAAAGACATATACAGATGAATACAGAGGGAGTTTTGAAATTCAGCAGTAGAAAACAGTTACGGATCAGTGATTTGTGAAACTCTATAGAGCTGCACACTGAGAAGAGGAAATCAACACCCCAGCTCGGTCTCCCCAGTGTGTTAATCTGACAGCTTTGGTAGTCAACACTGACTGCAGTCGGTATCTGTTCATAGCGCAATGGACAAAACAGAAGTTGTTTTAATTTGTATTGTCATCTACACTGGGATTTTCCAAGATAATCTGGAAAAACTCACATAATCCAATTCAATAAGATATGGTGATTATATCTTCCTTATGGTTGAAATACACTTTTGGATTATTATTTGCTTCAGTGTATAAATGCTCCAGAAAAATATTTATATTCAAAGACTGCCTGATTTGTTTTTAAGGCTACCTTATTAACATCTCAGGACAAAATATTATGAAGTTGAAATTGCATTATACCTTCATGCATATGCATGATTATTCTGTCATTCATATTGTGTATGTACTATATTTCAGATTACAGTTATCTTTTTTTTAAATAGACATGAGAATGTGAAATTGTGTAACAATTATCTTTTTTCCTGATATATTCACCCCATTTTCATGATGATATCATGATTAGAAGGTCCATGATATTTTATTTTTTTTTTAATTCAGCATTTTCATGCAAGCCTTTTTATTTGTAAAATTTATATTCTAAAATTTAGGTGAAAATTACAGTCACATTTTCTGCATTTATTTTGTATGAACATAACTATTTAATCTGCCGTAACATCTTCAGGTATTTTTTTTCCTTTTTTTTTTTTTTTTTTTTTTTTTTGATATTTGCATTATATTTTAGACATGCCTTTTTAGATATACTACAAGATAAAAGACAATTGCAATTTAACTTGCTTCCAGAAAAGTTGTTATAGGAATAACAATTGTGTAGCAAAGGCTAAGGATGTATTTTCTGCAGATTTTATTTTTAAAAAATTATTAATTTATGCACAATCTATTAAGAATGGATATTTAAAATACAAGAGTTTATTAATAGAAAGCCTTTTTTTTCCTTGAATTATTTCAGTGACAGAAAATTCTATATAAAACATTAGATTTAATTAGGAATCTGATTCCTTGAATTCATCAGGTTCACCTGAATCTGATGGGTTTTGCTACATCAGGGTATTTTAAAAATTTCTTGGCATTTTCATCATTAGTTATTAGCACAGAATATTCCTCTTTTCTTACCTACTGGTAGACTGTTTTCTATGTCATGGAATTCTTTCAGAAACAACCTTTTTTCAAAATTGCTTCCATTCTCTCGTCATTAGAAAAATATGCTTTTTTAAAAATGCAAATTGATTAACATTAAGCCAACTGATGCCAGAAAAGATGAGGAAAAACCTGCATACTTCTTGCTTGGTTGTTGCTGTAGATTTTTGTTAAGGTATCATGAACATCACCATCACATTAGCTGACTTAAGATACCTATTTTTTAAGCCAGCTTCACTAGTACAATGTTCCTGATGTTCCTAAAACAATAATAAAAACATTCCAAGATTTTACTTTTCTAAGAAGGTTCTAAGTGGAAAAGGTCTTTAAGTGACAGAGGAAAGATTCAAAAGTATTAAGGGATAGCTCTTTAAAAGTTAACTCCTAAAATGGGAGTTATGCACAGGAATTTTTAAAGCCCTACAAAGCTTTCTTAAGCTTTCTGTCTGAAACAAATATGGTTTATCTATCTATCTGAAACAAATATAATTAAACAGCTGTTTCTAAATAATTTTGTGCTAGTGGAAGACAGAGAAAGACTAGGCAGAAAACAAATATTTAAACACATTTATTGATTTGCATCACAAAAATGAGTGAGATTAAGTTTGTTCTTGCTGTTCTAGCAGGACACTCTCTTTCTCATTACAATTAATTTGGCTAATAATCAAGCTAAACTAATTTTCTCACACACAGTTACACAAAAGGATGCTATGGTCTTGCAAGGTGTAGAGAGGCTAGTGTTTTCTTCATTATACTTTATAAACACACGTCACCTAAATAAAAATGAATGATGTTGAAAAGGATTTTTTTTCAGTATGTGTTTGGGCTGAAGGTATTACTCAGGAATGAATTATGCAGGTCATTCCAAATATTTGCTGACAATATCTCTGCGTGAGAAGAGCATTGACATTGCCAATATCGTGCTTTCAAAACTCTTGAGTTGGGTCACAAAATACTAAAAGTAGATTAAAACCCAAGAAGGTTTTTTTTGTGGTTGTTTGTAGTTTGTTTTTTAAAGATACTTAAAGTTTTATTGCTTGTCTTTTTGATTTTAGACCCTGAAAAGCCACATCCTTATTTTTTTCTCTACAGCTGAATGGTTGATAAATGCACCATATTTAAATGAAAGCAGAGATTTTTGACCCATTGACTGCAGGAATTTTTTTGAGGAAAAAAATACCCAAACACCCATATCTTTATAAAACTCATAATAAAAATGTAAGAGCTGGAAATGCTGCAATGGAAAAGGTAGGGATTTCCAAGTGAATATGCTGCACCTTGTAAGTTTCAACTATTTTATTAAGATAATTTATTTCCTTTCTCCACATGTTAAGTCTTAATTAGTGAACCCTTGTCTCATGGATTCTGGTAAATTCAGTGGTGTTGAAGAGTATCTCTACAAGTGGTACAAACAAACCTAACTCTGTCACAATATTAAAATATCTAGTCCAGATTTACCACCCTGCTGGCGATGATCAAACTGATTTTTGCCTCGGTGGCACCTGGGTGTGCATTCACTCTGTGTGGGTCTACGGGAGAAGTGTTGATGGATTGTGATCACCAACACATCCCATGTGTTAGGCGGGCCTGTTTTGTCTGAGAAGGAAATAATTGCTGATAGGGTTAAAAATGCCCAAAGACTAAGGACTGTGTGGTGTGATTGCGGTGTGACTGGTGGCATTTCACACATGCCTGGTCACTCCTGGTCAGACAAGTGCCTTGCACAGCAAATGGCAGGTCAAAGGGTTCGCAAAGACAACTCTCTGAGGTCCAACCTGCAGTGTGATTTCATACCAAGTGGAATCTTGCTTGTTGGAGTAGTCTTGCCCATCCGGTGGCATCCACATGCAAAGGGCGGCGTGAGCACATTTTCTCTGGTCACATCTCCATGCCAACACCCTCCTGCTCCCATGCAGTGACATGTGGTTCTGCACACCCCATCCTGGTAACTGAGAGCATTTCTCACTCCCTACCTGAGCACACAAAACATAACATCCCCCATAAGGAAAGGTGAGCATTTTACAAGAGGCAGCTTTACTTTAAAAAAGACCAAATCTCTTCCCTGGATGTTGTGAACCAGGAGGGGGAACTGATGTCTGCAGAGGTGACACGGCAGAGTAAGACACTCACGAATTATGAGGGCAGATGTCAGTTCCAAGTGACATGTTTTCCATAACCTACTGCCTCTCTTTGTTTATCCATCAAATACAATCTATAAAGCAACTGCTCATCTATTTAGTCTTGGGTAGAGCATAGAAATGCAAGTCAGACCTCAAATTTAGTTTGTCATTTGCCTTCTCAAAAGGAGATGTGATTTATGTTTATAATAAAGTATTTGAGATGTCATTTAATAGGAAAACAAATGGCAGTTGGATTCCCATGAGCAAGGAGAGAGGACTGTGAAACTTTGAATTAAACGGTTTTATCTTATCACACTTTAAGTTACATATTTTTATTCTAATTGTAAAAATTATCTGCCTTGACATATCTTTTCCATTATTTTTGTTAAAGGGTATTCATCAGCGGTGTTAATGATGACACAAAATTTTAATATATGCATTAAACATTTAAGTTTTAATATGTTAACATGACACAGGATGTGAATAATAACAATGTTTTATATATGAAGTGAAAACATATTTTATGTTGGAAATAGTTAGAATGCCTGGCAAGTGACTTATATCCATAACAATTTCATTTAAATATTGCTTTTGCACCCCATCTATCTTAGATGGAATTTTATAGTCCTTTTTAAAAATTCATTTCAGCATGACCTCTTTGAGGCTGCAACTTAGTGCCTCTAGCCTACATATTCAATTGCACTTGTACTTGTTCCTATTCAATTACCTTTCAAAGTGCAGAAACCAGCAAGTGCCCAGACCTGAACTGCATTTACCATTCTGGGACTCTTCAGGAATTACAACTTCTGTGCGGTTACACAGTAATAAGGGTAAAAGGCGAGAGGAAATCCATCAAATTGCTAAAATATGATGGTCTACCAGATTTGATTTAGATCTTCATAATTTGGGACCTCTTGGAGCAGCCAGGTAGTTCCTAATATAAGATTACATTCCCTCGAATATCAGAAGGTTATGGTGCATATATGCAACCAGGCTGAGATTTTTTTCTCTACATAGAATTCCAGTTGAGTGTGGTGGTGTGATATAACAGGCAGTGGGGCGATACTAGAAAAATCATCCTTTCAGAAATATAGCTTGAGAGGAGAGCCAGTACTGAATATGCAAATATTAACATGCAGGTGGGATATATGTTTATATTTAGAAATAGAAGCTATAATTTGCTTCTATGTTTATTTGTGTCTGCTATGTAATGAAAAGCATTTAAAATATTTATGGTCATGTTGGTTCTAGTCCAGCCCTTTGATCTTTCCTATTTGTATCTTTTAAAAGAAATTCCTTGTTAATGAGCTACAGTAAAAGCATTTTAAAAGATGGGTTTTCTGCGACATTTTATACATGTATACATTTTTTAAGGGCAGAAATGGATGATTCAACATTTATTTTGAAGAAAAGTTCCTTTTTGTTACCTCATTTTTAAAGGGCTGTGAATAACTCTATGAGGGTCAGAGGGATTGTTCTGCTTCTGAAGACAATTCACCTACAGAGGCTCAGTCACTGATGGAAAATTGCAAAATAGAACTTCTTTTTTTCCTGTGGTGAATAATTTATGCTTGGGAATGGTTTCATCACCAAGCACTCTTCAAGTCATTAAACTGAACTGAAGAAAATGGGGTGAAGTCATCATCAGAGAAGGTCAATTTATGGAAATACTGTTATCTCTTTCACGGTATTATTAATACCTACTGACATGTCCATGTTCGGTGGGGCAAAGCCAATCATTAGCCTATAAGGTGTAAGTAAAGGCTCGAACACATGCTCATGATGAGAACGTCATTATTGTAAAGGCGATCTGAATGCAGCAGCTACAAGGAGAACACAGGGAAAAAGGAGGGAGAGGCAGCTCTTGATCTGTAAAAGCCACAGACATAAAACCTAATTTTTAGCAGGCTGCTGTATCTCTTGCCATGGATCTGCAGGGTGCTGTTGTTACCCATTTGTAGCTGCCTATCAGTATCTACGTGGCAGATTGTTTCGGTGTCTGAAGAAAAGCCAGAAGATTTGTTTTTAATTTTAGGAAGAATTAACTTGGCTGAGTGTTAAAAGGAAAGGCTATTTGACTCCCTTTGAAATGTGTGCAATTGTAATATTTACAACATGTTACCTACTAATGTCTATTTAAAGCACATTGTTTCCCGGGAAAAGTTTTTTCTTAAGTCCCTACTGTTGTCAAACCAAATGTCTCGCATGTAGATGACAGACATGTTAATCTTTGCAAAGCATCTGTCATGGCATGAAGGTTCAGATAAGGCTACTTCCTTAGCAGGATTTTTGGCATCAGCAATCACAAACAGTGCAAGTTACAGAATTTGCTTAGCTGAAAATTCTGTTCCACTGCATGAGTTTAAGAGGATACAATGCTTCAGTGACAAGGTTATATATAGTCCCTTTAGAAATATCTCTGAAAATTCTACACGCAAAAAAATTAATTTGACAGCCTCCCACCTACACATGTCTGTATTTAAAATGAACATATAACTAGCAGACACATAATGGTGTATGTATTTAATAGGTATTTCCTGAGCCAGTCCCTCTAACTTCGACGTGCAATATTTACAAATCTGATGACAATCCACGTGCACTTCTCTGTGATGAAACACAAAAAAATCTTGATGCTGAACAACACAGGATCTCCTCTTGTAATCAATACAAATCATGCCTTTTATTTCAAAAAGACGTAGACTGTTCCTTCATTGTCTGAGAAATGTAAAAAGAGTTTCTCAATCTCTTTGTTGTTTTTGTTTGTTTGCTTTTTTAAATTGAACCTTTCAAACTGGAATGAAAATCTCAAATGAGGTATCTGACATTGAATGGCCAATAATTGCTGCTGAATGCATTGATTTTTTTAATATTTTTTTAAAGAGAGTTACTTAAAAAAATAATTATGGATTTAGGATCATTTAAGAGTAATATTTTCTAAGTGATTGCCCAATAACATCATAAAAATATAGGAATGAAAGGCATTGTTAAAAGTCAGCTAGTCAATCTCCCTTCTCTGAGAGAAGGTCAAATACACTTAGACTATCTATCTGATCTTTGTCTGCTCTGTTCATAGAAGCCTTCAATTATGAGGTTAAATAAGCTTCCTAGGCAGCCTCTTCCAGTCCTTAACAGCCTTTGCAGCTAGAAAGTTTTTTCTTTAATGTCTCATTTAATATAATCTTATTTAATCTCATCTAACCAGTGATTTCTTTCCTACACTGGGTGAATATGAAGAGTAACTGATGACCATTCTTTTTAACATATTTTTTCACATTAGAAGATGGTTACAGAATTGCTCCTCAGTCTTCTCTTTTCCAAACTAAATGAACCCATTTATTTCAACCTTTTGTTGCATTTTTAAACCTCTTTGCAGTGTGTCTCCTCTTGTCTGTACTCTGAGTTGTCTGCATCTTTTCTTAAAGTGCCATGCTCAAAGTCAGGCTGCGTATTTTAGCTGAAGCCTTATTACTGCTGCACAGGACAGAATAAAGACCTCCATCTATTAGTTACGACACGCCACATAACACACTCCAGAATGACACTGGTCTTTCTACTCAGCATAGCATTCAAATAGATTAGATTTTTTTAATTTGGCATTACTGCCAGATTTTTTACTGCTTAGCTATCTTACATTTTCAGTTGGTTTTCTGCCTTCCCAAGCATAGCTCTCCTTAAAATTTCATATTGTTAGTTTTGGATTATTTCAGTAGTATTTCAGGATCACTGTGAGTGCTAATCTTGTCCTCTAAAGTGCTTGGAACCCCTTCTAGAAAGATGTCATCTGCCAGTTTTATGTGTACTCCTTAATCCATTGTCCACGTCAGTAATGTGACTATTTAGTAGACTGGACCCAGCACAAATTTGTTGTGTGAGTTTTATAGCAAGCTGCTCAAAATGACAAAGTTTAGGGTTTATTTTGGCTGTAATACTCCACCCACTTCATTCTTTCATAATTACCAACCTAGCTCAACATATGAATGCTTAGATGCCTATGATGTAATTCTTGTGATTAGATCCCTTCACAAATGTCAGCATCTGTAAGCAGCTGTGTCAAAACCAACATGTCTTTCATAAATTGCTTATAGAAACAACAGTGCCACTGCTTTTTACTTTTTCTTCAGTCCCTTCCAGGAGAGAAATACTAACTACATAAGTCCCTTGTCATGTTCTCTTTGCCCTGATTTATGACACACCTTTGCAGAGAGGCTTGGAAATAACTTTTGGTTTTACCACTGCAATTATAGCTCACGATCCCTAATTTCCTATAGCATTTCAATAAGAACAGGTAAAACTGTCACTAGCAGAGTTTTTATATACGCGACAAAATGTTTTTTCCTTACATGCAGCATATAGTAATTTTTAAAAATGGGAGTGTAGAGATATGCATAAGTATGACACTTGTTTTGCACTTGGGATTTGCGTTCAGAGAAATGCATAGGATTGCTGAATTGTAAAGTAGACTAGTTTGGAGTACCACTGCTTGCTAATTTCACCCACTAATTTACCCACATTGTCATCAGTAAAATTGTAAAGGAATAATGCATATAATTCGCTTAGGTGTTTTTGACTGACTGTCTCACTGCGTGCTCAAATGCCTTTTCATATCCAGCTCCCAATAAATAATGAAATGTAGATGTTGCCCTCAGCTTACCAGCTTTGCTTCAGCATTGCCGGCATCCTGCCTGTCAACTGCATTTAGCATATTTGCATAATTATGTTTCATTCATTCACTACTAGATTTTTTTTTTTTTTAAAAACAAGAAAGGAAAAACCAAACCAAACAAGGAAGTAGGGAACAGCCTGTCTTCAAGAAGCATTTAAATGCATCCTGCTAGGCATGTTTGAGCAGATCCTATTTATGCATTTAGTTTGAAAAAAGTAAAACATTTAACCTAATTAAAATAATTCTGAATTCAATTTTAAATCCTGCTGGCATTATTTAGTATTCTATGAGAACTGTTGTGCAAAGAGAAAAAAAAAAAAAGAGAGGATAAATAATATTTTCCCAGTATAATGCAACAGACCTACTGCTATTAAAATGTATAACAAAACTTCCGGGGTCTTTTGGAAAAGCAGTAGATAACTTTTTGGTTTTGCATGTGCCTGATTTTTAAAAGAATCCATGGCAGTTCAGTAAGACAGAATCCTCTTTAGCTGTCAAGTTGATGGTGGCCAAAACTGCATATAATAAAAGGTTTGCTTTTGCTAATTTGGAGATCGGATTCTCAGAACAAATCTTGATATCTTCTTCAGGACCAGAAATGCTTCTGTCATTGCTAACTGGGTAATTCCAATACACAATCAAGCAAGGGTTTAGTGTATAATTTTGCAGGGACACATTCTTGCAGGGACAAGAAAAAAGAGCGTAGCTTTGCACAGATACAGGAGAAGGATTATGGAGGGTTAATCTAGCAGTGAGACGAAGAGGTTTTCCCTTTCCAAGGGGTCCAAAACGATAGAACAGAGGAGAGGATAAAAATATGAAAGCAAATGGAAAAAATATGAAAAAAGTAAGAATTTTTTTTTTCCAAAACCTTCAGATCTAAAGCTGGTTACTTAACTCCCAGACCATAAAAATACTGGCTGCAGCAGAAGCATGGAAAATAGTCTGCTTTTCAGGAGAACATCTATTCTGCCCTTCCACCTTTCTGACAGGAACAACTATACCCACATTAAGGCATCTGCCCAACGCATTCTTAAAAATGGCCTGTGACGGGTGAAATTCAAAAACTTCTCTTGGCCACCTATCCCAGTATTTCATTACTCTTATCACAAGAAATTTGAAGTCTAAACCTAGGTCTCTCTTACTTGAAATTACTTCTTCCTTTATCCTCAGTGGACATAAAAATATGTTTCTCACTCCTTCGCAAACAGCCAGACTTTTATCATGTTCACCCCTAGTTTTATTGAGCTGTTGCTTTTGACCACCAGCAGACTTTCAGTCTTTTCTTGCAGCACATGTGCTCTGGGTTTCTTGTCATTCTCATTGCTTTCTCCTGGCCTCTCTCCAGCTGATCTGAATCTTTCCCTACCTGTGAGGCTTGAATAGGTTCCCATATCCTGTGGCACCTAGATGGAAAAGGAAAGATATGGCCTTTCGCACATCTTCTACTTAAAACTGAAAAAACTGAGTGATTTCTTTAAAGGCAGTGAATATGATATTATGTACTGTTTCATTCACTTAAGGCATGTTTTTCTTTGACTGCTTGTTTGCTATATATCTGTCATTGTTTAACCAAGTATTTAAATGACTATTGAAAAAGTGGCCTTGACATTTTCCGCAAATACAAGTTGGTTCAAAATCCAGCTACTCACCACTCTCAGTATTAAGTACAGCAATGAATTAATACTTTTATGTGCATCAAATAAACCAGTAAGAAATAATGCTGAATATGAAACTGAGATGAATTTCTTTCAGAGAAATTCAGGTCTGGTGCTTTAGGATTTCTAGGACTGTCATGTCTGATTTTAAGCTGTTTCTAACGCTACATATTAAAACAAATTTATTTTCTGGAACATGGTTGGAAAAAATGGTTTTGTGGGATTTCATGGGCATTGTGTCTTTGTTAATCAACATGGAATACACTGAATTTACCAGCAAGAAATTAAAAATTAATTAATGCATATTTCTTCTTTCAATTGTCACTCTTGGAAGCTCAGTATGTTTATGAAAGTCAAGAGTTCTTTCTGGCTCACACACATCACTACCCAGAGCAAGCTGAGGCATGGAATAGGTGCAAAACAGGTTCAAATGAGGTTCATCACACATACTGGAGGTAAAGATTCTCCTGCTATACATTAGCTAATAATGTATTTGACAATACAGAGAGCTAAATGAATGTCTCATGTCTAACAAACAGCTGTATTTGCACTCCTACAGATAATCGGTGAGCACTCAACCACAACGAATAGATTGAATGAGGCTGATAGTTCTTTACAGTAAGACTAAGTCAGAGTGCATTAATGTAACACATGGCCATACATGTGCCCCAAAAATGTGGGGCACATGTGCCAACCATCCAGCCATGCTGATCTTTGGTACTCTGTCACCTTGCTCACAGTGGATTACTGCTGACAAGTTGTAAGTCTAGCTTGGCTGGATTCAGCTACAGGATCTGATCTTTTGTGATGCTGAATACTGCTCTAAATGATACAGACTGCCGACTGCAAGTCAGCACTTCATGGAAAATGCTCAGGAGGTAAGTCCAGGGGCTGCCAACCCCTGAGATGAGACAGGGAAAGCAAGAAGTGATTCAGAATGGTCTCTGACTCTTTTCTGATTTCCTCCAGTTGCTCCTGTCATCAAAGAATACCACCAAAAGGATGAAAAAATCATAATTAATGGCCAAACTATGTGTGGGCCTCCTCCTGTGGTTCTAGGCATGAGGTTGTTGTGGCAAATTTAAGAGGAGGTCCTTTTTCAGGATTGTTTTTTTGTTTTCTCTTTGTACAAACTGGACCCAATCTCTGCAGGCTCCAGGGTTCTATTGTTCAGTTTATTAGCCTTTCCCCAGGAAATGTAGTTTTAACCATTGAGGAGAAAGAGGCAAACTGTTCCATTTCTCTAGAGAAACCAGCTACATTATGATTATGAAAACAATGTGAAGCCTGAAATGCTTTTTTTCTTTGACTCTTTTCCTTTTTACTGGCTAGGTCTACAGCTCTAAAGTTCAGGTTCTGTAGGCAGGCATGCAACCATGCCACACAGCTGACTGTGCACTAAACTCTTGTGTTGCCATCAGTTTGGCTTCTGGGACCCAGTTTTCCATGCATGCAGAAGAGTTAAGAGCCTCCAGTGCAAGACCAGAGTCCCAGTTGCTTTTTAGGTGGATGTGGGAAGAGACAGAATGCCAGGCTCTTGGGCTTGAGCCCAGTTGTCCTGGAAGACCAAAGTTTAAGCTCAGGAATTCAAATATGAAGCAACCAGAATCTTTCACATGTGGATGCAGGGTGTGTGAGGATGTTCTGAGAAGTTCAAGAGCGGGTTAAATTGTCAGTTTGGACAACACATACACATACATTTTCAGTATAAAAGTAAGGTAGCTGTCTTTTCCAGCCTACTCATAAACCAGTCTTTGTGTTGGTCTTTCATTTTTTTTTCACTGTGTTTTGTGAACTGAGGACAATTTGCATGACTTTTTTTCTTGTCCAGTTAAGGTGAGTAAATGGCCCTTTAAGCTGTAAAAATCTAGGAGTGAATGAGCAGGCAGTAGTAGCAATTGTAGCAGGGATCACCTTATTTACTTGTGAATCAGTCACTCTATGAGATGGGAGTGGATGAAGAGAAGGGAAAACAACTTATTTGCCATGATTGTCTGAGTTCATTAAAAAAAACCCAAACCCACATATTTTCTAACAGATACCAATGTGGGAAATATAGCAAAAAAATTATGTGGTTGAGATCTAGGGAATTTCGTCATGACAAGTATTGCCACAGGTCACTTGAACAGCTCATCTGAAAGGAATTTTTCTTCCAAATGCATGCTGCAGCTATAGCATGGACCAGGTCAGAAAGCCCATCTCTGAAGCATTTGTAGTGGAAGTATTGCTTAACCTGACATGTGGGCTATTTCCTACATAACTGGCTTGCCTGGCATCCTTTACAGAAGCAAGATGTTGATAACTCCAGGGCCTTCACTCTGCACTCACTTGGATGGGGAGTCCTTTGGTTATCTTTGTTGCCTGTACACAGAAGACACAGGAGGAAAAGGAGCAGGAGAGAGGAATTCCTTGTGCAATGATCCAGCCTTGTGCACCAAAACTGAATCTGTGGACAAGCTGATTCTTTGTGTCTGTGGAAACAAATACTACAAGCACTAAACTGGGCTTTCTGGCACTCACTGGCTTCATTTATTGCCTTTAATAATTACTATATAAGGGTACAAAACAGACCCAGACAATTGCTAGAAAAAAACAATGAACAGTATTGCCATTTTGCATTAACTGTGTATAAGAAACAACCAGGGTGAATTAGAGATTGGCTGGACAGTAATATGGCAAATAATGGAATGTCATTACATAAATCACTAGCAATGCCTGATCTCTGCTGCTGTATGTGATAATATACTTCAAAAGGATATTGCAGGATCAGAGAATATTTAAAGAAGAAGATCATGATGATAGGTCTCAGGTAACTCAAACATCTAATGAGGAAATAAATTTTCCTTTTAAAATTAGGCTAGGGAACATAGTGTATATTCATAAGATGTGCTGGTTTTGGCTGGGATGGAGTTAATTTTCTTCATAGTAATTTTTTTGAGACCGTGTTTTGGATTTGTGCTGGAAACAGTGCTGATAACACAGGGATGTTTTAGTTATTGCTGAGCAGTGCTTGCAGAGAGTCAAGGCCTTTTTTTCCCATACCACCCCACCACCGAGCAGGCTGGGGGTACGCGAAAAGCTGGGAGAGGACACAGCTGGGACAACTGACCCCAGCTTGACAAAAGAATATTTCAGACCATATGACGTTATGCTCAGCAATAAAACTGCAGGGAAGATTGGACAGGGGGCTGCTGCTTGGGGATTTGCTGGGCATTGGTTGGTTGGTGGAGAGCAATTGTTTTCATTTGCATCACTTGTCTTTATTGTGGCATTTTTTGTCTGTCTTTTTTTATTTTGCTTTTCATTACAACTGTTGTTGTTATTATTATTACTCTTACTACTCCTATTTTATTTCCATTATTCAACTGTTTTTATCTCAACCCATGAGTTTTCTCACTTTTACCCTTTCGATTCTCTTCCCCCAATACCACTGGGGTGGGAGTGAGTAAGCAAGTGGATATGTGGGTCTAAGTTGCTGTTTGGAGTTAAACCACAACATGAGACTAGACAAAGGTTTGGAGAAGTTAGATTGAACGTCTCACAGTGCAAGGAGCCCCTGGCTGAGCTGCAAGATAACAAATGTGTCTCAGATTGAAATGTGCCTAAGCAATGAAGATCAGAAGACATGGAATTTGAAGAGGAAGTTTCTCTGAACACTAGTATGAATACGCAAAGCTCTTGCACCTTTCTTCTGAAAGACAGATTAAACCACACAAAGCTGGGTGTGAAACTTTTATTCTTCTAACTTAGAGATCAAGATGCGAACTACTTCCATGCCAGAGTGCCAGAGAGCAGGTGCTACAGTAGTTGAGCCTCGGGTCTGATGTTGTCTGGCACTTCATCTGTTTCCAAAAAACACTGTCACTGAGGAGAGAGATTTAGTGTTGCATCAGAATGTGGTTGCCAGCACTAAGGAATGGAAGCTGGCTGGCAGCACTGTCGGAGACTGAGGGAGCCACTGAACAGTCAGCAGTGGCGCCGGCTCAGGATGTGGAATCACAACCATCAGAAACTTCCAAAATATAATATCAGCCAGGTTTTGTTTTGTGCAAAATCTAGTGAGTCTAGTGGTCTTTCAAGCTGAGGCTCTGATTCTGGAATGAACTGTACAATGTGGCTGCCTGCAATGGCAGGAACATAATGATTTCCAGACTCCTGGATGCAGCCATTTCCATTTGTTCCTGCATTCACATGCCCACACATAATAGTTTATTCCTGACTGCTACAGCTCTAAACAAAGCTCAATTTAAGATGAAAGCATGATGTCAAAGCTGCCCAACTCCTCTGAAGAGGCAACCATTGAAAGGCTGCTGTTATTTCAATGCTAACAGAGCACAAGGATTCAAACGCAAACCATTGTTTTGGGTATGGTTAGTTACAAATATCTAGTAAGACGTCATCTCTTAAAACTCAAGGCTTTTGTTTAAGTAGAACAGACAAACTAGGGTAGAAGGGAAAACTGATGCAGAGACCACAATTACATACTGGGGCGGTAGCTGAGCCAAAAATACACCTGACTCAACATTCAGTCCAATCCCCCCTGCACTGGGCTGCATACCGGCTATTCATAGCAAGTCCAATTTTAGCCAAAAAAAGGCCGCGAAAGGACTCTCTTCTCTGTGTGTTAGTGGAATATTACTACAAACAGCATTTACAAAAATGAAACAAAACCCCACGTTTTGAGCTACTGTAGATGAATTTTTTCAGGGTCAGAAAAAAAGAAATCCCCGTGCTGATTGCTAAAAAGGAGAGCATGTACCCCCTAATACCTTCAAATCTTATTTCTCGTGAAAAGGAGCTCTTACTATTTTTGTTTCTAATCTAGGCCAAGTTCTGAAATCCTTGTAAAAACCAAGGGCTTAATAATGAAACAAAAAATAACTGTTAGCTTTATTTTTATATCAAAAGGAGATAAGGATTAAAAATACTAACCTGTGCAACTGAGTACATTACAGTTTGCTTCCCCATGGAAAAAGAGATTTTGTAAAGATTAGGAACCAGACCATATTGCTTGGCACATGAGGACCTATGACCTTGACCACGGTCATGACACTCTGGCTGAGCTCCAGCTGTCCTCAGAGGGTGCCTCACTTCAGCAGAACATGCAGAATACGACTGGTCATTGACACAATTAAACCAGTCACTTCTTGTTAGCAATTGTTTTTCATTAGAACCATATAAAAATGTGCAGAGATGCTGTCCTGAATTTACATGCCATCTATACATCTGTTTTTTAACTCATGTTCTTTCTCCCATTGCTACCATTTTGCAATAAAGAAGAAGCTCAAACTATGCCACAAATTTTGTAGGCTTTGTCCTTTTTTTAGTTTATTTTTTTTATTTCCTTCTTTTCTTCCCCCCTCCTTCCTCCCCCCTGCCCCCCCCACCCGAGGAGTAGGCTTTCAGTTCTGCAGAAAAGCTCACTATGTGACTGAGTACTTGGCAGACAAGAGTTTTTGCATTTTGAAAATTATTTGTGGTTTCCAATGAGTCCTGGAGGAATCTCACAAGGGAACTTCTGGTTACTCATGCTTTTTTGGGAAAGCAGAAATTCAATCAGATATCTCACTATTGGCCTGTAGGACCCCAGCATCCATATCAGCAATGACTATCCCTCCATGGCTTTCCTCGTATCCTGAAATTAAGGTGTTCACCTTCCGTAAGCTGGTTGCAGGTTCTTGTAGGAGCAGACACAGTTCCCACTTAAATGCACGGCTCTCTGTGCAACCATGTTTCACACCAGCTGACATTAATTCAACCTCACTGTAAATCTATGCAATCCTGAGACTGCATGCTTGGCTCAAGCTGTAGACCGTGGATAGTCCATACTTCCATAATCATACCTCCGCCTCCAAGCTGACAAAGGCTTGCTTTTGGGAAGGAAGCAGAAAGATAGAGGATGAAGAGAAGACAGGAAGGGGATGGGAAATATCCTAGGGTTCATCCATCTAGCTCCTCTGAATCATGAATGACAAGCACATTTGGGTGATGCTAGCTGCCCAACATCATTTAAGAGGTACCTTTATTTACTCTGACAAAACCACATTGCATGCAAAATCCTTCCAGATCTCTATAAATTATTTCCAGAAGCTGTTAAATTAGAACCATTCAAGGCAGGTCTCTGTTATATCCTGATTTTACTGCAAAATATGCAAATTAAATGATTCTATTAGGAAACTGTAAAGAAAACATACTTACTGTCAAAATTACTTCTAACGCTTAAAATAAAAAAATTGATATCTGTGGTGATCACTTTGCATTTTGGGGTTTAATACCATACTGAATCATATCAGCATATTGGAAAGTCCATTCAGTATGTCCTTCTTGAAGGGATACTTACAGATACCTCATGCAAATACACACACATAGACATACACACATGCCTCATTGCTACACTTCATTCATAAAAATGAAGGTGGTATTTTAATAAAAAATATTAACAATACGTTAGTCTTCATTGCATCGCTTATATTTATTTCCTATGATTAAAAGGTGTGAAATGGTAAAATGGATTTGCAAATCTATTATTTCTCCTCAATATTATCAGTTACAGTAGCAGAGCTAGGATGAAGAAGAGCATTTTCTAATGGTCAAGGGTCAATGACCCATTTGAGGAAAAACCTCAAAGACCACAGACATCCTTTATGGAGCATATCATTCCCTATAGTCTTTCTACCTTTTCTAGATTTGAACCAAGTTTAACCACTACTGTTTGCATATTTAGTTCACTACAGTTTACCTGCTGTTCCTTGCATCCTTATGTTGATAACTATTTCTGAGTATCTTTCTTCTGCTCATCTGTCTTGTAAGAGAAGATGCCATATCTATAATCTATTAATGATATACTGGCTAGTCTTTTGCCTGTGTGTGTCCCTCATCTTCTGCGCTCATGCATCAGTCCTACTGGACATCAACAGAATTGTCCAAGAGACAAATACTTCCATGCATATCTTTCTTTTCTAACTGGTGGCTTTTTATTATCCTCCACGGAGCCACTGCAGAGCCTCCATTGTTGATGCATTTCTATACCTTGAGGTTGTGATAACATTATGGTACAGAGCATGTACTAAGGAAAATACGAAACCACTATGTGCAATTGGCCTCCGCTTTGACCAGACTGTGGTGCCCAAAAGCAACTCATATCAGCCATTTGCTTACATGCCATAGACCCAGCTGTGAGAAGCACAAGGGTTTTCCTCCTGCTGACATCAGAATAATTGGTCTGGCCTCCTGCAGCCTTCTCAAGTGTGCTTGGAAGACAGGGGTGCTCAAAGCAGTCTTTCAGTGGGTGGCTTGAGGGGAGAGTTGGTGGATAGAGGGAGGTGGAAGGTAGAACTGGCAAATCTCTGAAAAATGGGTTTCCAAGCTCTGCTCATTTGAAAGCTGTTTTCACTAGCATATCTCCTAATGCTGAGTCATAAGAAATGTTCCTGACAAGGCCATAATTCCAAATAGTTTTGTATACCCTCCTTCATTCATTCAGATGATGGAAAGGAAAAGACAAAGGGCTGTGTTAATTAGTCTCATTTCTGAAATAGCCTTTAGATATGGTAGGAAGATGCAGGTCTTCTGTGATAGTGAATTAATTTTGGTCAATTAAATTTTTCAGTAGAAACAGAAAAAATCTGGCCATCAGTATTCATTCTGTTTTCCCAATCAATGGCTTATTTAAATTGTTTTATTGAGCTTTACAGAGAATGTTATACAGTGCAGATATTTATGATGCAATAAACTACACGATGGGAGACAAGAAAGTTAATGACATTGGTCTCTACTGCTTAAAGATTCCTCCCATATCCAGACACCGTGCATTATGTTGAAAGAATCAGATATACATGTTTCTGGATTTAAAATTTTGTAAAATTTTGGTGATATTTAGCTTTTAAGTTGCAAGCTTTGTGGATGTGGGGGAAGGTTAGTTTGACCCTGGCCTAGATATAGTACCAGACAAAAGTCGGGTATGGCTCAGAGTCATTCCAACCATTTATGACCTCAAGTTTTGGTCCATCTGTCGCAGAAACAACCTAACATTTATTCCTGAAGTGGCATTAGGAAAAGTTCCTACTATTTAGTGGAAACCATTTAGGTCTAAACATCACAATGAAGTTTGTAAAAGTATGATATAACTTTAAAGAGATACACGTACAATGACTTATCATCTAATTGTTGACTAGCAGCATTTTCTCAAATCTACAATGCATATTCTATGTACATACATAGCATAAATACATATTAAGATTATTAAAAGACAACTATATTATAATATATTACTTGCTTTATTGCCTTGTTTGCATACCTACTCAGTGAGGCTAGCTGTCTTCTTTAAAAAACAATTACTTGTTCAAGAGAGTGCAAAACACATTAGAAAACCCTGTATTCCCTGTTATATTAAGGGTGACTCTTCTTGTTTCCTTCCTCCCCAGAAAACAAATGACTTTGTCTCCTAATAAAGGCAATGGCAAAACCTCTGCTAGGATTATTGCCAAGTGAGGCTTTTTGATCCCTTTTGCAAATTTTGGCCAGTGCTGCCAGGCAGTGGCATACCTGGCTGTGCAATTCTGATATGTTTTTGGTGTTCATACAAGCATTTTGCTTTGATTTATGGAAACTTAACTAAACAAGTCACCATCTGCTAAGAACTGCAAGTTTCTGGTTAAAATATGTGCCTCATGACATGTGAATGCTTTCCCCTGAAAATGCTTTGATTTGCTTGCATTTACTTAAGTGTCATCAACAGATCTGCAAACTTGGCTAAAGTTCAGGGAATGTAATGGAAACTTCATCACAGCACCAACTGCCATGCAAGCTGAGACATCATTTGGGCCAAATAATGAAAGAATCCTTAACTTGAACTCCATCTCTTCTGCTCATGTGCATACTGTGTAATGCACATATGATGTTAGTGTGGGAAAGCCATAGAGGCCCTATTATTTGAATAGGAAAGAGTTTAACCTGGAAAATCTCCTCCTAGTTCACGGGCTTTGTTTTTTAATCTGCTATCCCCTGGAGCTGCAGAGAGAGGAATGCATACTTGAACATGACTGTCATGATGGACAGACCTTGGCAAAGGTGCTTGAAAGGAAACTAGTTGTTAGTGGCAGCTCTATAAACCAACACTGACCGGCTAAACCAGTGGGGTGGTCTCCTTGAGCTCATTCTGTGGTCAGTGGCTCAGCAGCAGAGGGTGGAACTTCTCTGCTTTCAGATTTTGATGGTAGCCTTGTACCCTCTTTTTCACCTCTCCACTGACCACAAAGGGTACGTGGGGCAAATGGACCCTCACACCAAGCGACAGGCCCACATTTGGGGTGTAAGAATAACCATGCAAAAAACTCTGTTCTGGCAACTGGATGGCCCCTTTCAAAACATGTCGCATTTCACACTTATGTCTGTGGCAAGTGTTTTTACTTAAAGAGTAGATTTGAGGATACCTACAGCAACACTTTGCTTACGGCGCTTTAATGATTTCATTGAATAACTGCCTGCCTGGCAGTTCCATGGATTTCAAGGCTAGATAGGTTGGTTCAGAGTTTCCTAAAGATGTTGAACCTTAAAAGTGTCTATCCATTAGAAGTAACCTGCTCAAGGCCATAGCAGCTGTGCTGTGTGCAAAACACTGGTTACTGGGTTGCCCTCACTTCTTTCCAGGAAAACAGAGCTGGTTTTCCTTCTTTTCACTCCACGAACCAGATTCAGCCTGGTTGCATTAAATTCTCGTGTTAATGTTCCATTAATGAGCTTCCCTTTCTTTATATTTGCTCCTCATTGTTCCGCTTTTACTTTGTTTCACTCCCTGTACAATTGAAACGTTTAACGTCGTTCTTTCCTGTGGTCGGGACATTCGCTTATGTCCCTGTCGCTCCCAACACAGGCAGAGGCCAAATGGAAGCAATTAAAACAGGAATCGTGTTGTCCCTCCGACTCCTGACTTCCCCCTCCCCTTCCCTCCCCCCCGCCAGCCCCTAACACGGCAGCAACAGTGGTTTTGTAGAAAAAACCCTCCAACCTTTGCCATTTCTCACACCGGTTCCCGCTGCCAGCTGGGCCTTGCAGACAGGCCTTATTGAAAAAACAAAACAAAATCCAGGCTTTACTAAAACAAACAATCAAACAAACAACAGTCTATAGGTATGTACATGTATGGGCACGTATACCTATTTATAGTTTTACGACCCCCCACCCCGCCAACCCGGCCGCCGCTCGCAGGGGCCGCTGCCACCGCCTCCCGGTAGGTGGCGCCTCAACACCGCCCACCTGCGCAGGGCCGGGGCGGAGGCGGCGCAGCCCGGCCGGGCCAGAGGCAGCGGAGCCCGGCCGGGCCAGGCCCGGGGCGGCTGGGCAGGGCAGGGCAGGGCTGGCGTGGGGCACCGTTAACCGCGGGCCGGAGGCCGGCGCCACCGTCGCCTGGGCCCTGCGGAGCCGTTAAATGTTGTTCGTTCCCCGCGTTTGTAGCCGGCACGCCAGGGAAGGGGATAGGAGGCCGCCAGGCGGGTCGCACCAAAGCCCTGTCGGCGCGGCTGTTGTGTTGTTCTCGGCTTCCTTGGGTCCTCAGCAACGGGTGTGCTTGGAAAAATAACTAACTAAATAAATAAATAAACAAGCAAACAAACAAATAAATAAATGAACTATATGAACAAAGCTGCTGATTGCTTTGTAAGAATGTTCTCTTCTGAAGAGAGGGGCGGCAGGACGGCCTGTAAAAGGCGGGTGCTTGGCTCTGTGGGCTTCTCACCCTAATGGGTTTCTCATTTACAGACAAACTATTAAAAATGAGAATGAAAAATAAGTTACTTTTCAGTCAGCGAGGCCTATGGAGTCCACCTGGCTGCAGGCTCTGGTCGCAGCTGCAGCTGGTGCGTAGGCATGAGGGGGGGTCTGTGCGATAAGGGTGCATTTTCACCATCAGCCGGGTTTACACAGCGGTGCAGGTGGGCCCTACTGGCATAAACCGGGTTTAATGGAAAGGTGAACGGGTCCCTTCCGGAAATTAGAAGCTGCACCCTCTCCACTGAGCTCCCATCTCTGCATCCCAACTGCCTCGTCCCACAGCCCACAGTTACCCAACTTTCACACACCCTGCATCCAGTAGATGTAAGGTGAGGCTGTAGTTTCCACTCAAGAAGCCAGGACCTCATCTTTCTCTTGCTGTTGTGTTCTCTAGCTACTGATATTTTGCCTTCTTCAAAGGAAAACCCATTGGGACAGCCTTCTACTATGGTGGTGGGAAAAGCAAGAGAGGGAAATGATAGATGTTAAAAAAGCTCATTTTCTACTTTGGGTGTGTTTGTTTTTATTAAACACAGAAGTTCATTAAAAAAAGCTGATAAAATCAAGAGATCTATTTAAAGGTTTCTTTGTTAGCCCAGATCACTTTATAAAGTATCTGCATGGTGAGGTAGTCTACTGCAAAAAGTGTAAGGGATTTAAGCACCAAATATCCATGTTTGGGAAGAAGGCAGGAAGGCAGTGATAACAAGTCAAGGTGCTCTTCTGGCTTTGTTGTTTTTTGTGTTTTTTTCTTTTTTAGTCATGTCGGACAGAGCCACTGTAGACTTTAAAGAACTGATATCTCTGTGTGAAAACACTGTTTCAGTTCACCTCTTCTCAAAAATCCTCTCCTGCAAGCCATATAGTGATCCCAAAATTGTAGGATATTCTGGAAAGATAAAAATGTTTCTGTTCTGACACCTATGATTCTGCTTTTGTATGTTTTTAATGTAAGTAGCTAGGAAGTTGGGAGAGGAGGGTGGTGGTATCACGTCTTTGTTCTTAGAATATTGACATCTCCTGCTTCATTGATTTTTTTATTAGAGTCCCAAGGTTAGAAATAATGATTGTCAGTGACAGCTTCTTTGCTGCTTGCTTTAGCTTCAAGTGGTAATTTCAGGCACATTTTATTTTACTGTATTTGTCCACATCCATACAGCCTCCCTGCCTTTGTGTCTTATAATTTAACAGGAATAAATGGTTTGTAAAAAGCCGCCTCTGAAAACTTTGAGGCTGCAACACGCCAGCATAAAAGCTAGCACCAAGCCAAGCTGCCTTTGTTGCTGCTAGTGCTGCTGTCTTGGCATCTGTCGATGAAGAGCCACTCCAATCTGGGGATCCCTGCCGGGGTGAGATATGGCCACGTCTCCAGCAATGGACCCAGCGACACCAGTGCCAGAATGCTGTGACCATCTGATGCAAGTCGCTCCTAATGAAAGTCCAGCATGGGGCTAAATGAGTTTCCTCCACTGCTGGGTGAGGGGCTAATGATAAAAGCACTCCCTGGGCTGGCCGCTGCTGTTGGTAGCTTTGTCAGTGCATATGGCTGTTGGCTCACTGCAGCTCCTGCAAGGTTTCCTCTAGCTGCATTACCTCTGGAGTTGGCTGAAGGGCTCAGCTGAGAGTTCTCTGCCCAAGGGGTCTGTGGGTGCCTGGGTGATTGCTGTGGAGCACGGCAAAAAGGTGGGGAGTTGTGGGGCAGCATTCATTTGGCACCTGGAAACTGTTGTTACTGCTGCTGGAGAAGGACAGCTCACATAAAATCTGCAACGGTTTGCAGGCTAGAGATGTGCTAGTTAGCGAGGTTAGTTGCACTCCCTCACACACAGGCGCACTCTGCTACCCCAAACATGTGTGCCGACACATTCTGCATTTCCAGTCACAGCATTCACAGTTTTATTAACATAAAAAAAAAAAAAACAAAAACAGGACAGTTGTGGCCAGCAGGAAGAGTTGTGGCCAGGAAGTCCCTAGGCAGCTCACAAAATGTAATTTAAAATAATGGGAGAAAGAAGTGAGATTCTATCTTTCACTAGCAGACCTTTCATTAGAGAATCCAGTGAGAAATAGGGTGGAGAGAGGTAGATTAAAAAAACCCAAAAAACAAATGCACGCATACATGAAAACACATACACACGCACCCTGATCCTGCATGGAAAGTGTGCTGAGAAAAAAAAAATAAAATAAAAAATAAAATAAAAGAGCAAACCACTGTAGGGGTAGATGCTTACTCTCTCACTTTTATTCTTACAGCAATTTCTTCCACCTCAAGTTTTTGTTGTTGACGCTAAATGTGATACCTGTAGTTTTTGGTCTTTTTTTTTTTTTTTTTCAAACATAGCAGCAGTAACATGTTCCCTGCACCTGTTGGTTTTATGATTTGCTTCTCACAACAATTCCTTTGCTGTTGAGACATGATCTGAATGACAGGCACTGCTGAATCAGCTTGTAAATAGAAATGGAGGTGCGTTCAGTGCATTTTCCAAAATAACCTCCCTCTTTATGCCTTGTATGACTTGCCCTTTTCCAGACATGCTTTATCCCTCTTCATCTCTTACCATTCAATTTCTCACTTCTGTTTTAATACTCGGTTTATCTTTCACCATCATTTTCACATTTTTGTGTTGTTATCTTCTCATGTCATTCCCCTGGGTTCCCTCCTCAACATGATCTCAACAACTTAGGTAATAGCAGAGGCATTCATATCAAAATGTTTAGTTAAAGCATAGTAACCTTGCCCTTGAGATCCATTCAGGGCAGGTCAAAACCCTATAAAACTTTTTTAGAGACCTTCAGTTATAAGACTTGCTTGTGAGTGATCTAGTCTAAGTGTGAACAACCGAGAGACTGCTTTAAAGCTCGGGTAGCAAAGTCACTGCTCTTCACTGACCACACTAACTCCCTGATGCCCTGGGAATAATAATTCCCGAATACTGAGTTAGGCTGGCTTTTTGATTATAAGGACACAAAGCATCTCAATGGAAGGCCGTTACCTGTAACATTGTATTAAAAAAAAAAAAAAAAAGCCAACAAAACATAGCCTTACTGTTGCAATCTCAGCTTCCCTTTTCCCTGTGTTCACTGTCCATTTTCTGTGAGTTATAAGCTCTTCTCAGTAGAGTCCCGAGTCAGACTTTTTGCATGATTTTGGGATCTATAAAGGAAATATGTATTTGTGGTTTATACTTGTATGGCACACTCTATGGATCTCAAAACTCTATAAGCCTGTTTATCATGTAGACTCTGAACACTCTGGCAGGGTAGGTTATTTCAAAGATTGGGCACCTTAGGCATTGGGACCATTGTCTTTAGAAAATTTATTACTGCTAAGATCCCTTCCAAGAGCTGTGCCTAAATGCTTGAGGCACTGTTAAAAAAGGGGTTTACATGACTTAGCAGATTTGCCCTGATTCATAAGCTTCTCCCTGGCGTTACTGTCAATCTTGAAAGCCAGTGGGAGTTCTGATTGGTCAGAGTGGCCACACAAAAGTCCATTGAATAGTATCAGATCAAAGCAAAGTATAGATGGAAGCCTGCTGCATTTTTTCTGACGCATGTTGCAAATTGTTCTAACTACCATTTAAAATTATCCTACATCTTTGGATTAAACCAATAGATGCGTTAGCAAGTGCTTCATGTAAGCTTCAGGTAATTCTTCTGCTGATGGTGCAATTTAAATGAATCAGGTTTTTAAGGCAATTTGCTGTTATTTAAAATACATTGTTGTGAATCACTTGGCAAGGAAGCTCCATCAAGTACAGAAAGCTTTATGTCCCATTTGGCTTATTGCTGTGATAACATATTCAATAAACACGCTTTTCAAATTAAGTGACATAAAGTGGAATTTTCTGTGAAACAAAAACTTTTTTTCCAGTAAACATTTTTTAATTTGCTGTTGATAGATCTACATATACCCAGTACAAACCAAATAAATGTTTTGAGTGGCATTCAGTACTTTTAGAAGCTGTGGGAGAAGCAACTAGAGGGTTGTGCTCCCTATGAGTTATTCTCAGAGAATCATAGAATAGTTTGGGTTGGAAAGGACCTTCAAAGGACCTTCTAGTCCAACCCCCTGCTATCAGCAGGGACATCTTCAACTAGATCAGGTTGCTCAGAGCCCCGTCCAGCCTGGCCATGAATGTCTCCAGGGATGGGGCATCTACCACCTCTCTGGGCAACCTGGGCCAGTGTTTCACCACCTTCATTGTAAAAAATTTCTTCCTCATGTCTAGCCTGAGAAGTCAGGCCCCAACAAGTTCCTGCCTGTTTGAGGCACTAACCACTATGAAAATGTGTACAAGCCCAGATGAGGTTCTGGGAACTGCCAGGATGTCTGTGAAAGCTCCTCTCAGTATAGTCCCACCTTTACTGTGCTTCATCCCACACTGCTGCCTTACACAATGGTTTGAGTGTCTTTGGTGCCAGTTGCATCCAGCTACAAGGTTACAGTCTGACTCCAGCTCCTGCTCATAAAAGGCTTCTTGCAGGCAGCCTTAACCCCCTAACAAAGCACACTGCTTACACAAACTGTGTGTTTTAAAGATGCTGCAGAAAGGGGAGGGAAATTTTTCAAGTAAGCTTGGCCTGTTAGAGCAAGTTTATATAAAGACTACAGGACAATTAACTTCTTGACAACTGCTTTTTCTCAATGTGCCATACGTAAACAAACTAAACTAGCTGAACGTAGAATAATGAAAGTGACCGTTAGTGAAGATATTAAAAGTGCCCTAAAAGGTGTTTTGAAGTTTTTTCCATTCACCTAAAATCTCAGTTTTCTTTATGGAAAAGGTTGCCCAGAATATCCTTCACCTTCTCCCATTCAAAAAAGTTTAAAGGGGAATTTTCAATACAGGAAAAAAAAAAAAAATTGAAATGTACTTGGAAGAGAAATTTTTGTTCTAAGTCACTTTGACTCGAAACCTTTTTTATATATTCTCCACCTTTGTCATTTTTTCACCATTTTCTCAGTGTTTCAGGGGATGTGGTAGCATACTCACACTATTTCACTTTTTCTTTCTGTCTTTCAAAGTCAAGAAAGATTTGAAAATTGAATGCAAGAACACAGAAAAGGAAGAGGGGAGAGAGACAGTTGAAGATAAGAGTAACAGGGAAACATCCAGGGCTTATCCATTTGATTGCTAACCTGGCAAAGATAAGAGGTAGAAAGGAGGGAGGGGGAAGTCTGAATGAATATATTAATGTTGTTCTTTTTAATCCATAAGTAAGCATTTCAGTCAGAAAACAGATACCTAATCTGATTTCAAAATTTCCAGTCTAAAATATTGGGGAAAAAAAAATCTCAAACTACTTTTGCTTCAGAAGCTGTTTTCAATGGAATGATCTTTCGCATGTGAAAAATGCCATTTGGTTTGATTTCTGACTTGGCCTGCATTATTCCAAAGGCTCCAAGGGAGCTGTGGACCCCTCATTTGTGGTCTATGTTAATGTGGCTCTTGGACACTTCAGTAGTGGCCACATTTTTAGTATCCACTGGCACTTTATATTCTGGAGGGGAAGACTAGCTTGTCTATAAGGTAGTGTAGGCTTTTAAACAAGAGAGTGAAAAATCAGTTTGTTTGAAGCAAAAAAGATCATGGAAATAGAAATCCCAGTACTTTATATGGAATAAAGCTTCACTGAAAATGTTTTTTATCTGGGTGGAAATGGGAAGGAGTAAAATGCTCCACTATGGATGAAGAGTGTGAAATTTTACAGTTTTGTCCTGTGCTGCAGTGTGTTAACCAGCCACAGGAATGGGTTGGAAGAACTCCTCACTCCACTGCTTATACTGTTTCCTGTGGCCTCAGTAAATCACTTAACCTTTGTCCCTAAGTTTCCTTATCCAACAAATGGGAATTTCAGTACTTAATTTTCTGCCTCAGAGGAGTGTTGTGAAATTTAACTAGTTAATGGCTGTAAAATGCTTTGAAGCCTCACAAAATCACCAGGTTTGTTTTGTTGTTGTTGGTTTGATTTTTTTTTTTTTTTTTAAGGAGGAATATAACAAATCCAGGGTGGAAAAATATAAAGAATAGAAATGTAGAACTTTTATTTATTTATTTATAATCCCAGAAACAAGAGTGAACAAGTTAAATGTGAAATCAGTGCTGCTGTAGAGTGTAAAGAATGAATGACTGAATAAATCTGCTTTGGAACACACCCTAGTAATTCACTATTCTATCAAACAATCTTCCATCTCCCCATTTTGCATTACTGGCATTTATGACGACTCCACCATGCATTTTTCCTTCAAATTTTAACTCCCCTTTTAAAAATACAAGTTTGTGTCTGCCCAGACAGGTATGAACATTCTCAGCATTTGGATATGCAATGAATTAATTGTTTGGTGCTTTTTTTTTTTGTCCATTAAAAGTTTTGCCATCCCAGTAGTATCTTCTATAGTTTTCTTCCAGTGTGCTGTCAGCCCTACACTTATCAGGTGTCATTTCTTTATATTCAATAATTATGCCATTTTCTGTAGTGCTGCATGATTGCCTCAGAAAGCTGTCTACAAATACTCATTCCAGCTCTTAAATAAACTCATTTCAACTCTGTTCATACATATTTCATGTACACTTTATCTGATCATTCTAGTGAATGATTTATTGGCAGGAATGTTTGCTCAAATGAAAGATTTTAAGGTTCAGGTAATTTGCAAAAAAAGTCAAATCTGCATTTCTAATAATAAAAAAACTTTACTATACACTGTAACTAAGCTCAGGATCAACCTGTTATTGTACAGAAACATGAAATATCAGCCAAAGTCCAAAAAAATCTATTCTAATTTAGTTCATTTGCAATGAACTAATCTTGAGCAAATGGCAGGCTAAGAATGATTTTTAAAACATCAGAGTATTTCCAACAGGTAGCATATAAAAGACAACATTCTGGTAGTTCACAGTTCACACAGAGTTGCAATTCTTAGAATAAATCACCTGCAAATTGATGGCCATTTATTTTATTTGTCACAATTTGATACTGAATTTGGTACAAAAAATTCATGCTGTTTATCTCAGTAACACAGCAAAACAGCCTATTGACAATGCACTGCTGCTGATAAGGTGTCATTTGGAGAAAAGCTGATGTACCCAATGGACAGAACATGATTATAAAAACTGGAGTTACCCATAACATATTACAGTTGAATAACTTATATTTTTCTCCTTTCCACATTTATTTTCGATGTGGTCATACCCGACTGGTGCATGACTTTTTTAGCTGAATTATTATTGATTAAAATTGGCAAAGAGATATGATAACCGTGCAGATGAGTGCTATTGCAGGGTGACATTTAAACTGTCAGCAGTGCTGAGAATCAACAAAATATTTCTATACTTCCTTCTAAGAAGTGTTCATATATGCAAAATAGTTTGGAGAAGTCACTAGCGCTCTGAGGACAAGCAGTCTGATATTTGCAAAACCCAGATAAGAATATTTTGTGACATAATTTGCAATTTTCAAATTTATGAGTAAATTGAAAGATCTCCAAGGCAGACAACAGAATTTCTCCCTGAAAGAACAAAATGTGAGCCCATTGAATAAAAGCAGGCCAAACAGCACAACTTTCTATAATAGTTTGTATTTCCTCATATCAGTTTACATTCAGCCTTCTACAAAGCGGTACGTTCGCAAAGGTTCAAGAAACATTACCCTTTTAAATCTGTATTCTTTGATAGGGAATTAATCTGTCATTCTGATTCCTTTTTCTCTCGTTCTCTCCTTTTGCACTTCAGAAAATAAGTCATGACCCTGCACTATGTGACAGCTCTATCATATGGGAATTTGGCCAAACTAAGAAGCCCATATCTGCAAAGAGAACACAAGCAGCTGAACAGTTCTGTTGCCGCTGGTGGGTTGACTCATTACAAAAGTCACATCACTGCCTTGCAACAAGGAGGGCAAGGGAAAATTGGCAGGAAATGTTAAGAGGTGACAGATGTTTTGAGGGAGGAAAAGAGACATTTAATTATTTAACTGAGAGTTAGACATCTAATGATGCACTATGAGGAGTTTCACAGCCATAAACGCTCTCCAGCATGTATGGCTTTAGGTAGTCCTGTATGACAAGATGGTGGAGGAGAGGTGACAATTCTGTGTTACTAAAGAACAACATGATTACAGTAGTCCTTGAGGATGGGTTGATTACAGTAAATCACTCCATGGACATTGAAATTATTTCAGTTGGAGGCATAAAAGGAGTAATGTCCTACAGCTATTGGGAAGAATTAATCAACTCCTCTCCTTCCCCCGCTCACGTCCCCCCCAACTTCTTCTATGTCTATGTGTTGTGGAGGGCTGGGTAAGTGTACTCATATGCTGCAGGCAAGATGGGAGATAATTGCCTGGTTTGTGGATCACAAGACAACTTCAGTATGAGAAAATGACATACCAGATACCTAAACAGACAGGGATGTCTGTTAGACAAGCAGGATATTTCAGCCCTTTACAAGCTTGCAAGTTTGATGAGGAAATGCTCTTGTTTGTAAATTTGGGCCTTAGTGGCTGTTGCTTTTACTTCCTACCTGATTTTATTATTTCCCCTTTTTAAAAGTTAGGAGTAGTTTTATTCAGAAATGGGATGGTTTATGAGAAGTTCATCAGGATCAATTTCCACAGCAGTTGAAGGTGAAGAAGGAGTAACAACCATCAGGATTAGCCTAGTGGGGGAAATACCAGAAGTGGTGAGACATGGGATGCCTGAGGATGGGAAACACAGCAGGCAGATAAAACCCTTTTTCTGAATTGAGCACTGAAAGAAGCTGTCTTTTCCCACTGACTTGGGGGATGCTGGAGGTGATTGGTAGTGCTGAGGCTTAAGTTAATCTTTCTGTGTATCCCACTTCAGTAGTCTCACAGAGAACTGGCCCTTTGGGTTGTGGCATCCAAGCAAATGCATGGTAAGAGTGCTGTGTTTCTGGAGCCCAACTGTCTTCAATTCTGAAACATTTGATTGCTTCATTTCATCCCAGAAAGAAACAAACAAACAATATTTACTTCTTTCCTAGACCATCATTGCTGATTCTACTTAGCTCCTTCACAATTACTTGCAGCTGGATCCATTAAAATAAAACACTCTCTCCTTTTTTAGATCATACACAAGATGAGAGCAGACAAATTACTCTGACTACAGTGGGCTGCAGTGACATTAATTTCATTGAATGCTATCTTAATTTCCTTCCTTTCCCACTTAGTTACGTAATGTGAAAATTGGCCTATTTTGATATTATTATGATGATTTTGAGCTGCTCATTCTTCTCTCACATAGTCTTGGCTGCCTAAGATGACCTCATCTTGGTTGCCTAAGATGGTTTAAAAAAAAAAAAAAAAGAGCAGAAGGAAATGTTCCCTTGTGATTGCAGCCTTTTGGAGAAGAATACCATTGTAGCTCCTGCCTTCTGTTTGCTTTCTGGGGCTACTATGGCAATATGGGATGCTCCCACTTATTCTGATTAATGTAAAGAAAAAAAGAAAAAAAAATATTAGTTTTATTTCCAGCAAATTGCTTTGTGTATTAGAAGCCAGTAAATGGTGCAAAAGGAGACAGAAAAAGAAAGTCTCTTTGGTATTTATTTCTGAAGAAAGGAATAAACAAGGCAAGTTGCTATTCAGGCTGTAGGCTGGATTGTATGCCTATCTATTCATAATGTTTTTGAAGTGGTAAGAGCTAAGCTGGTGGCAGGGCCACCTCAAGGCTTCTCAGTAGAGTAGGCAGAAGATTACTTTTATTGATTCAGAGGTGAGGGGTAGGAACAATCACTGTGTCTGTAAGAAGGGAAAATCTAGACCTGGGCAAGAGAAGCAAGTGGATGGTTCAGATCACAGTGCCCCTCCTTAAATTTGCCTTCTGCTTCTCAGTGGGCAGCTGCAGCCATCCTGGCTTTCCACAGGGTCGTAGGTGAAAATACGCAGTGGGGCCTCTGTCATCTTGATGTGTCTATAGCAGCCTGTAAAACTGCCTTTTTTGCTTATGTCTTCCCTCTTGACTAAATGGATTTTTGTAGCCCAATTATGAGCTATATTTGTGGTATTTACTACAACAGGCCAATATCTGGGTTGCTACAATATCACATATGGTATGAGAGGGCTGAGTTCAAACCATGGTTCTGCCAACCAGAGACTGCAATAGAGTAGAAAAAATAAAAACAAACAAACAAAAGCAAACAACCAACCACACCAAACCCAGCCCTACCCTACTTTGCATTCTGTGGAGCCTGAAGTCTTGATGCACAGTATTCTACACCAAAATGGTAACCATCAATATGTGTGATCATGTTAACCTGAAGGACACACAGGGAAGGCACAGATGAGGCAGCCAGGTTGTGGAAGAGCAAATACAGAGTGAAACACCAAGAGAAAACAAGCTCTTTCTTCCAATGTGGTCAGTTTCCCAATACTATTAATATTATGAAAGATAATACATGTTTGCATTATGGCAACATGCAGGAGTCTCAGTGAAACATGATCTTGGAGCTCTGTAGAGTGTGCTTTTATTATACGTGTTCTTTTCAAATTTTCTAAAGAATCTACAAGTATGCAGGCAGCAGAGTCAGCACTTGAGCTAGGATCATGGAAATCTGTATTCTGCATGGAAAATTGAGAATAAATACACCATGGACAGGTGCAATTGATGAAGAGATCATTTTGTCCATAGTTTTCCATTTGGGCAGAGAATCAGGTCTACCCGAACCATTCCTGGCATGCTTGTATAATCTCTTTCAAAGTGATATTTCTATTTTCCTGACCTATCTGTCTGCATGATACTAAGGACTGAACTACTGGAATAAAGAAGTGAAATTAACTGATGAAAAACAAATAGCATACATATTTCATGGACTGACATTCATCCACAGCACAACATGTATTTGCATTACTCCAAGTCTATGCTATTCCCTCACTTTGGGTTTCAGATACTCTTTCCACTGCTGCTTAAAAGAGTGGGCACGATCAGCAGTTTTACGTATCTTTTAATTTTTTTTTTTTAAAAATGAACTGAATAATGCTACTACACTGTAACACACATAGGGAGGAAGGAACTGAGAATATGAAAGATGTAAAGTATCGAGTAAGTTGTTCCCTCTTGTCAGAGTCAGTAGTCTGGACATTATATTGGCAAATAACACTTATGATGAATTGCACAGCTCAATCTGCAGCTCATACATGTATATTGGAAAACTGAAGAGAATTAATGTGAGCAATTTTTTAATATTAAATTGAAAATGAGATATCTTTTTCGCCAACAGAATATTACGTCAAATTGTTTTCTTTATTGCATTTTTCTTCTGAATATGATTACTATTTTCCATTTTCTTTAAGAATGCACAATCCTATTGTTTCTCCATACTAACTGTTCAGTCTTTCCTTTGATCTAGAGCAATTTCATTTAATTTAACAGAACAGGAGTTGAGTTCTCAAGCATTTTATCATTTCCTTTGTGATGAAATCTGATCCAAAGTCCATGACTTCTGTAGAAAAAATGTGCTGTTATTGACATGAATGTGCATTGTGTCAGGCCTTCACATTTCAGACATATTTTATATGTCCTGACAATAGTTCTTGAACTGTGTAGACAGTACTGATGGATTATCCATTCTTCAGCATTTCCAAATGGAAAAAAAAAAAAATTTGGGCAGAGAAAAAATTTTGGTCCCATTGTAGTCAAGGGATGTTCATTACAAATGTTTCCAAATGCTTTTCTTTTGAGCTATAATTAATATATATAGACCTACTACACTGCATTATAACATAAAAAATAATTCCTTTCTGACTGGATCTGAGGATCATTGAACCCAATTATTGATTACATTGAATATAGGGTAGCCTTAGTCCAAAGCATAGTTATATTATATACAATGAAACAAGATTGTTAGGTATGATCATTCCATATTCTGGTACCACAGGAAGCCATCTAGGAGGAGAGCATAAGAGTTCCTTCAGTTGTCACATACAAAACAAAGGCTGGTGAAGGCCGAAGAAAAATAGAATTACAAACATCTGCCAAACACTTATATGTCAGACCTAGAAAGGGCACAAGAGATGAAGAGCTGTGAGATCAGTGCCAAATGTATGTTTGCTTAGCTGATTTTAAAGCAATTGATGAGGGGAAAACAGTTTTTTGTTTGAAAATGGGGATGTACACCATGTTTAGTTGACACATTAGTTGCTTACTTAGTATGTTACTGTGAAAAAAATATTATAAAAGTGATTGGTACTCCAGAAAGGGATAAGTTAGGAGATTTGCTTTTGCTTTATCTCATTAGTGTTAACACAGATGACCATGAAGAGATCCCAGAAAGTGGAATCAAACCAGACCTTAGGTTTATTAATAATTTAAGTAAAAGTTCTGATTGCCCCATTCACAGAGGAATTACAAGCTATGAATAGGGGACTGTATTCCTGGCATGGGCTGAAAAACACAAATGATTCTAGCAGGAATGAAAGCTTCAATAAGTGAAGAGCTCATTTTTGTGTATAGTCTTAGTTAAGATAATTCACATGAATGAGATTTTCAGAAAAAATCAGACACAATGAAGTCAGATCTGGGAAATACATTACGAATCAAGGGTCATTATGAACTGAAGGCTCTGCTTGAAATTAAATAAGGAAAAAAAAAATGAAGGAAATTGTGTGGAGAATAGCCATTTACAAAGGTAATAGCAGGATCTAGGAGAGAACCTATAAACCTCCAAAGTTCCCTCTTCACAGCAGCAATGGTCCTCAGTTCTGTTAATTCCTCTGTGTGCCTTGCCAAGTTCATACACATTCAGTCCTTTTCCTTTCATAGACTCAATGACTGTCTTCTGTGGGACTGTCATTTTAACTACATGCTCCATATTTTAGGATCTCTTGTCATACCAATTTTTCCAATATTCAGTCAATCAGGTAACAAGATTAGTAAGAGACAACTGGAAGAGATTTGGTTTATCATGCCACTAACTCTTATATTGACAATGATTGATGATAATGATGTATATATGCACACAAATACACAGTGATTTAAAGGAGGAAAAAGATGGTAAAATTCTAAACAAAATCTAGAAAGAAACATATGAATGAAAATTTGGAAATCTCAGGAAAAAATCTGTGGCCAGAAATTGTGGTTTGATGCAATAGGAGGAAGAAAAATTGTATTAAGTTTGTAGTTACAAATAAGGCAAATATATGTTAGAATAAAGGACAAATAGATATTGGATTATGTGAGGTGGCAGTATTATTCAGGATGCAAAAAGGACAGAAATATTCAATCAATGTTTCTGTCCCCGCATTTGGAAATAAGGGGAATGATATCCTTCTGTTTGATGAAGATGATGAGATATTTCACCAGCCTTCTTAATTGCTAATGGAACATCAAAAATAGCTCCTAGAAAATAAGCATCTTTTAAATTTGAGGGAAAAACAATGATTTCACTGCTCAGTTTTGAGGTTGGATTGATGGGATGTTCTGTAAATGTAGTGCACTTTTGCAAGACCTTTGAATTAGTGGTGAATAATATTCTGATTAGAGAGTCAATGCTAAATGCTATACAACTTCAATAAATAAGAGGTGAAATGGATTAAAAACTGGCCAAATGGCTGCTCTCAAAATTGCAGTTGTCAGTGGTCAATGGTCAATGCTGAGTTGCTGTTGAGTAGTTGTGTCCTGGTGGTGGGAGATTACCGTAAGGTTCAATGCTGGGTCAGTATTGTTTAGCATTTTCAGTGCCGGGAATCAGTGATTGGGAAATAATGAGTTGCAGCTGTGGAAGGTTCTAGGTGACCAAGGCATCATGGAGGCAGGCATACAATGTGATCTGGATCGGTTGTAGCTAAGCTTATTCAAACGGGTTGTTTTGAATACAGCTAATTAGTCTTATCTGAGAAGAAAAATAGAAGTCATGACAAGAAAAGGGTCAGAGTAGGGGAAGCCTGGAAACAAAGCGACTGAAATAAAGCACATGAGACAAATAGCTCTCAGTAAACTTCCACAACAACTGAAAGCCTGAAGGAACTCCTGCCATCCTTGTGCAAGTGAAGGGAACAGTGAACATGAATGGGAAAGTGATTTCACAATTATGTATGGCCGTGGAAAATGGGTGTAGATACACCTAATGTTCTTGTGGCCATGCTTTTCCTATTAAAAAAAAAGGACACTGAAATACTGGAAAAAGTGCAGAAAGAACCACAAAAATTATCTGACAGCAAAAGTAAGGGATTTAGTTACAACAATCTCTTTAGCTAGTCAGAACCATGGGATGTGATTTGATCACAGGTGGTGGAAAATGTTTGGTACTAATGGACTACTTAATTAAGAGGGGAAAAAAAGCATAACCATGGACAAAGGCTGAAACTAGACCCATTCAGATAGAAAATAAGGTGCACATGTTTAACAGTAGTGGTGGGGAGGGATGAATTGCCACAACAAAGCACCATTTTGGGGGATCTTCAACTCAAGAGCTTATTTCTTTTTTGAAGATACACTTTATTGATCTTGATACAGGGTAGTGCCTGTGGATTGCAAGGGTCAAAGATGTGTAAGAAATGAGGCTCGGATTTATAGTGGCCTCACTTTGCACTCAATATATATTGACTTAAAGTCTCCAAAATTTCAGGTCTTGTGAACTTCCTGTGAATTTTTATTCTCATATGCTTCCATTCTTATTTTATGCAAAGCAGTTGGCTCACACCTTTAAAAAAGCAGGCATGATTGATTTACATTTGATATGTCAAGTTCTCAATGCAAAGCATTTTTTTCTTGGCCTAACTAGATCACATTGTAAGAAAGAAGAATTTCCTAATACTCATAATACTACCTACCCTCCTAATAGTACTGAAGCGTGGAAAATTTCAGATGTGTTTGTAGCATGTAGCTGATTTGGTGATATTATCTAGTGTGCTATTATTACTGTAGCCCACGAACTATGATTGCCTGTCTCTACATGCAGATAGTGATGAAGCAGTGAACAAAAGCTTTCTAAATGAGGGAGGAGACATGATACAGTCTGAAATTGTTAATCGTGCAATATAACAAAGAGTAAGAGTTCCAGGTTTGAAAACAGAATATAATGTTACAATTTGAAAGGAAGATAAGAAAGTGTGGAATTACCTACAATAGAATTATTTTTTAAGAGCTTGCTTAACTGAACCTCATAATCCCACCTGTGAGCATATAATTGCACAGTACCCTCCCTAAAAAGCAGTTAGAGCTGAAGATAGATGAACTGTGGAGCGGCTGACATGAAGAAAGCCCCTGTTTGTTCACAGGTAAAAGTGTAGAACTGGATTGAAGCTATGTCAGAAAATGGAGTGTTGGCAGTGCTGTCACTATTTGCACTATTATGGATACAGGTCAAATTTAGGAAAAGGATTTTACTGAAAAAATAATTACCTCAGTTCTATTTAGAAGACTTTTTTTTTTTTTTTTTAAGTGTTGTTCCAGCATTACTTATTCCTAGAGATTAGCTCTCTTTATCATGGAATCACCTACTGGTATTGTCTTCCCATTTACCTTGGGCTGATGATAAAATGCCACGAAGGAAATGAGTTCTGTACGCAGCTCCTTGATGTTCCAGTTAACAGAACAGCCCAGGCTTGGTTTCCATTTTGTGTAAATAATCCTTTGACATGTACAACCCTTAATGGAAGGTTAAAGAGTCCAGTTATTCAGCCAAGTACATTTTGCATATGTAGGAAGGGACTACAGCTGAGATGAATCACTGTACCCTTTTTACATGGTTTACCTTGTTTGTGCCTCCTTTAGGGCTGTTTTAGTCACATTTTGAGCCAAGAGTAGGTGGGGAGGCGTGTGCTGCAGGAACCGCTGTGCTGATAGACCTCGAGCTGCTCCAGAGAGTTACTGCCAGGACCTCAGGGAACCAGAGTAAGCCCTGAGATGGATCTAATTCTCCCTGTTCCACACTTCCTCTCATTTCTTTAGATTATGCTTTGATGCCGTTAAGGTGTGCCTATGGATATATAATATGCTTTGCATAAGCGGGTGTGGTGTCATTTCCTCTGCCCATCTCTGCTAATTCAAATTGACAATGTACAAAATCCTTGTTCCAGTTGTCTAAGAATCTCATTAGAAAAGAAGCTGCAAACACATCTCCTTGAACAGAGGGTCCACAAGGCTGATGCAAGCCCAGAAGTGGAGATGGTACAGTAGCATTTTTTAAGTTGCCTGAAATGACCTGAGTAGTGCAGTCATAGATAAACACAGGGAAATTTAATTCATCTGTTTCTAAGATAGGTAGAAGAGTGATTAGTCCCATGTTGCCCACTGTGGAAGGACAGATGTGTGAGTTTTTCCATTTCCTTGTTTGCCACGATACCACTGAGTAGCACAGCATCCAGGTACATGAGCTGAATTGCCAGTTAGAAATTTTGTTCTACTGCAACCTACTTTGGAGGCAAAAAAAACCCACTACAAAACCAATGCAGTATAGATTATTGACTTGGGAAAATTATTGTGATCAGATCTTGAAGAGAAATTTAATATAAAAATCTAACTTTTGTAGAAGTTTTAACTGAAAAGCATTAAAACCATTCAATATGGTTAGGGTATAGGAAAGGTAATCCAGAAGATGAAGGTGATAAAAGATTTACACAAGGCTTTCCCTTTAGGTGAGCTCTAGGAAAGTGCATATATTCAACAAGAAGCTGCTAACAACGTTAGTACTCAGCAAGTTTCTTCTGAGAATTACAGTAGATTCACTGATAATAGAATTTATGCTCGAGCACGCAGCACTGACTTAAGATTAGTGCTTATGAATATATTATTGTTCCTTTCAAATTGCGAGGAACACAAGGACTTTAAAAATAATTAAGTGTATTTAAATGTCTACTGCTCTTTTTGTATGTTAAGTGATTTTGTTATTTGAGGATTTTCCTCTGATAGATTTACACTGTAGCACAGTTAATCAGCAGACTGCACACAAAATGGCTGTTGCATAGAAAAAATCCACAGGTTGGGTGCCATTGAGGCCTCCTCGCAGTTGTGGTTTTCCATAGTACATCCAAAGTTTAGAAACTAAACTGAGGACTAAACTGATAAACTGAACTGAGGACTGCTGAACAAAGAAAATAATGACTTAGCCTTAAAAAAAAAAAAAAAATAAAAAGAAGTTTTATTTTGAAAAGAAAGATTGATGATGCTCTTTCTCCTTCATAATACATAGAAGTTGAATCCTAAAGGTCTTTATTGCAGGGCATCCCAGCAGCAATGGTTTGAGCCTCAGAGTGTAGCTCTAAACCTGAAACTATTTTTGAGATGGAGGCTTAGTTCTAATACCTCTCATCTGCCAAGGGAAACAGGTTTACTTTCTTCAGCAAAAAACAAATGTGCTTTCTGTGACAAGTAACTTCATGACATTATCAAACTGTAAACAAAAATTAAATAAATCTTGGAGAAACTTTGGAAACCCATGCTGTGTATTTGATTGCTTCTAAGTGTCTTTTTAAGGCTTACTGGACTTCTTCCAGACTATATAAATGATTTTGGGCCAGGTAGAATAAGCATTTCTTTGTACGTCTCACTAAGTCAGGAGGACAGAACTTGATTTATTCACTTACACACTCCTGTAGTGGAGGGAGAAGTGACCACTCTGTGATTATGGTGTTAAATGAAGTTGGGAGGATAAAGCACAAAATTCTGTGCCTTCGCTGATACATCAGTGGTATGAAGAGAATGCTACTGTTTTTCTTGTGGTTTTGCCACTTTACATTACAATGTCTCCAAGGTACAGATTGATGCTGATTGTGGACATATACCGCACAATGTGCACTGGAGCCCAGTCACAAGCAGTGCTTCTAAGAGTTATTATGGAACAAATAATAAATAGCATTGATGAAGAAATATGGACTGCTAAGAAGTGAAGGAAAATATTACCTCTTCTGCTGTGAAGTCCAAATTAAAGATCTTATGTGCTTTTTGCTCTTCTCCCTTTGGATGTTGCGTATTCTCACAGCCTTCACTAACCATCTCAGAGCAGGATAGCTGACCTTCAAAAGTAAATACGATTAAAGCTGAACAAATCAGGTAATTACAATAAAAACATGACTTGACAAGCAGCCTCTGGACAGAATTACAGTTCTATACACAACCCTCACATTCAATTAGGATGATTTGAAATGGTAAAAATATTTATTTTACTTTCATTTAATATTTGTGGGACACTCCATTTCTAAGCTATGTTAGAGTTCTTTAGAAAAGAAATATAGCTCAACTTAGATACAGAGTTCTTGCATCCATCACTGGAAAGGGTGTTAGCAAGGTGTTACTAGAGGTACTTGGACCGTCTTTTCTATCCAGGTCCCTTGTGACACAGGACTTCCCACCCTAGCATGGCCTGCTTCCCTCTCCCTCTTTCTTTCTGCAGCATGTTGAGAGCTCATAATTGGCACAGCTGCAGAGCTGTGCAGAGAGAAGGGGCATGTGCCTGTCTCCAGCCTCTCCCCTCTCCTTTTCTCATTTGGCAGAAGTGCAGGTAGCAACCTCCCAGCTCTAAGGGAACACGCAGAAAGATAATGTGAATGGTGAGAACCTGAGATGGCAAAACATTAAGTCCAAAAAAGAGAGTAGGACAAAAGACTAGTGATATGAGTGTGGCTGTAGCATTAGCACGTCATAATATTGGCATCAGCACTTCACTCTCACCTGTCATTACTGCTTTGCCCAAGCTGCCAGGTGTTCCCAAACCAAGGACAAGTTGCAAGATCCAGACAAAAATCCTGGGCAGAAAAAGAGGTGATCCACGATGACTTATTAGATTATTATCTTGTATGACTTCAATGCTTTTAAAGATTAAGCTTGTGATATTCCCTTGTAGATCAGCTTCTTACGAACATGATTTCGAGGTGGACTTAACAGTGCTGGGTAAATGGTTGAACCTGATGACCTTAAAGGTCTTTTCCAACCAAAATGATTCTATGATTCTATAGTTCTAAGTGTTTAACCCTCTGAATAACACTTTACTTTTAAATTCTCCCCCCTGTGTTGACAATGTACAACATTTCATTATGTAGAAGAAAACAGAAATATACAACTAAGAGAAAAAGCCCCATGGGATCTTGCACTACAGTGTGTGCAATAGTGCACATGGTGGTGTTCCCCAGGGACAGGTCATGGTTCCAGCAGGAACAGACTGGTAAAGGATGAAGCAGAGGAGGGAGTCCTTTCCCCACACAGTGCGCTGCAATCTCACTGCCCAAGGGCTCAGAGGAGAGTGATGCTTAACATCATCATGATACATTGCTTTTCGGTGGAATGCTCAGATGGAAGCACCCTCACTGTGGAGACAGAGAATTGAAATCCCGAACGTGCCACTGGCAACATGTAGGTCAACCCTGAAACACAGGGTCAGAGAGGGAATCCAGCACTCCCTGGGTCTACAGGACAAAAATAAATGCCTGACCACTGTAGAGCTTAAAGCATCTAAGAGGAAAATGGGGTGAATTCCTATAGAAACAACTTCTAAAAGCCCTTCAATCCGACTGAAACCAATTTGAGCAACACCCTTTAAAAGCATAGATTACTCAGGCATACAATTAAGAGAGCACCATAATCTTGTTAGAACAGATTAGATAGGTGAGCTGGTCTGGTGAAATCCTCATGCTACTTCCATGCATACGAGTTTAGCAGGATCAGGCACATGGCAGAAACAAGTCCCAAACAGGCAGGAGATCTGGGGTGGATTGGATGGGTCTGGCAGAAGGACAAACTTGTGCAGACCTGATGCGGTCCAAATCATGGAGAAGTTTCTGCAGGGCAGCATTTATTAGCAGCATTACTGTAGTGCCTTGGAGATTAAGTGCCATTCTGTCCTGCACTATGAGCCATGGCACAAAGGTGCCTGAGCTAGTGGAGGCCCAAGCTGCCACATATGTGTCACAGCTCTGTGACATATAGCTCCACGAACCTGGATCGCAAAGCAGCATGGTGGCACTGGCACAGCAGAGCTCCAAGCTTGTCAGAAACAAGTAAGAGGCTGGTGCTTTTTCAGTGGTGCCAGCACAGCACTATGCTGCTATAGCTAGGCTGCCTCTGATCCCAGCAGTAGCTCAGGTGCTGCTGGCCTGAGCATCTCCACACAGTGTAAAAACATCTAGTCACAAACCAGAACCCCACCGTGCAAAGTACTTGACAAACACAGCACAGAGAGATACCTTGCCCCAAGGAGTTTACTATCTAAATAAAATGGAACTAGTGTAGAATGCACATTGCTCAGTGTATAAAGCACTGCTTGTCACTTTTTTCTGCCAGCAATGTGCCAGAAGTCAAGCTATTAAATTGCAGCCAGCAGATGGGCTAGGTACTCCCATTACTTTTGCAGAATACCATGCAGCTACCAGGGCTCTTCATCATACACCTGACTCCATCAAAAATCCATAGTTATATCCTAAAGAGTGATACAATATCTCCAAGCTTGATGAGTTATATGCCCCTCATTAATATACCCTTTATTTTCAGAGAGCTCCTATCTTTTGAAAGGGTGAAGATTACTTGAGGTTTTAATAAATGAACCACTGCAAAGGAACATGTTGCCTTCCTCCTCCTAAAAATATGCTATTTATATCAATAATCCCATTGCGGGTGTTACTCGAAGCCTCAGAACAGAACAGTGACAAGTTAACCAACCACTTTTGTAATAACATTTACTGCCCTTTATGAAGTTAACAAATCTATTTTTCAAATTTCAGTCATTTAAAATACAAAAGGAAAAGCCATTTTTTCATATGATAAAATGTAGCTGCTGCTGGAATCAAAGAGTCAACCACATTTTTTTCATTAATTTGATTATTCTGAAATGATTGATAAGATTAATTAAAACTGGCTTGATTCAGAGATCTTCGGAGGACCCATCTACACAACTCTTGCAATTTCCACTTGAATAAAAATGGAACAGCATCTATAGGGAGACAGATATATCCAGCATGCCTCTTTTCCTCTCTAACTGTATGGTAGTTATTATGACTATTATTCTCCTTGTGAAGCTTCAGTCCATCTGGAATATTTTGAGATTTTTTTTAGTAGGGTGTAGAGGAAAAAACAAAAAGCCAAACCAAACCAAACGACAAAAAGCCCCAACAACAACAACAACCAAAAACCAAACCAAACCAGACAACCCTCAAAACAAAGTAGGAGAGAAAAAGGGAGGAAAGGAGGAAGGGAGGAAGAAAGGATTAAATATCATTTCAACCAATTAAAAAAGCTCTGCATTGAATCTTTGAGGGAACAGACAATTTCACCTCCCTGAACATACTGCCTCAAAGACTTCCTTTAAAGCTCTGAATAAGCAGTAGTTCCACACCCCTTTTCCCCTCCCATTCTTGGACTGTGATCTAGAGTTAAGTGTACTTAATAAACCAATAGTATTTGCACCAATAAAATCAAGCTTGTATTACCAGGTCAAGGTTGACATCTTCAGTATTATTCACATAAAATGTCATGTTTGAGGAGGGCTTAACCCACTCTCTGGGGCCAAAGATGTTCTTCTCAAGTATGTCTAGGAAAACCTCCTAGTAGGCATTTATTTTCCCATTTCATAATGTGCCCTATTGTTATCTACTCTTCAGTGTGACTATCCTACTTCTGTAAATAAAGCAACCTGTGGAAGGGCACGTGCAACACAAGGTTTTCACCACTACCATCCCTTAGAGGTTTTTTTTATTAAATGTGTGTTCCCCAAGATGATTCTTTTGTAACATCTCGGTAGAATCAGGCTATTTGGACAAATTTCACTGATCATCAAGAAAATACAATCAAATAAACACATTGCCTTCCTTGCCCATGTTATGATATGCAAGGTCATAATCCAGCCAAAATTTAGTTATGTGCCTAATTAAAAAAAAAAAAAAAAAAGCAACACACCAAACAATCAGTTGACTGCTATTCAGTAAAATGGACTTCAGTGGGCTTTGATATTAAACACACATGTAGATCTTTCGCTAAATTGGATCCCATAAATGAACAATGTAACTCTGTTTAAAGAACTAAAAAGAAACAACCTACCACTTCAGGTTGCAGAAGTTAGTTACACTGTTGATTAAATAAAACAGCTCTTGGTCTATGTAATGTTGGTAGGGCCGGCCATTAAGCATTATGAGGCAGTGGAAACCTCTTCCTCACCCAAAGTCAATTGTAAGTTTTGGCATTTATTTTACTAGGCCCAGAGTTTTTCTCAAGACTTTTCTCATCCATTAATGTGCTTAGAGTAATGCATATGCATAGCAGATGTACTTTACGCTACCGCAGCATTACAGTTTAGTCAGAGTGCACATTAGATTTAGTTTTACAGTACTGGGTAAGGGTTTTCATATCTGCATGAGTCTACTTTTTTTGTAAGCTCATATACCATGTAGGCCAGCATTTGCATGTGAAAAGTCATCAAAAATGAGAGGAAAATTGCCTACCTCAGTCATTTTTAAATAACTCAGGCCATTAATTGGTGACCTTTGTTTTTCCTACTTGCACAGCCACAAATTAGTTTTATGGATTAAGTATATTTGAACTTTTAAAAATGCTTTTATAGCTTAGAAAGCAAAACACTGTATTTGCAATCATACTTCAAAAACAATGGAGAAAAGGTGTGTGGGGGGGAACTGATTAGGATTCTAATTTATTGCATCTTGATTACAAATCATTTCTGGAAAAGTCAGGCTAGTTAGAAATTGCAGCACCAGCTCAAAGGTTCATGGAAGAAAATATTAGAATTAGTAAAATCAGTTTTCAAAACAAAAAATGCAGCATGTCAGTTTTTTGTAAAGGAAAGCTTAAGAAACAAACAGCCATCAGCCAGCTGTATAGTGCATACCAGTTAAAACAGAGAATTCTGATGTTATGATAAAATTGTAACTTCCTCAAGTGCCACTTATGATTTCATTACCACTTTGATGTCTTTACATACAGAGCCCCAACATGATCTTTTAAACGCTGGAGTAATTGCAGGTTGTCTTCCACTTTCCTGACAGGTGTGGTGTTAGTAGATACAAAATGCTTAGAACCAGAAGGTCTGTCCTGTATGAGAATGTCATGCTGGTGGGGCTGGACTCATATGCTGCATAGACGAGGTCTTCCAGGAGCAGGCTTTGGTTTAAAAGGCTTTGACTTTTGGTTTCCAGAAGGGATCAGAAGTGAAGAGGTGGATTCTCAGGCAGTAGTTGCTCAGCGCTTAAAAAGGTTTCACATGGTACAATTCAGCCTTGTGCCACAGGGCTTCGCTGGCTTTGGGACATCTCTGAACATCCTAATCATTCACATAGTAATGGTATGATGCAAAATGGTATCACAGTAGCAAGGGAACAGCCACAGACATTACGAGAGTCGCTGCTAGTGCTTGTGACAGAAGTCCTTTAGACTCTCTCACTACTGATGAAGAAAAGCATTTCTGAATTCCCTACGCCCTTACTTGAATCACGCGATTGAAAACCAACCAGCCAACAAGCCCTGGAGTTCCATTGACTTGCCTTGTGCTTTACAGCCTTCTGTTCCTATTTCCAACTTGGCTTTTCAACCATGATAAGGCAATGTGTTAAAAGAATAGACCATGAAACTATGAATGTTTTGCATAATCGCATGACTCCAGGAGATGGAGCTTTAGCAATATAGTTTCTGGATGCATCTTCAGTAACCTCAGCCTCTCTCACAACCCTTGGTTTGAAACAGGTAGTAGCTTTGTTCCTGGACTCTCTTCTACCAGGGAAGCCATAAGATCCATTTTTTACAGCTGTGAACAGTTAGAGAGCTTCCCAGACTGAGCAGCACCATGTGGACAGAACTGAAACCATGACAGCCTTGCAGAGCAGTTTCACAGGCATATTTTTCCCTCACCAGCATAGATCTCCTGCCCTCAATTAGAGCTCAAGAAATTCCAGAGGACATCTAAATATCTGCTTCTGCTCCATACTGGAGAGAAATCAGATTAAGAGACTCCTTAATGGTGTCAACATTAGGGAAACAAGGGGCCCAATAACTGTCCCTTGGCAAATACTTTCAAGTCTATAGTGGTGCGTCTCACCATACTGGAAATGCATGCTCTTGATTGAACAATGTTTCAGTACTCTTCTAATTTGGGTTCTTTGGTCCCAGTCTTTTGTTGCATACAAGGTAGAGTGAGGAAGTGGGATCAGTGCTGCTCCCTCACTGTAACCCAGTTGTTTAACCTTATCATTTTTTACCATCTTGGTAAAGGCTCTGGTTTGTAGTTCACATCTTCATAGAAGCTCTGAAACATGTAACACAACAGCTTCTCAAAGAACTTTTATGCCATTCGCCCATGCATCAGCAGAAAAGACAAATGGAGCCGAAGGAAGTACCAAAATAAGCATATGCACTCACCTGATTTTTCTCCCCATTCTTGAGCATTCATCTGAATCTTTTAAGGCTTTCAGGATCTTGCCTTTCCCCTTGCATATAGACTTGTATGGATTTCCCTTGACCACCTGGCATGCCATCTTAACCCTGTAGCCATTGAGGTAGCTGAGCACTTTTCCTGCACAATAAATGAGATGACAGGAGACCTTTTCCTCCGTAATTACCAGATTTCTTTGTGAGATAATCAGTTACTTAGTTACCAGCTCATGAGGGCAGGTGATTTTTCTGGGTGGCAGCCAATTCCTCACCTACGAATAACTTTGTGGGAAGAGATGATAAAAGATGCTCAACAAGTTTCTGTTATTATCCCTGTCTTCATCATGTGGAATTCCAGTCCAAGAAGGATGTAAAAAGGATAGCCATCCAACCCTTTCCTAATAGATATTTTTTTAAAAAAAATCCATATTTCTCAAATATATATGCAAAAATTTGTTGCCTCAAAAAGGGATTTTTGTTCGTACAGTGAGGGATTCTCCCAGCTGTTGTAGAGATCCTATTCATACACCTCTAGGTTGATTATTTTGTGCAGATGAATATTTTTACCTGATTGGACATGCTTCTATCTTGATGCAGCATAAGGTTGATAGAGATTTTCATCAGTCAAATTGAATCAATCCATCAGTCAAATATTGGCACATGACTAGCAAGTAAAATCTATCCTTAGTCTATCAGTCTTTCATTCCTCCCTGTCTTCAAAGTTACCCGCTCCTACAGACCAATTAATCCAGAGGCTGACAGTAGTACTCTTGCTTTGATTTTTTTTGGTGACAGAGTATCCAAAAGTATTTCTTGGCTTGTTCTAGCACTTACTTTCCTTTGCTTAGTGGTTCGGCAACAAACATGCACACTATTGCTAATTAATATGTTTGAAACTCTATCCTGGCTTGCAGCACTTAAAAAAAAACCAAAAACAAAAACCAACCAAACAAAACAAAACAAAAAACAACAGAGAAGTCTTTGACTGCAGTATCTATTAATCAACCCTAAGCCTTTGCATTTGTACTAATTCAAAGCATTTGATTCACAACATATTTTGTGCATACCACACCAGTGTTGATCAACATAGGTTTCAAAATTCTTGTTTATTTTATTTTACAGCATGTCAGTCTGGGAAGTTAGACAAAAAAGAAAAAAAAAAAGGCAAAAAAAAGGCTGTTTATTTGTCTCATGCTGGGGAATTTCAGACTCCAGCAGGGTTCAATGGAGTGTGTGTCACCATCACGGAGCGTGCTAAGGAGGCACACTGAGTGGGAGCTGGTGATGAGAGAGAAGGGGCAGAAGAAGTCTGCATTTGGCAACTGAGAAGACACAAAGGAAAGCAAACAACATGCTTTGCAGAGAAGCCTCTTTCATGCTGTACAATAGATGCATGTTATTATTGGCCCACATTGTCCATTCTGCTGCATAAAGGAAAGCAGCCTCTTTCCACACAACTCAACCCTACCATGCACAGAAGGTGTCTGTCAGCTCCGCAGCAGCTCTGCTCTGTGGCCTCTGAAGACCTCAGGGAAAATACTGGGAATGTCTCTAAACTGACAGACTGCTTGGGATATGGGGAGGAGCAGTGTAATCTGCTGTTCTCATCCAGCACTGGAGTACTTCCCTGAGAAAAATGAATAAAAAAATCCCATTATGCAGATATAGATATCTGAAGGCTCCTAGCATGATAAGTGTGGATCTAGGCAGCCTTTTTCTAAAATTTTGCAACTAGAGTAGAGGGAAATGTGAGATGTTTTCTTTGCCTCAGATCTCTCCCACACGCATTGACTCTCTGGATAAAGACTAAAACATTGCTATGAGCAATAACTTATACCTTCCTTTTTCAAAATGCTCCTCCATAAGAAAAAATTTTGCCCCTGTGATGAACTAAATTCAATCAAATGACAGGTATTTTTAAATTATGCAGGTATAGTGGCATGTTCTGCAAGGTCTGCTAGCTGTAACCCTTATTGTACAATAATACTGTGTTGTATATTTTTAAGGAAAAAGTACCTGCCTATTTCCGGGAAGGTGCAATGGTGAAATAAAAATAACCTAGCTACAGATGAGGTTGTTACATCTATTCTTTGAATGAGATACTTGAAAAAGACAGAAAGAAAAAATCAGAATTTATTTGAATAAAAACTAAAAGCTTTTAAAACCAGACATGCTAAATAGATAACAGATTAAAAAAACCTACAACCAAACAAGCAAACAGAACCAAAACAAACAAACAAACAAACCCCAACAAAACAAACCAGAGAAGGCTTAAAGCCATCTCTGGTCTTGCCCACCCTGGCCATGTGGTTTCTTTCTATGTTTGGGTTGCAGTGTGTCACTGCCCAGCAGCTAAACCTGCCCCATCTCCTGGGCCACCCTTCCTGTCGCCTCTGAGGCAACCAGCTCCCATCAGCAGCACTCCTGCTCCCCTGAGCTCAGCAGCTTGCTCCAGAAAGGAGCCATTTCCCCCACCCAGCCAGAGACCATCTTATTCTTATTGGAATATATGATAACTTACTACAGATAAATCAAAAAGATACTATTTTTCACAGCAACATGATATTGCCAGCTTTCCAAACAGTGCTTTCACCTCTCCTTGGCTATGCAAAATTTTTATGTCTTAAATAGCAGGAGATGTTACTTATTTGGCTGATTTCTCCTCCTTCCCTCCTCTGGGAGCACTCAAGGACAGAGGACTTGTTGGAGGCTGGGACAAAGCAGTCTTATCTGTAGCACATCACTGCTTAGAGCAAATATTGTTTCTAGCTTCTGATTCCCTTTTTCCCTAAGGTAAGTTTAACTCTCATTTAGTTTAGGTATTTAGTTTGCCTTTGCTTAGTTCCTCCCCTAAAGGCACCCACAAGTGAAAAATAATGCTCTGTCCCTGCTCCATTTTGGTGTAGAAAGATCTCTGCATTTTTATCCAAAAAGAACAGGAATGAAAACCTAGTTGATTTTTTTTTTTTTTTTTTTTTTTAGGATTTCTGAATTCTCTCTGTTGTGCTGGAAGACTCAAACTCTGATGAGAGGACAACTAGCAGAGATACCATAACAAGGAAAACCTGAACTTCCTCAGTCTCAAGAGACACTTGCAATGCAACCATGTCTTTAACCTTGCTGTGATTTTGAACACAGTTTACATGTCTATTTAAACAGCTGATTCACTGATATCTTAATCTTAAACCTTTCCATGTCCCTTACAAGAGAATAAGGAGTTTTATGCCTCTGCATCTGTTCTCCTTATGTTACAATTCCAGGACACCATGCTTTGGAAAAGTCTACCAGTCAAATAGTCAATAGGCCCTCATTTCTCACATGTACAGTAAAAGGTGAGGGGGGGGGGGGGGGGGGAGCTTGTGTTTCCCAATGATAAAGGTGTAAAATTTGGGGCAGGAGTTATTTTTGTAAAGAGATAATTTGTGACAAAGAAGAAGGGTGGGAAGAGGGAGATCTGTATTGTTTTTATTTTTCTGTTCAATTAGTGGTACTCAATGTATAGGTGCCATGAATTTATCCACATACAGAATTAAGACATGATCCTACTAATACTCATTACTTAATTCTTGCACAGACTATTAGTAGGTAGTACTGGATCACACAAAAAAATGTAAAGTTTGGTAAACAAGTCTATTATGCTAGGTTTGGAAAAGGGAGGTTTTGTTGGTAAAGCTGCAAATATAATCCAGATTTCCTGATTCTCCAGATCACTGTGTGTACCTCTAGACCATTAAGCACTACAAAAATCAATGAACTACATGATGTAATGTGGTAGCAGGACTGTCTTACAGCTTGTCCTTGACAGATGTTTGTATTGACAGCAAACAGCCCAAAAGGCAAAGCCTGCACCTTGACAATTCCACAAAATCACTTAAAAAACAAAAAGAGTAATAGTACTCAGGGCTCCAAACCTTCCAAATTAAGGAATTAAAATCCCTATAAAACGTCTAACCCCAAAGGCTTTTTACTGTAGAATTATCACTGGTAAATATATAGATTATTTAATTAATCCACTTGGCTTTAAGTTGTCTGCTCTTTTATTTTCCTTATGTGCCTCAGTTTGGTGGTTTGAGACCCCTGGCACCTTCAGGAATTGCTGAGAGGTGTCTGGTAGGAAGGATCAGAAGTTCACAAGCACAAGTGGATATGGTATAATGGACCTCATCCCCATGTCTCAGTCCCATCTCCGCTCAACACTTACTCTTTGGATGCAGCCCTAAGTTCAAAGGTACACCCAAAGTGGCACCCCAATGGTACAGCCTTGCCAGCTTTGCTTTTAATGAGATCAGGGTTTCACTAAGCTCTGGAGTCTGTGATTCAAATACTCCCCTCACTGTTCAGTTAATGGGATCAGAACAGCTCCATCTGTAATGTGCGGGTTGTCTCCTGGGTAATCTGCCTCAAGGAGATGGATTGAGAAGCTTACACCTTTAAATATGATGCAGTCAAGGAGAATTATAATTATTGCATGTATTAACACTGTGTACAAGGCCTAAATTACATGGCATAGAAAATATGCAATAAAATGGAATATTGCAATAGCCAATAGTCAGAAAAAAAACAAAACCAAAACCAATTAATTGATAGAGCATTATCTATGCTATTGGAAAACTTTGCTGTGGAGAAAAGAAACAGAAGATATATTTTCCCTGAAACTACTGGAAGTCCTCTAGGGCCGTGAGGCAGATCATCGTGCTTAGCTTGTATGTGGGAGTTGGAAAGAACTCTGTCAGGCTTATCCTGACATTTCTTCCTCCTCAGGATGAGACTTTTCCCTTACTTTAAGATTAGGGTACAACTTTTGCTTTTTGCTGGCCAGCCTGGTTCATTCATCTAAGCACAGTGTTTAGTTAAAGTGCTCATTTTCTCAGAGGAATTGTTTCCAAAAGGTGTCCACTTATTCTCTGAACTGGTAGAGTAAGGAAGAGGATGAGTGGATTTTGGGAAAAGCTGGTATCTTTGAAGTTGACTATAGGATGTGGGTGCCCAGATTCCTTTCTCTTACTGGGAATTAGGCATATAAATCCCTAAGCTTTTGAAAATTGTAGCCTGAAGGCTTGACCTGTCAGTCTTAGCCTGAAGGAATGTAGGTGTCATCAACTACAAATACAGTTGCTAGTGTTTAGCTATCAAACTACTTTATTTGCATGTATAAAGATTGTTTTAACCTCCAAATATTAGATCCCTCATGTTGCCTGAATTGAACATTGAGCACAAAACTGGACATACAAGATAAGGTTCTGATACCTTAAAGAGCCCCCAGGAAACAGAGCCTTTGCCCACATAGAGAAGTTGAAGTCAAAGGCACTGGAAGCTGAAGAGAAATATATTCTAAAATACGGTCTTAGGCCCTATTTATTTCGCCAAATAAATGCTGTTCTCTGACATAGTAACTGTATTAGAAGTGGGCACTGATTATAACTGTTTCCATATTTGCTTCTTTCACCCTTAGGATGTCTAAATTGAGCATCACACAGGAGACTGAGTCTTTGTCAAAGAGTTTTTCTTCCTATTATGTGCTGTTTAAAAGTCATTGTAATTTTTGCAGTAACAGAAACTCCCACTGTCCGTACATTTTTCAAACTAATTCATTCTTCTGTATGAGTTAAAAGACTGTAACTGAATCTTGTATTTCTCTGCTTCAGAAATCTGCTCCAAAGAACAGAAATGCCATGTTGTATTGCAGGAATAAGTAAGGCATTTTCATTACTTTTGTTGAGGTGTTTCTTCATTCTATATCAAGCAATATTTTCTAACCTGATTCTCACTTCATTCATTACAAATGCCAAACTCACAATAATATGTACCTGAAGTTACCTAAACCCTTTCCAGTTATTGTAATTTCAAATGTTTTACTGAGGATCACAAAAAAGCACATTAGGGACCAGCTTCAGAAAAGACTTGTGTTTGTAGTGAACCTGAGCATGCTGTGCAGTTTCATTAATGTGAGGGGAACAAGAGTAAAATACATCAAGCATGGATGAAAGTCTTAGTAGTACTACATCTGGTTTTGAAAGTGACATACTCTGTGTTTGTGAAAGGAGAAAACAAGGTCTCACAACTGCAGCTTCCAGATGCAGACTTGTACCAAGTTTTAAAAGCCTGTGAGAGATTGGATGCTGAGTTGAAGAACTTGATATGGAAGTAATTAGGTAGCAGACAATAAGTGAGATAGAGAAAACAGTGGAATAAGAGCTTTTAAGAAACTTAAGTGACTGCTCAAACCTCTCCTTCCCTTACCATTCTTGACCTCCTCCAAGTTAAGGTAGGCATGATGAAAGATCTACACACTTTTTTCTTCTAATAATTTCCTCAGTAATCAAGGAGCGGAAGTTGTTAAGTGTAGTATGATCAGTTGGAAGAGATTTTCTCCAGCATTTGGTTCTCATGCCAAGAACATAAAACTGTCTAATAGGAAGTCCTCCACATATGAGCAGGGAATAGACCTGAAGTAGAAATCAGCAGCTGATTGAGGCTATCTGACCACACCAACTAGCTGTCCAAATGGGAATTTCAGGAAGTGGTTGCTGAGCTGTTTCAGACTAGTCCATGCATCAGACTCCATGGGCTTTGATAGTAGCTCTATTATTGTGGCAAAATCCTGCAACTTCTTGAAAGGCTGTACGAGGACATAAAAAAAAAAAAAAGGTGAATTTTGGTGAGACGTGTACACTAGGAAATGGAATGGGAGATAGATAACTTGGTAGGATACAAAACTGAGGAAATACAATATTTGTTGCTCATTCTACTGTCTTTTTCTACCTAACACCACGAGCAAGGAGCATTTGGGTGGATAAGTGGATCGTTTGCCTTGGTTTAATGTCAGCAATGAGAACATTTGTGAAGCAAAGCCAAGCATGCTGGCAAACATCCATTAATCACCCTTTCCTTCATTAAAGTCCTCTCACCTTGTAAGAATAAATTGATTACACTACCATAGGACACGCTTCCTCCAGCACTTCAAAGCCTGCAGAGGTGGAAGCTGGATTTGGGCCATAGTGCCTGGAGCCTTCAAGAGTTAATTAAACATAATAGTAACCTATATATTTACAGGTCCCTTTTTGATGACAGCAACAGAATAGAGGTTAACCCCACTTTTCAGGTTCTCCCTCTGGATTCGTTTGAACTTTGCTCTTGTTCCACCTCTACCTGCAAGTCAGAGAGAAATGTGTGCTGAATCTCCAGCTACAGACATAGACTGCAGGGATGGAAAGACTGAGTGGTTTGCTGAAGGTTACACGTGAAAACTGTGGCAAGGTACGGTTTTATTATTTCATTCTTTTCTCACAAATTCCCTGCCGCCCTCCCTCTCCTGTGATGAATCATGAGAATACCAACACATAAATAAGTATAAATGACATTTAGGCAATGGCTGAAATTCTGCAAAACACCTTACTGCTGGTGAGGTGGCAAGGAATGAGGAACAGAAATCTTTCAGATTTGCCAATCCAAATGTGAACAGCATTTATTTAAGCTTCCAGAGAAAAATCAACTAAGCAGCTTTAAAGACATCACTAAAACCTTCAAGCTGCATAACATTGATGAAAAATTGACTCAGAATTGACAGGCTGCACTGTACTTACTAGCCCTGACAAGGTGGATAAAAATAGCAAGGAAACAATAGTGATGTCAATCAAAGACTTAGTGAGCCAAAGAATTTTGCAACTACTCCCACATGGAATGAGTCAGAGATGGAGTGGAGAGTTTAAGAAACCCAAGGCAAGCAAAATCTCTTTAAAAGAAGTTTCACTGTGTGCTCAGAAGCCTTAGACAAGTTGAATTTAAATAAACAGAGATTTTTATTTTTTTTTTTTATAGAGGGGAGAAAAGGTGTTTCAATCCATTGGCATGGTGACAGGTTCTCTATGATTTGTTTCCCCAAAAGCTTTCCAAATAAAATGGTAGGTGCAATAAATATGTCCAGATCCTTAGGCAGCATAAATTTCCCAGTTGAAGTTTTAACAATGAGAAGCCTGATCCCTACATCTGCATGTGAGGACATGATCACCACACTACAGGACAGATCTAGTACAGAATACTGACCTGTTCTATCAGTAAGCAGAGACAAGTTCAGCACCTGTTCAACAGAGCATGGCATGCCATTATACTGTAGTTTAGGATAGGAATTAAAGCAGTATATTACAGCCAGTTGGAAATTTGGAGGAAATTTTCAGAGGTAGATGGTCATAAAGTTATTTGAATGTTTTCCAGAAACAGCAGAATAAAACAAAGAAAAAAAAAAGAAAACCTCAAGTGAGTATCATACTCCTCTAAACATATCAAGCAACCCAAAATCTTCAGAGGTTTACAGAAGACAGCATTTTTAGATGTAGTATTTTAAGGTCTCATATACACACCAATGACAAATCCTTTAATGTTTGTGTTTACTTCAAAGAAATATCAAATAATCAAGTTTTGTAAAATCTCTAGTTCTGAAATTGAACTAGGTGTCTCTTGCAACATATGAAGAGCTAGTCCCTTATAAAAATACTCAGCTGCTTGGTGACACAAGTGAAGATCTCTAGGATTAAGGATTTCAGGAGTAATGTTTTGTTTTTAAGGTCACAGAATTGCATCCATGAGTTTGAATCATCTTGATCCATAGGGCATAGGAGGGCCTGCAATTGTACCATCAGTAGTCAAAATCGGTATTTTCCTAACTTCATTGGGCCTGGGACCCAGTTCTTTAGCAACATCATGCAAATGTTTGTTTGGTTTGTTTTTTTTCCTTTTCCAAGAGGACAGGTGTGTAAATATGGTGTAACACACAGGACCTCCAAACACCAGCTCATGTCACAATAAGCATCTTTCCTAAGGTAACAAAAGAGGTTTCTTCCAGAAGGCTTTTACCCACTCTCTGAACTTTTCCCCAAGTCAGGCTTTTTCCCCACAGACACTTATTTTAGCAGCCAGTTTTGCAGCATTTGAAGTTTACACAATGCAGTCCAGTGTCCTGAACTGTCCCCCCTCCCGCGGCACTAATAACCAGTCTCTTTTCCATTTCAGAAACTGATACTTCTTTATAACGGGTTCCCAGTCTTTTTGTACTTTTCTCCTTTGCTCCAACCAGCAAAACTTACAGAAACGTGAGAGTTATGGGCTGAAATTCAAAGGGCCTGAGACGTTTAGATGCGCTGATAAATGGTCTTTCAGCAGAAGGTTCTCTACTCTTGTACCAAATCTGCATCTTAGTGACCTCTTGCAGATTTGGGGCCAAAGCTGGAAAACACAACAGCTAAGGGGTTTTTTAATATTTCTTTTTTTTTTTCCTGCTAGACATTCTTCCTCTTTTTCCTGTATTTCTTTGATGTTTCAGTTTTTTGCAACTGTTGAGTAAGGAAGATGAAAAGGTCTTGCTGTTTTATTAAAAATTCAGTGCTCTTTGCCACTCCTTTCCTGGTTTTTAACTGAAAAGCCAGCCAAAACTAAGATGCTATCTGTGGGTAGGAAGCATCTGAACTGAAAATGCTATGGTCTCCAAGGTTATGTGGAACAACAAATATTCCAGTATACACGTACCTTAATAATTAGCACTTTTAAAAACAGCAAGTACTCACTTGCAGTGGAAAACCCATCCTAGTATTACATATGTTGTTATATACCATATTCTTGAAACTACTTTACGAGACAGAACAATGAGAATTTTAAATTAAGACTGCAAAAGTACTAATATTTTTCTCTTTAACTTCTGGAATGAAGTTACAACAAAGCTGAATTTTCTTTATGCTAAGATTTGGCCATATTAAATGATTCTATCCTTCTTCTACCAAAATCATAAATTACAGGGAAAGCATAAACTGCTATTACATGATGATTTTGGAAAATGAATTAAGGACCAAACCACAGTTTAAGGAAAGGTATATAAGACCTTACTAACTGATCGTGCCAGAACAGCTTTGCTGCTTATTGTCACAGGCTTTTGGCTAACTGAACACTTTGGTTGAAGGTGCAAGCTTCATTTTGGCCCAGAGATAACCTCTGAAAAATACAGCCATCTCACAGTTGAAAAATGACTTATCTGCAATGATAATATAAATACCACAAGACTGTGACATGTCAATGTAATACTGCGGAGATACTCAGGTAATACATCTGCCACACTTAATAAAGTGACATGTTAGTCAATGGAGCTTTTGCTGGTGGAGAGTGTCTGTGTAGCTCTTCATGGGAAAAGTCCTACTGTTTATCTAACTATGGAAGATTGAGATAGTATTTTATTCCGTAAGACTGATACCATAATTTAAATGGTGACCGTTGAAGGATTACTGGGTGAATTCTTACAGACGGTTAGTGTGAAGTTCAGTGTTCAAATAAAAATAATTGCACATGTTTTAGGCTATAATATGGAAGGATACAGGCTAAATATGACTGGTTTCTTTTGAAAAATCAGAAGTTTACTATTCAGAATAGTAAACTGTGTTGTAAACTGTCAGCAAGATCAGGCCCGTAGGTACTGCAAAGCAAAGGTCTACATATAATCTGACTAATGTATGTATTTTGTAAGCAATCACTTGCTCTCTGATGGAGCTTTCTGAAACATTACAGAGAAATGAAGAATACTTTTAATTTGTACTGTATTAAATTATACTTGTATTAATTATTAAATAAAGATTATTACCAAAAGTTAATGAAAGAAACTATCATTATTATTTCTGCCACAAATAAAAAAAAATCTAACTATTGTATTGCAGAGATGATGCCATCCATTAATTAGTTTATAAACCCTGAAACCTAAGGGAGCGTGAAAAATTTCCAGGATTTCTCTGAATTCATCTTGATAGAACACAAATGAGATTTCTGATGAAGTTGAAAGATGTGTGCTGCAGATTAGAATGAATGCTTCTCCCTTTACTACACTCACATAATCTGTCCCTCTTTCCATTCACTGAATGTTTAAAATTAATAAAAATAAATTACTGCTTCACATCACATAGGTCTTGGGGATTAGCCCCAAGAGAATTGAAAATTCTCAGGGCATGAGAAATCGCCTGATTTTACATTTTGGAGGACAGAAGCAAACCAACTGATTAGAAGTTAAACTCTAATGTTGCTGCTTAGTCTGGCATAACTGAGATTTGTCCACTTCCACAGGTAAACTTCACAAAGGAAATTTATGGTTAAAATTATTCTGGAGCGACATATATATTATGTATATTTCCTTACTTTCCTAAAAATAATATATTGTTCCAGCAAAATTTCAATGGATTGCTTTTAGTTGCTATTCAGACCTACTCAAGAGAAAACAATCTCGGTATTTGTTACTTTTTTACAGTGTGAATCATTTTGAAACATGCCCATTTTATAGGCAAGCACTGCTTGGTTGCAAATTTGGCTGGCTCATAGAAAGAGATATTTTGAATTTCTCTTTGTTCTGAAAGAGAAAACTTGTTGTTTGCTGTTTCTGTGTGGGGAGCTGCTTTTTTTCTCCCTCCATCCGAACATGCAGTATCTGTGATATTCTGTGCTATGCAGTAGCTTTACTCTCTGTTGCTTAAAAAGAATCAGAGTACGTTGGGCAGGACATGCACCAACTGGGTTTTCCATGAGGGAAGTCTCTGAGGGCATGGAGCCCCCAAGCATAGATCCACCATGCAGAGAGGGAAAAGTCATTTGCTGAAACCCACTGGCCTCTATTGCTAAGCTCTACAGTATTTTTTTTTCCCACTAGAGGATAGGAGGGTTTTTAATGTGGGCATATCTGCAAAGCTATGCATCACTGCAGACAAAACCAGCATGGCCACAGTATCAGCAAGTGCTGACTCCCACCAAATTGGGGGAGAAATCCACTGATCTCATCTTTGCTGATTTTTCTTTCTGCCCACTGCTTCTACTTGTGCTTTGCACAGGTCCGAGGGAACACACCCTTACTAAAAAAACTTCAGAAATGTGTGCAGGTTTACAGGACACACAGCTGCAGGACATGCAGCTTTACAATTTTGATATATTCAGAAAGCCATGCAAATACTATATGACTACATGAGGTACTAGTCAGGGAGACAGTTTCGGTTAAAATAGCTGACATAATTACCTGGAAAGACAGATGAACGATGCTGGTCTGGAAAGTATAATCGTGCTTTTAATATTCATAAATGGTATATGGCTATACAGCTCTTTAAGGACATGACAATACAGAGCCAGATATGTTCAGAAAAGTTGGATGTCACTGGACAAACAAAAGAATGTGTTCCCAGAAGCAGTGCTTCTCAGAACATTATTTTCTTGTAGGGATAATGTCATTGATCTTGAATGACTACAGGTTTTAAGTGAATACAGGGTAACAGTATGTTAATGAGGTCACCCCTCAGTCTCCTCTTCTCCAAGTTAAAGAGACCCAGCTCCCTCAGCCTTTCCTCATAAGGGAATTGCTCCACTCCCTTAATCACCTTGTCATTTTGACATGACAACTTTAAAATACAAAAAACATGTTCCACTGATCAAGAAATACATAAACTACTGGAGCCCAGAAATAAATACCTGGTAAATAAATATCTGGTAGTACTATATGGGAAATATATATGTGCACATGCACATACATATATATATGCAACACTATAAAAATGCATATAGAAAAATAACTATATAAACATATGTATATGCATATGTATATGCATATTTACATAAAATATTGCTACAGATTGTTAACAAGAAAAACCTATCCAGAAGGCAGCAGGTTTACTTATAACAAATAAGACATTTTATCATTGCATTTTACTTGATCTTTTTTTACTGTCTTGCCTGTCTCCTTGAAATGTTCCTTCATATTGTGATAAAAAACAATATCACATTTCTTAGCTGCTTATTGGAAAATCTAGTAATATGCAGCACTGTTCTGTTTCAAAACATACACATTCAGATCTTGTAAGACATCGTGGTGGGAGCTGCAGGTGCTGAGCCTCTCTGGAAATGCAGACCTAGTGTAAAGAAGCCTAAGTATAGGTATCTCTATCTTTAGGTTTTGATATGGTATCTGACACCTGGCTATCAGATCTTGGACATCTGTTTGACAGTTATGACTTGTAATTATTAAGATAAATCCTTAAACAAACAGATCATACTAGACAGTAGAAAACACACTAGAACAAAGTAGAACCTGGTCTCTTGCTAGGGTTGATGTATGTAACAGGAAAACAAACAATAATACCTCTTTTTTAATAAGCCAGCAGTTTGTTCTGCTGTTCTACCAATTGAAAGCATACCGTACAATGCATTTGACACTGCCAATTTAAGCTGTGAATTATCTGGTAGTTACATCTTCATAAGCAAAAAAATATTATTATTGTTTTTACTATGATGTATTTACTGTGGCATATACTTGCAAAGTGAAGAGTCTAAAGTAGTACTCATAAAACCCTATTCAGACATTCAGACGTAAGCAGAGTGAAATCAAAGCACCAATTGCTCTCCTTTAATTCAATAGGATTTGTGAGGGTACAACATGTTAAGAATATAAGGCCATTTTCACTTTGATTCCTTAATAAATGGACTTAGGATCCTAACTGGAAAGCTGTAACTGAAGTGCATAGCAAGGGGGTTAAGGTGGCACAAGGTTAAGGTGAGAAGGCATCAGAAGTCTCTTTGCTCTGTTTCAACCTTCTGATATTTGATGCTGTTCACCAGAGGTCTCCTAAGTGTAAAAAGTTTGTCTCCTCTTGTTAAATTGCCACCTGCTCAGGGAAAAGCTAATCCATTAAGGTCAAGCAGTTCTGAGAAGGTGCTGCAGTGCCTGGGGCAGCCTCTTGAGTTTCACTTGTAGCAGCTGCAGGAAGATGAAGTCGGGATGGTCCTTGTTACTGAAATTAGACAGATCAGGAAGTAAACAGAGCTTGCCTTTCATCTGATCTGGGAAAGGTTGGGAAGGGGGGCAGAGAACGGGGTGAATTCCTCTCCTAATTACTTTACGGGTCAATACTCCAGACTTTATGTCAATGTCAGACATGCTTAATCTTTTTTTTATTTTTAAATGAGAGAAAAGGAAAAAAAATCTCATGAACTACTGAAGATTTGAGGTTTTACTATTATTTAGTTCTCAATACCATGACTTTCATGGGGATTATTACATTTTCCTTCAGGAATGAGTAGCCAACAGAGCTAAGACGGGTAAGAGCCATGCTGTCTGCATAAACTTCTTGTCTCCTTCACACATTGAAACCTTCACCTTCTGTGTTCATCACTTGGCTCCTTTCCTCTGAAGTGGATTTGAGGCTTATGAAAGGCACTGGACTGACAGTATGGGCTGGAGGACTCTGTTTATTCACACATGAGCTGCTGGGATAGCAGCCCTGCCGTATGAGAGAGTCTCCTCCCTACAGATCTGAAGGGACAGCCACCCACAGTAAAGAAGTGTCAGATGCCACTTGCATGGCAAAGGCTTCCCGGCTCCCCTCCCCTCACTGCAGCCTGCACCAAGCTCACCTTGCATGAACCCCAGCAGCCCCCTGGTGCTGAAAAAATGAACGATGGAAGATCATTCAGGAGCAAAGCCTGAGTGTCCTCAGCACAAGCTATAACTCATAGCAGCCGTTCGGATGTGCCCCAGCAAATGAATGAACCAGACTCGCTCTTGTTTTGTCTTGCCCAGAGCCAATATTGTCTGAAATCAGCTGGTGCAAAAGCAGACTTTTCAACACCTTTTTGGGGTAATATAGTCTGCGATTATATGAATTCCATAGGTGCAGGCAGCCTTATTGCTTCAGTCCCTGCTTCTCACACACCCACTTGGACTCCTATTTTCACAGGGTTTTTAAGAGCCGCTTTAGAGAGCTGTGATAATCCAGTGGATTAGTTAGAGCCAGAGGGGAGCCAGACACATGATGCCCCACAACTGAAACATGCAGATGCTTTGCTTTGATGTGATAAACCACAATGAAGTCTTTTAAAAATGAGATGAGTGAGTGTTTTGTAGAGCACTGCAGCATCCTAACTCTACCAGAGCCATCAGAAGCCAAGATACTGCGAAGGCAGCTGGTCAGCAGCTTGATTCAATTAATTTTTTGCCCACTTGATTCTACTCAGCCAAAGCTCTCTCCATCTTTCCTCACCCTTCTGCTCTCCTGGTTGGAGGCAACTGTGGTGAGCAGGCAAACTGTATTTTACAGTAGGTGTCCTAAGTGAGATGGAAAGACAACCTCCTCCAGAGTCAACTATGTCTGCATCATAGGTAGCCAGAAGGATCCGTTTCACTGGAGGGAAAGAGACATGTCCTAAAATCCTCTTTCTTCCCCTGACTTGCAGCAGGCCTTTGGGTCCCCAGGAGCCAATGCATCATTTTGAAACTTCTCCTCTCTCTTCTTCTAAGCTAGGCAAGATATCCAAGTGCCTGGCTTTCCCTCTTCAAATTCTCAGCGTGGTTCCCCACCAGAGACAATAGTATGTACCTACATTTCTTTTTGCATAACTGTTTCTCCAAATATATACAGAAAATGTGGAACTTTCATGAAGATGCAAATAGGTACATATTTAATCATATATCTATATTTCTGTCATATATACATACAACTTACTGGGGGATCAGGATGTTCACTTGTCAATTTTCATTCATGCAAGAAATCTATATTCACAGAGTTGGTGTCAGTTTTGGCATTATGTTCTATGTGCTGAGCATTTTATAGAGATTAGAGGAAAAAAAAACCCTAATCCCAAAGTACTTAGTACCTACACAGCGCAAAACAGCAATAGTTGATAAGGTAATGGAAGATGGAAGAAAACCTTTTTCTAGTTAGAGGACAGATTTTTCTAAGACTATGTTGAAAATTCTTACCAGCTGTTAAGCAAGTGCAAATATTTGGTAACGCTTAAATTTTAAAGTCAGTAGTTCATAAATTCACCATTAACTCTTAGAATTGTGTTTGAACCTCCAAGGATGCTCATCATCAGTTCTGTTTGAAAAAATAACTTGCTGATTACAATGAATCTGCAGATCACAGATAAAAAAGTGTGTTCTAAGGTGACACCAAGATGTATCCTCAAGCCCTGTAGATTCAATTTTTAACTAGAAAATACTAACTTAATGAAAAACTGTAGGGTGCCATCGCAGACCAAGATGCAGAAGCTAGACATCTTTGCTAAGGTCTTAGAGTCTATACAGACTGAATTCTGGATGAAGTTATAGAAAGTTAGCCCTCAGCCTCATAATGACAGTATTGGACTAGCATGCTTGCAGAAGTCATCACATCCTACCAAATCTCAGAGTGATTAATAGGATAAGGAGAGACAATACTGTCTGCTTCTTTGTGGTATTTTTGCACCATTTTCTCCTATTTTCTTTAACACTTTGTACTACTTTTTTTTTTCCTCACATCTCAGGTGAGAGTTCTAATTGGCAAGGTAGAGACTACTGTGGAGTTTTTGCTTGTGTGTAGGTGGGGTGGGTGTGAAAAATTCTTGAAGGTTTTGGTTTCATTCTTCATTGGAATGAAAACAGATCTTGAAACCTCAAAATTTGTAATTAAATATAATTTTTTGGGGTTTTGGCTAGCCTAACTTTTCTCCACCATCTCCTTAGCAAACCATCTTCTCTTTGGGATGAAGCTGGAAGAGGCCTATTGTGATTAACACAAACACTGCTGGAAATTCAATTCTTCATTGGAATTTTTATATTATTCCATCAGACAAGGAAATTCTTGCTAATTGGATCCTATCCCTCCACTGCCAGTTTCAGTTAAGAAGAAATGTAAGTAGTATACAGTTGGGATTTTGTCATTTTGATTAAACACACAGCTATTTAAATCTAACCTAGAGCAGATACATCATTCAATATAACGCTAGGTATACTTCTTTCATTGGCGCAAATGTTTGCCTCTTGTTACCTGGCACAAATGCCAACTGTCAAAATGCCAAATGGTCAAAAATGTCAACTGAATTCTAAATGAGCATCCAGTCAAAACTGGGCACAATCTGAATATTTTAAAAATAATGGCAGCAAACCACTGAACAAACCAGAAGCATTGTTGGAATAGATCAATAATTGTAACGAAACTGTTCCTGGCATAAGCCAAGGTCTATAAAAATGATGGTTTTTAATAGTCTCACATCAGCAATTCTCTTCAAGATGCTGTTTTTAACCTGCAATATCTTGGTTTCAAAATCCCTGCAGAATAAGTGATTATCTCTTTCATGTTAATGTTCTAAACGTACCCCATATTCTTTCAAAAGTCACTTGACAAAGAGAACAGAAGATGTTAGCTCCCTTGCCAAGTGGAAAGCTTTAAAAAGCCCTTATTATTATTCTGCAAAATGCAAACAAAGCTCAGGAGGGGTCCCTGTTAGGAAGCGATTTGCATCTCTTGGAATGATTTAAAACTGACAAAGATGACAACTTGAGTGACTTCTTACCCTCTGTGGACCTTGAAGGCTCTGGCAGAAAAGGAAGTTAAATATTGAAATTATTTTGCTATTGAAAGACACAAAAACTGATCTGATGTTTAGGCCTCCTGTCTCTGCTGATGGGCCTTTGGCACTTTATCATCTGTGACCTTGACTCAGGGACTCACTGATCTCCATTTTATCAACAGTCAGTGGCTGCACAGTCTCTTGCTGATATGGCTGCACAGGGTACTGCTTAAAAAATGGCACTGTCTTGCTTGAGAAATTAGCTTCTTTACCAACTGTTTTATCTACTGGTGGTCCGGGTAGCTCTAGGAGAGCAAGCTGGATTTGGTGGCTACTCCCAGCCAACAGGGACATTTACTGAACTTTATTTCTAGATAAATTCTATACATTCATTACGTTCCAGTTATACCTCCACTGCAATTTAGCAACCATGTCAAAAGCTGAAGGCATGCCTGCTTATAACCGATGGCATTATTTGAATAAAGTTATACAGGTTTTAGAGCATGGCAGTCATTAAAGACACAGAGACTATTTCAAGCAAAAAGAACCTAGCCTGACTTTCCAATAGATTCAGCTATGCCGACAACTAACAAAATATTATTGAAAATATAAGCTGCTAATTCTCATGATGGATGCCACTGTCATATAACAAATATGGGGAAACTGAATGCAGTTGTTTAAAGCTGCTCCTTGGAAATCAGTGGTGTCACTGAATTTTTAAATTCTAGTATCATGTGGTTTTTGTCAACAACAAATGGGGTTAAATAACTTCTAAGTCTGTAGATAGAATATACTTTATAATGCACGTAATTACAGGACCTTCTCATCCTGAAATTCATACAAAGTCTTTGAAGGCTTTTTGTTCTCTGTCCCTAATTAATATAATGTATCATATATTCTGCTTATAATGGTGTACAGGATCCTCATTGTAAATGGAGCTAGAGATGTCTTTTAAATCAACTTAAATATTTGGGAAAAAACACTGACTTCAGAGAGGGAGAAATTATTATCATATTGCAATGGCTTGTCATTTCAGACATAGCCAAGATGATCCTAGGTGTTATGTATACTAGAAACAGAGACAGTTGCATGAGAGGCAAAGATGGAAAAGGGAAGACCAAACTTAAGGTTCATTAGGCCTGAATTAAAAGAACCAGCAAGCCTATATATAAATTCACTCAATTTGGGAAAGCAGATAAATGTTTGTGGTCAGTTGAGTCTGGGGAGTTTAGCGTGTGTTAAGACGTTATAAAGAACTGATGACTTTCCTGAACTGGAGAAACAGTAAATCAAAAGCAAATGACAACAAATAATGCATTTGAAGATTTGATTTCTTTATAGAAAACCAATGTGTCAAATACTAAACGCATAATTTTAGATAAAATTTACTGTATGCCAAAAATAAGATTGTATGTTTTATAGAGAAGCACATTGGAAATGCTAGATAAATATAGGGAAGAAAAAAATATGCTTACATCATTCAATCTGATTCAGTAATATGTGGAGGTGCAAAGTGATGATAACTCAAGATGCCTTATCAGGGATTACTGACACTACCAAATAATTGCTTTATAACACAATCTGACTGAAAAGAACTAAAATTTCTAACATACAATGCTCATCTAGAAGATGGGAGTGTGCCTGTGCAGTCTATGAAGTCAACACAAGCTTCACCATTGACTTCAGTAGGAGCAGAAAAAGTCTGGTAAAGACAGAGAAGAAACAAAATGGGAGCTTAACCAGTCACACAAATGCTGGAGAAACTACCCATCTAAATTATCCCCCAAATAATATAGTTTCAAAAGATCCCCAAACATCAGTTTGTTTCCCTGGATGCAGTTACTGTCATGATGTGTGGAGCCACAGATTGTCATCAACTAAAAGCACACTTGCTAAAGAAAAAGCTATAAGGCCATGCCAGCCATTGGACACACTGGCTTCCAGTTTTGTCTCCTTTGGACCCACCACACCCAGCCTGGATCTCTGTCCATCAGCCACAGACAATGAGCATCTGGGCTATATGACACAATAAGCATCTATGGTGAAATCATAGCCCATTGAAGTCAAGATCAAGGCTGCCATTGACTACCACAGGGGCCATATTTCATGCAGTCGCAGTTGTCTACACGAAATAGAATAGCTTCTTAGGCTGCCTTCTTCACCCTTCCGCTTTCTGTCTTCAACAGGAGTGCATTTTGGGGGCAAACTGGGACTAGCAGAAGCCAGTGAAGTATTTGCCAGTGTATCCTTTTTGGTGGAGTTGTCTTCCGGCAGCTGTGTCCAGAGATGCAAAAGAAACCCTATTCTGACCAGGAACTTGTATAGCTGTGGTTAATAGGTGAAGTTAGGGACTCCATAATAGGTAGGCTGACAGTGATTGCAAAGGAATGAGATATTACTACTTCCCCTTACTTGAAATTGAAACCTTATTTTAGCAAGGTAATAAAGATCAGTTTTCTTGCAATCTGGAATATAATTCTCAATTGATCTGGGCTTTGGTGAAATGCTAAATAAAAGCCAACCAGCACACAGTAGAGTGTTGTTCTGAGCTAGATCAGAGCTTCTAGGGACTATAGAAAATAAAATTAGTAAATAATAATCACAGCAACCAGTGGTGCCTGTTAAAAGATAAATACTCTGAAAAGCAAATAAGAAAGGAATTATTGAAAAACTGAAGCTGATGTCTGCAGTGTTAGGTGAGAAGAAATAACACAGGGAAAATTCAACATGCAGAGTTATACTCTAACTTTTCAGATAGACCAGGATATTGCTTTCACATGCACTGAGAAGCTAAAGATCTTTCGGATTACATATCTAGAAAGTTGGTGATCAGCCATTATTGGGTGATTGAGAATAAAAGCAGCTCTTGGCAGCAAAAAAACAATAGTGCCTCTGTTACTACAGTCATTTTTTCTCCTTACACTAGGCTTCTTGCTCATATCTGATTCATGCTGAAAGAATAAGGATGTACACTAAGATCAGAGCGCTGCATGCAAGAGCAAGGGTGTTTCTTTTGCAGTGGAACGGCACTACATTTAATAAATTTACTCAGCCTTAGTTCATTCAAATGGATTTCGTAAGGAAGCCCAGTTGTTTAATCTTCTCACATAGTTAATAACAATCTAATTATAAGAATTATTATTTCTTTGCATTTACATAACAATTTACATCTTCAAATCATTCTTTAACTATAAACCATATTGCTCACAAGTAAAGTTTATAGAACTAGCCAGGATTTCCCTGCTAATTTTTGGAAAGGAAAACAGTTTTTAAAACCAGTTTTTTGATGTGGAGAGGTATAGTTCCTATTAGCTCATGTTTTAGTCTAACTATCTGGGGCATTTGGTCTGACAAAGTAGTCTGGTTCCTTTGGGAAAAGACAGGATCACATGTCCACTGTGCCATTCAGACATCTCAGATGAATATTGAACAAGCCAAAAAGGAATATGTAGATCTGGTTCAACAAATTGAAATGGAATACTTAGTTGATTATTGTTAAAAACTCTTTGACAATTTCGTAAAAAAGCAAAACAAAACAAAGACCAATCAACCAAAAACAACAAAAAAAACCCACAAAACCCAAACAAGAAAAAACAAAAAACAAAAAACCACAAGAGGCATTTTTAATGTTGTATTTAGAACACATAAATTATGAAGTACTGGAATTTCCTTGAAGATAGATTTTCAAGATTTCATCAGCTCTATTAAGTCCAAAACTGTGACAGAGCACTGTGCCATTTCTCTCTCCTCTAAACATTTGCTGTGTGAACCACAGCCGCATAAAGCAAACAAGGAAATCACTGTCTCCAGATACATCCAGCTGAAGAACGAGCACAGGAAATGGTGTTCTTGCCTAGAAAAAGGCCAGTGCTGGGATTCATGTCCCCAGATTTCAGATGCATACAGGTACCCTGACAGCATGGGAAGACAAGGCTGTTCAATCATCCTTGGCAGCTAGTGGGCAGAGGGGGAGAAGGAGGTTCACTGGTCTGTGCACAAGATGCATGACCAACACAGGCAGGTCAAGATCTCCCCAAAGGCATCTGTTTCACTCCACTGAGTGCTGAAGAAGCTCTTTTTCCTAGGTCAGAGCTCTGAGGTGGCTCTAGGTAGACAAAATTAATCCATTGTGGCTGAGGAAAAGTGACTAACACGGCTTCACTGTTAAAGAAACCTCTGTATTGACCCAGAGAACAAAGTCTCCTTTCTTTCAAATTTGTGCTACTTTTGACCTTTGCACTGAAAACTGTGACTTTTCACCTTCTGTTGGCCTCTATGAGAGGCAGACAAGCTTGAGTTTGGTCCATAGATGATATTAAGCTATTACATTCAACAATAAAACAGATAATCTGCCAAGAAAATACGCACTACTGCATTTAATGTTATAGGAGGTGATTACTCCTGGACTATGTATATTAATGAGTTTTGAATGAGTGACGTTTAATAAAATATTCACTATCTCTTCAACTTTCATTTCTTTTCTTGCTGGAGCCCTTTCATATTTGAAAATTAATTATGCACACCATATTTAACCAGGGTGAAAATGAGACTTACATGGAACCTTTCCAGCTCTTCATTACATATTTAATTGTTAAAATAATCAAGCTATCCATCACACATTCTGCCACCCAGTCGTCTGTCACCTTGGAACCAGTCAGAGAGATCATAGACAGAGAAGTCTGGAAACAAAAATTTCACATCTCTCATGCTGAACAATTTTGCCATTGAGAGGAATGATCTTGGCACAGCATATCTGTATTGTATTTGCAAAAATAACAAAGAAAGGTACCTTCATGGCATCTTCTATGCTTTAGGTTTCCTCCCATTGAGCAGTAAATACTATGATCATGTTATAGGGAAGTTCTTTAGCACAGAATAAATTGTCTTCTTGTTGATTGTAGAGCCAGGCCAAAAGCACTTTACAAAGTATACAGTGATCTGGACAGCATTTAATAATAGCTACATGTTATGTGATGCTTTTCACCAAAAAACTGTCCATGCACTTTACTAAAATGCTAGGTGATAGTCCTTGTTTTACAGATAGGGAAACAGAAACTCTCAAGCAGTATCAGGCTACAGTAGTAAACAATCCATCAAACATAAGGCACTGTGTGGAGCTGAGTCCCATGTCCCAGAAAACCACAAAACAAATGTAGGAAGAGGAATGAAACCTCCATCTCCTGAGTGTGATAACAGTGCTCTTTCCACTGAGCCTTTCACATATCAAGAGCTGCATGAAGACTGCTGGGATGTTTCATTTAAATCTGGGGTTCAGTATTGCAGGACCAGGAGCCGATATGATGCCACAACTGCACAATATTTGAACCAAGTAAAGTACAAAGAATTCAGTCCTATGGGTTTCACGTGCACCCTTGGACTTTTAGAAAATAGAGGAGTAAAGGTATGAAGAGGATAGAATATTAATTTCAGCAAAGTTTTTTTATCTACATGGGTGTCACTTCCCAACTATCTGACACGCCAAATGTTCACGGTATCACCAGGAAGACAATATTGTACACTGAAGTGAGAATATTTTCAAGTATAGGTATACTGTGCAAGTTTTGATTTTTCATATTTTACTGAAAGCATCATCATCTTCTATGATAGAGATAGAAGGATCAATAAGACTATCTAATTCTTACGCCCCACCCATGGTCAGAGTCAGATCTTCAAAGGCATTTTGTTGAGAACAGAATACCTCAGTTATTTTTTTAAGCCCAGTCTCGCTATGTATTTCTCTAGAAAAGAAGTATGATTTCAATTTAGTACCCAATTTTACATGATCAAGAGTGGGCTTAAAGCTAGACAGGCTGAGCAATACTGTAGCTTTAATGACTACTGTCTAATGCTTTAACTATCTCTAGCATCAATTGTACATTGCCTTGTGGTCTAAAGGGAAAGCAAGCTTTCTCTTATTTCATGCACAAAGGTAGAACAAATAGTATTAAAATCTAACCGAAGAGCTTTCTAAGTATTAAATAAATCTCAGCTCAGGCAGGCTGTGATGTACTGTGAAGGTCAAAGCTGAAATGAACAATGAACTAGCTACTTGCATAGAAATAATGCCTATCAAATAAGGATGTGAGCTGGAAAATAAACCAAAACAAACCAAAACCAAACAAAAACAAAAAAAAACCCAGCAACCAAAACACAGATGATGTAAGAATCAAGAAACAAAAGTCACCAACACCAGCCATAGCTTGAAAAGTATCAAGGACAGAATCAGTGAAGCGAATGATCTATCTTATAAATTAGACTTCAACTAGTGTAAAAGCAGCCAAAGTGAGGGCCCAATTGTTTTTGTAGCCTGTCGGAAATAATTTCAAACCTGACAGGATACCACGGCTCGTAGTGTGATCTCACAGATTTCAGTGGTCATGCTGAGAGATAAGCAGAGAAGCACGGTAAAAACCCTGATAGCAAAAGCACTGCTGGCAGCTTTGCTGTATTAAGAAATTATAATTCACTCCAAATAGCAGATTGGGAGAGTGCTAAATGACTTCCCTTTCCTGCTTTCCCCTCCTTCTCTGCCTGCCTCCCTGCTACCACCCTCTTTCTTCCCCTTTCCCCTCCCTGGGAGGACATGAATTGTTGTGTTTTATGGTATCAAAACCAGCTGATATATCCAGTAACAACAAACAACATCAAAAGAAATTACATCAAACTACCTTATAAAATCATCAGTGTCCTAAATTAAAGCAAGATGATAGCCCCAGCAGACAGCCAACAACCATACACAGATACTAATAATGCTGCAAGTAGGTTCTTGTGCTCCACTAGAGTAGAAGGTGCCCTGCACTCACCCTGTAATTAGGTCAGGAATCAACTGATGAAGCTGTTTCTTCAGCCACAGATGGTGACAAGCAAAGTGTTTAACTTTATGTGCATGCCTGAGAGAGGGTGCCCATCATTCACTCCCCAGTCCCCAGTTGCATGGCCCCAGAGGGCTCTGCCAACCCATGTGAGGAAAGGTACGGCCACACTCAGAGAAGTGGAGAAGGGCAAGTCTTGGTGACCCCGCAAGACCCTGCAGCTGCTGCCTGAACCAGTGCACAGTGGTGAGCACCGAGGGGAGCCCACAGGCAGATGTGGCACCTCTGTCACTGTAGAATCCCTGAGGCTTTCTCAAGCAGTGCAGCAAGAGGGACTGAAACAGCCCTGGTGTGGATGAAGAGATGGTTCCACTGGCATGTGGTTTGGAGCACAGGACCCTTGGGTGACGGATGCTTTTAACTGCTTAACCCATAAACTTCCACCCTGATAAAGCCACCTCTGACTGTTTCAATCTTTTGGAAGCTTCAGAGTTGGCCTGCAGAATGGGAATGCCTATGTTTTATAAGTCTAGGGAAGATTTATTTCCTCTGACTTATAACCTCATATTCTTGGAGTAGTATCATTACTATTTGCATTTGTGGGATACTACAAGGCCCTGTCCAAGACAGAATCTCTAGCGATTAATATTGTCCTGGTGGAAACACCCATTAATTACACTGAAGGTACAGTCTGAATACATTTAATGTATGTGCACAATCTTTAAACTGGTGGGGAGGAAAGAGTCCTACAAGAAAAACACTAAGCATGGATTGCAGGGAACTGATTTCGGTTCTTAGTGTTGCCACTATTTTGACTGTCAACAAAATACTTCATTAACCTGTACTCACTGTCCCAGTTAGAAAACAGAGATTATTCTTTGTTCAACATATCTAATTCTACAGTAGCTGTTCAGGACAATGCTCATTTAACAAATGCTTACATTTCTAGAGTCTAGCACAATTTCAGTCCCATATCAATTTGGCTATCTAGCTACTGTGATGTAAATAACAACTACTGTGCTGGTGGAGCTCATGTGTAACTGGAAGATGAGCTACTATTCCATTTAGCTATTTCTCAATAAAGACGCTGAGCTGAAGCTTTCTTCCTTCACCCCAGGATCACATCACTATCCCCTCAATTCAATATCCATCAGCTTCATAATCAAGTCCAGGTTAAATGTCCCTGCCTTTCTTCCCCCACCACCCCAGATCCTGCAAACACTTGCACTAACACAGCTAAAGGTCTGGAAGATAAAGAGCAGAAAGGAGGGCACTATTTTCCTTACAAAAAATTTACCTTGCTGCTGAAAAGAGGTCCTTGGCAAGGTATCCATGTAGACAGGCAAAGGCAGTACCATCTCCATTTTACATTCAGGGAATGAAATCACAGAAGTATTTACTGGTTTGCCCCAGGTCACACAGGAAGTCTGTGGCAGGGCTAGAAATGTGACATAGATCTCCCATGTCTCAGATCAGTGCCTTTATCATGAAATAATCACCAGAAAGTTGAATACTTAGGTTAACTGTAGAAGAGTAAGGCTTTTTTTTTTTTTTTTGATATGGTATATAAAGAGAGAAATGGCAGCAGTGCAATTCTAGTTCCTGGAAATCTTTAAGAATCTTTAAGTTCGTTTATATTCTGAGAAGTGATTTGGAAAAATGACACTGTGGGTTTCTCTGTTTATTCCCTCTCAGTTAGTTTCATATGATATTTGCTCAATTCACAGTTCAAAGGAAGGTGTTTGCTCAATGCCAGCACAATGCAAACTCAATTGAGGACTGAAAAATCAGAGTGTATTCTTTGACTCATGCATCATCAGTAGCCAGAAAGTGTTTTCAAAAGTATTCCAGAAATCAAAGCTCCAGCAAAAGGACACAAAACCTGAGATTTGTTTTGATTTCCCCTGCTCCTGCTGGTGGCAGAACACTGTGAAAAGTCTAGAGACTTAGTTTCTTCCAAACTTACTCTGAAATTAAAGAGAAAATTCTTCTAGTTCAAGCTATCTAATTTCTGAGATGGAGTTATCTTCTATAATACATAAATATTAATACTGGTAATAGAATAATAATGTTCCTTCCCACTTGGTTTTAAGCAATTATTTAATTTTATTAATCACAGTAGAGCAAGAAGGATTTCATTTGCCCATTTTTACTATCTCTTTATGTGATGGATCCTCCTGCTTGCAAACTTTCACTAACTCGCATTCTGCTATCCTACAGGTGGAGACAGGCAACAGCACGGCTCTGCTCAAGCACAGATGCAGAGTGAAGCATATGGACACGTTTCTGCACAAAGACAGTTGCAGTAGGCAACTCTCTGTCTGGCATCCACCAGCATGCACCTTGCTCAACCCATGTCCCCCTGCCTGCTAGAGCAACAGGCCTTTTCCTCTAATGAAGAAGGCAAAGGGGTGCGATGCTGTGAGGAACGGGGCTTCTGGCAGTGAAATGCTTGGTTAAGTCCCAGTTTAGCTGATCCAGCACTGGTAGGCCTCCAGTTCCACCAGGGAAGAAAATAATCATGTGGTGTAAAACCCTCTCCCTTTTTCAGATTTTAAAAGAAATTCCCAGTATTTTGCCCCTTGCACTCAAACTTGCCCAAAATTTCATCCCTCCAAGTCCCACCACTTACTACGGTTTTTGTTTTCACCCCCAAATACTTGATAGATTTATTTTTCCCTCTCTTCTCTGTTTCATGTAATGAAGACAAAATTAAGTGCAGGTCTCAAGCTACTGACTGGGACAACCAATGACTCGGGATTTTTTGGGAGTATCCAAAGACAAACTTTCTCATGAGCATTTATGTGCAAGACAAAGCCGAGCTTTTCATTTATGGCATGCTTTGCAGTCTTGTGTTTGCATGAACAGGCACCACAGTGGGACAAATCCTTCCTAATCTCTAGGACCTACGTACTGCTCACATCCCACATAAGACTCACCTTGAAAGGCTCCTTATCTGATTGGTATTCATTGCAGGGGAGTGTTTCTGCTGTAACGCTATTGCTTCTTTATTATCATAGAATCATACAATAGTTTGGGTTGTAAGGAACCTTCAAAGGTCATCTAGCCCAATTCCCTGGTAAGGAACCTTCAAAGGTCATCTAGCCCAATTCCCTGGCAATGAGCAGGGACATCTTCAACTAGATCAGGTTGCTCAGAGCCCCATCCAGCCTGGCCTGGAATGTCTCCAGGGATGGGGCATCTACCACCTCTCTGGGCAACCTGGGCCAGTACTTTACCACCCTCATTGTAAAAAATTTCTTCTTCATGTTTAGCCTGAATCTCCCCTCCTTTAGTTTAAAACCATTACCCCTTGTTCTGTCGCAACACACCCTTCTAAAAAGTCTGTCTCCATCTTTCTTATAGTCTCATTTTAAGTACTAAAAGGCTGCAATAAGGTCTCTCCAGAGCCTTCTCTTCTCCAGGCATGCTACATGACTTTTCCTTTCCCTCCACCCCTGTTTTGAAAGACTTCTCATGTCTCTTTTGCAAAATAAATACTAAGAGAGCATGATGACAACAAAGTCTAAAGGTTAGAAAGGTATAATAAAATTTAAAAACTGTAATAATACAGTAGAGTATTGCAGTTGTGTAGTATCTTTCAACAGAGATCACAGGATAAAGCATTAATTAAGCTTCAATCATTTAACCTCTGAGGTAGGTAGTATTACTATATGCACTTCACTAATGAGTAAACAGAGGCCTCAGCATGTTACATGCTTTGTCTAAAGTTACTCAACAAGTCAGAAGAAAGGGAAGAGAAGTAATGAAATTAACAGCAGCAGCAAATATTTCTAGTATGACATCATGCAAATTCTCTTCCCGGCTTCCAGCAGCTAGCATCACTGTATTTCCCAGATTATGGTATTTTTATACATATAATGCACAGGTTAACAGTCTCCCTGCTGTGGTTTAAGAGAAGCTCAGGTTGCATTTGTGTCTAAGGGCATTTATTCCAGGTTTCCTCTTTCCTTCATTTGCCCCACTGACTCCCCTCTCCCCACTCTGCTTCAGCTTCCTTCATACCCTCCTTGCTTCTGAATAGGCACCCAAAGCTGTAGGTATCACAGGAGTCTCTTTCAGGTGAGGATACCTTGGTGGGGAGGGGGTGCAGGTTTCCAAAGGGTGTATTTAATGCCTGAAAAGATAGCAACAGGTTGTCAGCTGCCTTTTAGCAAGTTCATAATTGCAGCAGCATCTGTAACAAGGAAGCCTCTATATGCATTTTACATGGGGAAAAGCTCAATCTCCCAGTCAGCTCTCGCGTTCAGGTCAAATTCAGGGAAGTCACCCCTAGGAGGAGACAAAGAAGTGATAGTTTCCAAATAGACCAACTTAATGTCAAATTTCCTCATTCGCTTCTTAGAGAAAATAGAGGAAATAGGGTTTCACACAAATAAGGAAAATTAGGATGGACAGCTATATCTACAGAGGAAAGAAAACCAACCATCTTATCTTTACACACTGGGCTTTTGGGCATCACATGTAAATGAGCTGGACCTTAAAGCCTCTTGCTGAGACCTCAAGTGGCTCCATCCAGCTGCAGGGCAATGAAGGGAGGAGAGAAGCTTTCACCCCAGTGCTGACTTATTTGTATCTGTGGGCAAGCTGCTGCACCATTACTCTTGCAGCACAGATGATGTTTCTTACCTGAGAATGACATGGAGATGCAAAATAGTTAACCTTGCACATCTTACAGAATAATACGAAATATAAATTCGAGCAGTAATATTAAAGGTAGTAAGTAGGAAACCTAAACTGATGGAGGATCTGCCCCACAGTTATTTTAAACTTTACTTTTTGCTTAATTTCTTCCCTAACTAGTGATGTTTCCTTTCCTCCTCATTTTCATTCAATAGCCACGACAGAAGTCCACAGCTCCCCCGCTCTCGCATTTATTCCAAGGCATAATATAGTAATTATACTTTCATTTTTAAAGGTAGACATTTCTCCATAGGCCCTATCAACCTGTGGCCTCATGATTATAATTACTTGATCTACAGACTGTTAATTTTTTATCTTCCATAGGAATAAAATAGCCCAGGAATAGGATACAGGCAAATAGAGAAGTTGCAGATGGATCTCTAATGACTACTGTACATGATAGGAAACAGGAATATTAGAGACATGAGAAAATGCATGATTTTACTTCTTTTTTTTTTTCTTTATTTGCTATTTCTCAACATGTCAACAGATTCAGTGAAATGGATTCAATTTTTAGGTGACTTCATGGGTTATAAGGAACAAGAAAACAATCCAAGTAGGTTTGTGTTTATTACATTTCCAATTAAATTTGCATGGCACTGATGCTTGCTCTCAGGAGTCTATTTGCAATATTGGGAAAGGGTGTGAGTGAAATGAGGCCAAGTTCACGACAAGTTTCTACTTAGCCTAGTTTTCCCTCAGTTGCTTATGACATTTCTGTTTTTCCAGTCTGTAAATGAGATGAAAACCAGGAAAAGCAAGACTTGGTAATAACTGTGCTTACTCTGGCTGGAAAAAACTGGTCCAAAACATCAAGCCTGGCTTTGATTATATCTAGTAACCAAGCTGTGTTCCGAATTACTTGACTTAATGTCTCAGGAAATGTTAATCTGCACATGGAAAGCTTGGTTCTAGAGACTGTATGATCCACTGACATTGGGTAAAAAGTACTTTGTGCTTCCTTTTTTTCTATTTTAGTCTCATGTTCAGGGAGGGCTAACAGACAGTAGAAAAGCTAATTAGAAAAATCATTATTTTTATCTTCTAGGTCAGTAAGATAACTGAACTAAAACAAAAAAGCACAAACAAAATACAGTAGTGAGTCAAAGAATCTGGGTGTAACTTATGTGGGAGGTTTTTTTGTACTGGACTTACGGTACACTAACCTGACAGGATATATTTTAGTATACTTAAGACTTCAGTAAACTAGAAAAATAGTTTGCTTGCTAAGGATAACAAAATGTGGTAGAAGTACTATAATAATGAGTGTGGATCATAATGGTGACCGTTTAGGGTAAACTGTAAGCTTTCAAGTACTATTTCCTCAACATCTCACAAGGAAAGACATATGTTAGATCTTGAGACTGTTAACTATGCCACAGTGAATTACACAATTCCACATTGCATTCAAAAATAAAACAAGCTTTGTAGTCCTGAAGCAGTTTTGTCAGGAGTGGGAGGTGTGGGGAGAGTAAAGCATCTCATGGGATGTGTGTTGTCTTGTTTATGTGACAGCAAAGTACTGTGGTACTGCGCAAATGCTTCCAGTCCCCATCAAGAGTTTGACTGCATTTGTCTACTTTATTTTTGTTTGCTATCAAATACAAGCTTCTTCTTGGGCTCCATTAATACCTTTCCTTCCCCTACAACTGCCCCCCATTGGTATCAGTTAGACACACAAGGACCTGGTGGAGTGGGGAAGAAATTTTGGGAAAATTCATTCTCATCATGCAAGATACATGAAGAAGTGCTTAAGCTATACTTTGATTTAAATTGTCAATGTTAATTTTGACAGGTACTCAAGTACCTGTTTTCAAGTATTTCATAAACTTGGATATTATTTGACCTTGGCAGTGAAGCTTAAAATGTTTCTATAGATCAGAATAATTCTAAAATAGTTGACATAGTTATGGATTTTCTACTGAGAATGCTGGATTAGATTCAGCCGTATACATATCCAAGGACTGCACTTGCCTTTTTCACAGAATCAGCCTGCTGGGTCTCAGCTGTCAGTGTGATTGACTTATTACACATCAAATTCTTTCCCTTCTGTGTTGTTTCTAGATAGGAGCTCTAACAAAAGCATCCAAAATTATTATTGCTTCCTGAGTGAATGATCAAGTGCTTTGTACTACTGCTCCTCTCTTGTGTAGCATTTTCTCTTCATTGTTTAAGACTCCTGTTATGCTTCTCTGGTACGTACACTATTTCTGCTCAGCCTTGAGAAGATTTCCCAATGTCAGGGAAACCTCAAAAAATGTCATTAGCATGCTCCTGCTTTTTATGACATGGTCAGTCATGAAAGTACTAAGCAAAACCTGTCCTAAGACTGAGCCTGCAGAAACCTGTAACTGCAACACCTCTCCTTTTAGCATAAAGTACTGCCATGTTCCCTTTAGCCTGTTCTGCCCCACCTAAAGTTCTTGACCAAATCCTGCCTTTACACCTCAGTAATATTCCATCAGTGTGATATTGGTGCTTCATGAAACTCCAAACAGACAAAACCTCCTACATTTTGTTCGTCTAAGAAAATCTTACCAAGGAGTAATATCGGATTAGTGTGAAAACCATCTACATTGATAAACCTGTGTTGTGTTTTAATCCCTTTTTCCATTTGCTTTCACACTTTATTATTCTTTTTTTTTTTTTTTTTTTTTCCCCAAAAACACTTCCAGAGACTTGCACACTCTAAAGTAAAAGTGCTAGACCTGTAGTTACCCAGATTCCTGTTTTGAAACCTTTCTTGGACAACAACCCACTAGTTTTTAAAATGAAGTTTATAATGGTTTCCCATTTAGAATAAACAATATTTTCCAGTTAATCATTCCAGAAATAAGCAGCATGGAAAACCATTTCCCATAGGTGTCAATAGCTGTTCATAAAATTTTACTTAATGATCAGAGCATATGATAACTTCAGTGAAATCAAATCTTACTATTCCTGGAAGAACCTCTCTTATATGTGTTACAGATTAACGGCCTTGTCATATACAGAGTAAGTTGGGCAAAAACAAAAACGTGGTGATATTTACATGTAAAAAGCAAATAAAAGGAAGATACCTGACCTGGATCTCCCAAAATCCTTTGTTCTTTATGGCTAGCAATTTAAAAATAAATAAACAAACAAATCAGCCTATTTCAAGGCTAAACCATTCATAAAGCTTGGTCCCCACATATTTCTACCTTGAAAATATCTCTACATTATTTTCTGTTTGCAAAATGCTGACTAGGAGAGCTACCTTAGAGTGACTAATATATCAGTGTAATCAAGGACAGCTGCTTTTTTTGTGGAGTTACCAAATTCTCTTCAGGAGCCCCAGCTTCTAATTATCTCTAACGAGAAGCAGCCTCCACCTTGCCTTCCTGCCTCAGCAACACAAGAGACTCATGCTGCACCACCAGCCTCCAACTCCTGTTCCCACACAATGAGATGCGATGTATTAAACATACAATGCATGTTCGAATAAGTGGAGCCAACGAGACCTAAAGAGCTTGCAGCTGCTGGTACCACCTGTGTCCCTCAGCCTCCAGCCAGAACAATCTCCTCTCTGCAGTCCCTAGTTGTGGCGAGAGATAAAAGAGGCAGAAAGTGAGAATGACATGTCTGGCTCGTGTCCTGCTCTCGTCATGAAGGAGCCAGTTGATCTGGAAAGCTTGCTTGTTCCCTCTCCAATTGTGGATGATTGCACCTCTTTCCCCCACAAGCACGCGAACACTAGGTGGCCAAGTATGAATTTCCCACTTTTTCCTCTGTGGAGTATGCCCCACATGCTTGTTCTCATAGTTCACCTAAGTGCAAATTCATTAGTTATCGTTGTTGGCTCTCCTGAGTCTTAAGGATTGCTGTGGGATGGTAAACTTGGGCTGAGCAGGAAACAGACATGGTGGGTAAACATGGTTTTGGCAGATCAAATGGAAATCTATCTTAAGGTCCATTTCATTTTAAGAGACATTTTTATAACGGCTTTTGACAGAGACCTGAGGTATTTTTTTATGCCTCTTTTTTTTTTTTTAATGTTGTTTCTTTTTCCTTTGCCTGACCGAGTAGCGATATGGACGCCTTTCAAAGTTTGGAATTATCTGTTGGCTACTTCACTGCCTCAGGGTAACTGGCATCCATTCAGGGATCAGAAAGACCATCAGTTGTTTGGATCTTTTTCCTTTCACATGGAGTTTTGTTTTGTTTTTTCCCTCTCCATATATTTCATTTCTGAGTTGGCTGTTTTGAATCAGTGCCTGTCTTGGGCCAGATTGTGCCATTAAAGCACTGGCCAGTATTGTAGCCTGAATGGAAAGCAGAGTTGGTGGAAATAGGCAGTCACATAGACTCTCACTAGATTATTACTAATATTAATTATCAACAATGAGAACTGAAGCTGTTCCTTACATAATTTCTGCTGCATCCTCAAACTAGATTCTCCTTTCTGCAAAACACTTTCCCCAGTTTCTCCACTCTTTTATTACTTAGCTGACATCCCAAGCATGACTGCTGCACAAAATTTCCTCAGTCACATTGCAGGGCCAACATCTGTTTTCTTATACACTCTTACCCTTTTTTACTTTTCAAATCCAAGGCTTTTTATCCCTTCCTTTCCCTTACATCATGTCAGAATGTTACTGACATTCTGATAAAGACAGGATGTAATCACACAGTATCACAGTATGTTAGGGATTGGAAGGCACCTCAAAAGATCATCTAGTCCAATCCCCCTGCTGGAGCAGGAACGCCTAGGTGAGGTCGCACAGGAACATGTCCAGGCGGGTTTTGAATGTCTCCAGAGAAGGAGACTCCACAACCTCCCTGGGCAGCCTGTTCCAGTGCTCTGTCACCCTCACTGAGAAGAAGTTTTTTTCTGAAATTTAAGTGGAACCTCTTGTGTTCCAGCTTGATCCCATTACCCCTTGTCCTATCATTGTTTGCCACCGAGAAGAGCCTGGCTCCATCCTCGTGGCACTCACCCTTTATATATTTATAAGCACTAATAAGGTCACCCCTCAGTTTCCTCTTCTCCAAACTAAAGAGACCCAGCTCCCTCAGCCTTTCTTCATAAGGGAGATGCTCCACTCCCTTCATCATCTTTGTTGCCCTACACTGGACCCTCTCCAGCAGTTCGCTGTCCTTCTTGAACTGGACACAATATCCCAGATGTGGTCTCACCAGGGCAGAGTAGAGGGGAAGGAGAACCTCTCTCGATCTACTAACCAGCCCCCTTCTAATACACCCCAGAATGCCATTGGCCTTCCTGGCCACAAGGGCACAGTGCTGGCTCATGGTCATCCTGTTGTCCACCAGGACCCCCAGCTCCCTTTCCACTACACTGCTCTCTAATATGTAATTTCCCAACCTATACCGGAACCTGGGGTTGTTCCTGCCCAGATGCAGGACTCTACACTTTCCCTTGTTAAATTTCATCAGGTTATTCCCCGCCCAACTCTCCAGCCTGTCCAGGTCCTGCTGGATGGCAGCACAGCCTTCTGGCGTGTCAGCCACTCCTCCCAGCTTCGTGTCATCAACAAGTTTGCTGATAGTACACTCTATTCCCTCGTCTAAATCATTAATGAATATATTGAATAATATTGGCCCCAGTACTGACCCCTGAGGCACTCCACTAGATACTGGCCTCCAACTAGACTCCGCACCATTGACTACCGCTCTCTGGCTTCTCTCCTTAAGCCAGTGTGCAACCCACCTCACTACTCTATTGTCTAGACCACACCTCCTCAACTTAGCTGTGAGGATGCTGTGGGAGACTGTGTCAAAGGCTTTTCTGAAGTCAAGGTAGACCACATCCACCGCTCTGCCATCATCCATCCACCTTGTTACATTCTCATAAAAGGCTATGAGGTTGGTCAAGCATGACAACATTTCTCCTTCTGTTCCAACATGGAACTGGCTCTTTCTGTTTCAATTTAAGATAAACTAGAGAACCAAGTTAGAAAGATATTTGAGATTTGTGGTGTAAAGTCTGGGTGCTTAGGCCAGTCACAAAGGTCTGGTTGTAACACTGTGGACTTCCTGTAGATGTACCTTCTCTTCCATCTAGAAACACTGTTCACAAACATTCTGAGGATTTCTTGTGCTTGCCCAGTATTTTTGAATCCACCACAGCATTGACAGGGAGTTTTTCCCCAGGATTTTCTCCTCTAACTAGGACCACTCTCTGAATTAAAATGTATTTCTCCCACAATTTGGAAGAAAAATAATTGGATATGGGGTTGTGATGCCTACTTCAGTGATTATAGCAGTTGTCCTATTCATAGTACTACTTTATTGGAAGTATTCATAATATCCAAATCAATTTATCTAGTAGAAGTGGTAGAGTAGATGAGGAGACTTTCTTTGCTTCCCTGAATTGCCCTACAGTGGCCCTTCTCCTTCCTCACTGATTAGTTATAGAGCCTGGGACTCCTCACTACCTCACTTAGTAGGTGACTGAAGTTGGTGGCATGGATAGCTCACTGAGCCACTGTGCTGTGTGACATTTATTATTTATTGTCACATGCTTTGTTCTCCTTTGTGAAATACTCAGTAAAACCTTAGATGCTATAAGTTGCTTGCGTTGATTATGACTGGTCTTGGAACAGAGGGAGCACAAGCGGTAGCACTGTGAACACTTTAGGGGACAATATAATTTGATATTCCTGCTAGTAAATATATCAAGCAGAAAGTGCCCATGTTAAACAAACAGTCTGTTCTGTATTCATACCATTAGTTCTGCTAGTAAAGAAGAAATGAAAAAGTTGACCCTCTAGCTTTCCGCGTTGTCCCGTGGCAGCTCCCAGCATTTGGTTTGGTATTTGCACTGTAGCTCATTCCTTTCAATTGTTGCAAAACTGGCATTAGACCAATTTCATTTCTCTTGGACTGCTTCTTGCTTATCCTCTGCATGCACTGATGGCCCAGTCCTATAATGTGACAGATGCTGACCTGGAACAGGCAAAAATTGAACAGCATTGCCCTACACCTTCCAGGAACTAACTATAAGACAGCCCAGAGTTTTCCAAATGTTGCTAAGTTATTACTTATCTTTATCTTGTTGTTGTTGGTTTTGTTTGTTTTTATTTTTTTTTTTCCAGGCATTGGACACATACAGTTAACAGCATGTTGCAACTGATACTGTAAGTCTACCAGAAAGTGTTTATTTTCTTTAGGAACTATTGTGTTTTCATTTTAATTGTGTTCCTCCACCCCTTTTACAAACATACTATTTAGACAAGCCAGTAGGAGAACCAGATACCCATCCATATTTCTGTAAAATATGGTTTGCATGTTGCACATTCAGATGTGTTTACGAGCACGAGAGAGAAAATATTAATGTATAAAGTTGGGTGTAACTCAACAAACCACACTACTGCTCCTTTGAAAATGTGTTGCAGTATTTAAAATACTGTTGACGTGTTAAATTAAGAAATGTTTAGAAGTATTTAACATTTCAAATATATATTTAGTCTCGCTACTTAGCATATGAAATTATAGATTCAAAACTTAATTTAAACATGTTCACATTGTCATCTCCTATGAAACATGTTTGAGGGGGTTAGTATAGTGGTTCTTACAGTGGGTGTATGAAATTATTTTTCAATAGCTCTCTTGCGTGGAGCTTGACTAAGAAGTGGCAAATATTGTCATTAGTTACTCACTGGGTGGAGTTCAGGCAGAATATTAATATTGTTTTCAAATTGCTGCAGTTTAATTATTTTCCATTCTAATAATGTGAACGCCGATGTTCTATGGAACTGATGTCTTGATGTCTTGTTTATAAGATATTCAGCATTTTTCTTTTTATTTTTGTGGGCGAATGTGCTCTTAGTCTGTCCCTGTTTCCAGATTTTCTTCTAATCATTCATGTATATGCTGTAATGGCCAACTTAATGAGGTCTCCTTTTAACTTTTTATGCTTCAGCATAAAAAGAGAAAGAGACCTGGAGAGCTACTGTTCTCTGAAAGCTTAAACCATGGATTCAGGTAACTGTGCCTCACAGTCACACCTGTGTCAGTGGTAGGTGTTTGGAGCAACTCTTTGTGCCCCATATGGGTGACCACAATTGTTGTGCATTGAAACCACCCACTATTACTGCCCATCAGCTGTCATTTTCCTGTACTCTTCACAAGGGCTCTCCTAGCAGAGAATAAATTGAGGGAACCTTTTGCATGAGATAGTCAGCTTTCCACCTAAGTCAGCTGCAGAAACACAACCATCAAGCTGATTTAATCTTAGTTTTTATATATAGGGTATATGGGAAACTGAGATGGACAACAAATGTTTCAAAAGCACCTCAATAATTTAGAAGTATAAGTCCTGTGCCAAGTGCACAAAACCCACCAATAAACTTAAAAAACCTGGATCATGGCAAAGATTTTTCCTCATCGATATTGTTTTTCTAAGTTGCCTAGAGTGAATGCAAACAGCGTGATACAAAACTATATAATTTGCTCATACAAACAGAAAATTCTCCATTCTGCCAAAGAATAACACGAGTCTTTCAGTTACTCTTGCCAGCTTCTTTTATTTATTTCAGTATGGCAGTAATCAGCTTGTGTGCATATTTCACTTGGATTTTTAAAAGTTGGACTGATTTTCATTGCATTTTCTTTTTAAATGCATAAGTATATTAATTTTCAGACTGGATTTGTGACAAGTATCTAAAGATACAAAAACCAGAAGACACTGCTGAAAAGTGTAAGTTTTGTGTAGTTAGGGCTAGGTACAGGTATGTGTGAGTAAGCAGTTATCACATAGTTAACTATCTTGTGCTATATTCTCAAGATAAAAGGACAGGCAGAGCAGCATTTTCATGTCGTTACCAAAGCTAAGTTACAGCAAAGGCGTTCTGTAATTATAGTGCACATCAAGATCCCTATAATTTCTCCCCAGTCTTTTTACAGCAGTTACTTTGATAGTATAATGACAGAACCAGAAACAAAGATATGTTGTGTTGGAATTCTCATTTGTAGTAGCCATTTTCTGTTGAACTGATCTTGTGATTTAAAAAAACGTGTTTTCTTATAGAGTCATATGCAACATGTCTGCAAAGCAAACAGTAAAGTTCAGTCTTAGTGTGGAAAATATACATGGAAAAATAAAGTGAGGAGAATCACAGAATCATAGAATGTTAGGGATTGGAAGGGACCTCGAAAGATCACCTAATCCAATCCCCCTGCCAGAGAAGGAACACCTAGATGAGGTTACACAAGAACGTGTCCAGGTGCGTTTTAAATGTCTCCACAGAAGGAGACTCCACAACCTCCCTGGGCAGCCTGTTCCAGTGTTCTGTCACCCTCACTGTGAAGAAGTTTCTTCTCATATTTAAGTGGAACCTCCTGTGTTCCAGTTTGTACCCATTGCCCCTTGTCCTATCATTGGTTGTCACCAAGAAGAGGCTGGCTCCATCCTTGTGACACTGACCCTTTATATATTTATAAATATTTATGAGGTCACTGTTCAGTCTCCTCCAACCTAAAGAGACCCAGCTCCCTCAGACTTTCCTCATAAGGGCGATGCTCCACTCCCTTAATCATCTTTGCAGCTCTGTGCTGGACTCTCTCCAGCAGTTCCCTGTCCTTCTTGAACTGAGGGGCCCAGAACTGGACACATTATTCCAGATGCGGTCTCACCAGGGCAGAGTAGAGGGGGAGGAGAACCTCTCTCGACCTACTAACCACCCCCCTTCTCATACACCCCAGGATGTCATTGGCATCCAAAAGTAACACAAAAAGAATTATATGGAACCTGGGCCTGATTCACTGCAGTAGCATTCCACTGAAGTAATTCAAAAGTAGTTAAGCCAGAACTGTGTTGGAAGAGATTCACAATGGTAAATCAGGACTTCTTTTGGCACGCTTATGTACAAAAGGGAAATTTGCTCATTGGATTCTCCTCTCACTTTCACAGCATAAATCAGCAGTAATTCCACTGAAATCAATGGAGTTAGGCCATGAAGTGGAGATGAGAATCAGATTTGCAAAGCACAGTTTGCTGTGATTTAGCACACAAATGAGTGCCTTATAATCTGTTTACTAACAAAGGATGAAATATGCAAATTGTCTTTTTGGAAAGCAACCATGAAAACTGAGCTTCACAAAAGCAGAATGAGAGGTAGAAATGTTCTTAGTTCCAGACATTCACATCCATAGTCAGAGGTCTGATACACAAACACCGACTCTGTGAGAAGAAAACTGCCAAGTCTTCACAACACATGCAGGAAGGTAGATTATAACAAGATGCGAGACCATGATTTGGAATGGCAAACATCCCTCACAGATGCTGGAATAATCCAGCAATCAGGCGCCAAACAATGTCCCTCCAAGCAAACCCAGGCAGGCCAGCCATGCCATTTCACGGTATGGGCTGCACCCTAAATCTACTGCAGAGCCATGCAAATGTGACTGGGTCCAGGTGGTTCCAGTACCTTGTGGTCTCAAGCAGGAAATGTTCACAAAAAAAAACCTCTTTATGTTTACTAAACCACTGAGCATTTAAAATAGCTACAACTGAGATTCTCATAGCATAAAGTGACTGAATAAGAGATCCCAAAATAACAAGATAGTAAAATGCTTTCATATTCACTTACCCATGGAAGAAATGGGAAGAGTTAACTTTTATTGGCTCTGAGCAAATGCTCATTCTGGGTTTCATGATGCAGTTGTGTATAGCCTGGTGAAATTGCACATCATAATTAGAGAGATTATTGCCTTATGCTAAGTCTGTGTATACTGACATTTCCTTCTTTGGATTTTTTTTTTTCCATTCTGATCCTTTCATTTTCATCCAGGCTCAACATAGATATCTGTGTTACCTGTGAGAAGACGTCGGTATTATGACATTCAAGATCAGATTTACTGTGCAGGACATGCCACACATGGAGAGACTGGGATTTGTGTTAGCCATGTCTTCAAGCATTTCCTGAGGAGCACTCGAAGTACCACAGGAGCTCACAATGAAGGAGGGCAGAGCTTATAATTTCCCAGCAAGTTTAAGAGCAGATGACCTCATAGCTCCAATTTCTGGCTTCTGTTATTTTCTAATAGATTTGGGAAGGATGACTTCACAGTTTGAGATAATAGGGAAGAGCTGGCAGTGTTCATGGGATGTGGTTGGTGGTACCCATGATTACTCAACAGTTCACAGGCCCTCAAATCCTCAAATCTTACACAGGTGGCTGAGAAAGAGCATGAGGGAAACCAAAAACCTGCTGTCACAGCAGGATCTGGAACCCTATTGCCCAGAAGAGGGCAGACCTACAGTATTTTTCCTTAGACAGTGGCATTCTTGCAGATCTACTTCTCTTTTACCTGTCTAGACTGTTGTGTGGCTGGAGAAACTAAAAACAATGCAAAAATGCAAACAACCAAGACTTAGGCATTTGTTGTAGTCCGTGGGCTCAATCCTTTACCCTTCTGGTCAGGAAAGTTTTCAGGCAAGTACATTTTTCTGTCTGCCTAATGATCAGTGTGGTCAAGTAAGGAGATGTGAACTAGAGCCATTTAATTGTTGTAGATCAAGACAAAAGGCCTGCCCCAAATGACCCTAAACCTTAGGATGGAAAATGTTGATTTTTCTTAAAGCTCTCAATTTTCCCTCTAATTAAAATGAAAACAATGATCCAATTTTCAACTTCTGATTATTTTTCACTCTTCTTTTTATCTTCTTTTTATTCTGCTCCCCCCCAGCTGATCGAAAAAGACCTGAATACACTATGATTCATGTATTATTTATTAAAGAATATCTAACTCTCCAAAGGAAATACTTGAGCTGATGTTTCTATTTCAGTAAAAGTGCATAGCAGAAAATGCAGCAAATTCTTGACCAGTTGGACCTAGGAATCAATGTCAGCTAAGATGACATTGAATAACGTACAATTAGAGAGTAGCATCTTTATTAATCCAGTTCTTAGAAACACCTTTTTAAGAAGAAGCACTTGTTCAGCTTTCTTATCTTTCAAGCATTTTAACTCTCTATCTCAGACTTAAAACTATGATAAAAAGACATGGTTTGTTTTGTTTTGTTTTTTATTTTTTGTTTGTTTTAATTCTTTAAAACAAGCAGAAATTCTTCTCTGAAACAGACTGTGCTGGTAGTAAAATCTGTGTTTGTCAGTCTTATATCTCTTCCCTCTTTTTGCTGTTGTTTTTCCTGTTGAAGCCCACTGCTCACCAGTCAGTTCTTGCCATCTGCTTAATGCAAAGTGTTTGGGTACAGCTGGGTACAGCTGAATCCTGACCCAAATGAACCTCTAGGCAAGCCCTTGTGCAATGAAACATGGCACAGGGAGAGCTCCTCAGTGTTCTCACTGTTCCTTGATACTGATCTCCCTCTCTTTTTGCGCACCTGTACTCAAACATCATCTTAAAACTAAGTGGAATCTAGCATAAAATACCCAATATAAATATATACTTGCTTATGTACACTCACGTCAGACTAGATTACTGCAATTTGGTCATCGTCAGGAGTCCCTTGAAGTTGGGTGGAAAGCTGCTGTGGTTGCAGAAGGTGGCTGCTCCCTCACTGTTCAGACAGGTGTTTATGAATCAGACCTACACACCTTTTGGACAACCGCAAATATCGTGCTCCACTCATGCATTAGAACTTAAAAGGTAAGGACAAAATATATGTAGAACTATTCTTTCTTAAGTTGCATCAAAGCACTGAAATCTGACGACTTGTTTCTACTGCTTCCTCCAAGCTTAGCACAGACCAGGGCAACGCAAGGCTCTTGTTACTGAACTTCATGGAATTCTCTCTCCAAGAAAAAGAGGGACAATGCAGCTAATCAGCAATGTAGTACACCTCCTGTGTATGAACACAGTAGGACCCTACCAATTCAGAAAGAAATAAATGAAGATATTAGAAAAGTAAAGCATACCACAAATGACATGGAGAGAATGAATAGGTAAGAGTCATTGTTATTTCTCATTTGATAAGAAATTATAATAGCCAGTTTAAAGTTAACAGAAGGAAATACTTTCTCATTTAACATGCAATTAAACTGTAGACCTTATCCCTACAGGAAATTTTGGAACCAAAAAGAATAAAAGGGATAAAAGATGTGTACCTAGAAGAAAAGTCTGTTAGGATTATTAGACACAAAAATTAGAAGGCTTCTATGTGCCCAAGAACATTAGGGTAACAAGTTCCAATACAGATCTTCAAATAATAATTTAGAATCAGGTCTTATAAAAAGGAAAGAGTGATTTCCAACAAAACCAGCTCAGCCACCATCTCCCAAAAATGTTTTATGAAAACTATCTGAGGTGATGGTCAGATCTGAAGCTAACCCCTTCAGAGTGTTGTTCAAGGAAGGAAAAATTTATCAAATAGCAATAACTTCTGGCCTCTAAATATTTTCCAGAAAAATAAAACCAAACAACTTTCCCAACTACTTATGTCAAATAGCCATTTTGGTTCCAATTTTTTTCAACAGAAACTGTTAAATTGTTCTACCCACAGCACACTGTGTCTCAAAAGCAAGACAGTGTTAGAAGATTAAAAGTTTTGGAATATCCCTTTTAAAAACTTAAAATAAAAACTTAACCTAAGAATAGCCTAATTCAGGCCCAGGTATAGTGGCTGTTGTCTCAGAGGCAAACTAGGAGCTGATAGCTACAGCACCCCACAAGTAAGGCTCCACAGTCTCAACCAGTAACTACTCCTACATTTATACAGTCCTAAAATTACATTCAGCCCTTTGAAGGCAACTGCAAGGCTGATGTGGCCCTCGGTGAAAATGAGTTTGACACCCTCATCTAAATCTTCCTCCAGTTTAGAGATCTGGACCTGCCAACACTTCTACAGCAAAGAACTTGTCCCTCCTCATGTGAGTGAGAGCTCCTGGTTTCCCTGTCCCTCAGAGGGCAGAAGAGGTAAGAAAAAATAAGCAGTATTTTCAGAAGCAAGTTAAGCATCCATGCAATTCAATAGGGGCAGATGTGAGCATCAGTGAGATGCTTGTGTAAAATCTTCTTCTATTCTTGGCTCTATTATAAAGGCAGAGCTTGCAGAATGACTAGTTCATTATTGAGAGACAGACTAGATGAACAATAGGGACGCTTGGCCTCAGACCACACACAAACTCCTTCGCTTGGTTCCCAGATGATCTCTGGATTCCAAGTAATCACTTTTCCTGAAACACCAGTCTCTTTTCTCCACAAAATTATCCCAGCTCTTCCCAAGGCATTGCCCTCAGTGAATCAAAGAACACCTTGCAAGTTTTTGAAAACTGCATCCAGCAGAAATGGGACACCTTTTCATCTGTATGCCTGGAACCCAATTTTGTCAATTACGTGCTGTATATAAAAAGCTTCTGCTATCTGCTTTCCCAGTACTCTGGGGAATGCATATGAATAATTTTAACTAGGAAGATGCTGCTGGGAATATTGTTTTATTTGGGAATTCTAAACTTTGAAACACATCTACAAAGAGTATTTTATAATTAATAATATTTATATTTTTTTGTATACACACACATATATATGCATGTAAGTAAGTACTTTTTGGATTAAAATAAATAAAGGAGGGAGAATACATCTTAGCATCACACATCACTTAACACTGATCTTGAAAGACAGGTCAAAGTGCCTTAAATATCTCTGGACAAAACTGATAAGTGCAGGAAATCATCTGATGTTCCTGGTGCAGGTCCACAGCACATACAAGTGAGAGATGCACTATCTGTGGCACAGAAATTATTTCAGTTATCAGCTATATTCTTTCCTTGTGACATGATAGTTATGTAGCATGAATAATTTTGGAAAACTCTAATACATGTCAACACTTACAAAATTTCCACCTGGCTTTTCAGAAGAATGGGAATGATAATAGGCTGTAAATAAAATAAAATAATAATAAAAAAGAAGAACGCTGATATTATGTTATAAGTGTTAGTTTAGGGTGACTTGATCTGCGATTGTACAACAGATAATTTTAACCTTTGCAGTCTTCTAGACCTTTTTGACACCACCTCATTGTTATATTAAACTGGCTTATTCTCTTTTTGAACTATGGTCACTTAGAATCATTCACCTCGGAAACTTTACAGTGATGTCTTAGAGACTGCTGATGCAACACTGTTATTCTTAAGAGAACAGTTTTCAGAGCAATACACAAAAGAATTATTATACACTGTTTCCAAATTGCAATTGTTGGCCACTTCTGTGTTTCATGCTATTCTCTTTTGGTGATTTTTTGATGTAGCAAACAAATTGAATTCATCTTGAGAAATAAATTACAAACTGGGAGTTTTCTGAGCTGTCCTCACAGTATTTGTTTAATCTTCCAGCATATGTTCTAAGTGTATCACTGGGACTGACACTAAGTAAGAAGGTGTTTGCCAGCTATCGCCACAAAGTGGTTTCTGAGCTGCAGCATTATTGCCGGATCTCAAGTGTTATTGCATAAAAAATGTTAGCAAAAGCTGATCTTTTACAGATGACCAATACATACTAAAGATCAGATAAAAGTTTCTGAAACTTTTTTTAATACTAACTTTTCTTTTAAATAGTTGATTTTGTGCTAAAAACTAAGAGAACATATCTTCAATTCTCAGCAAACTTATCTGCAATTCCTTTTTAAGCAGTGGAAACAAAATACTTGTTCACAGAACTTTTTTGACATCCATATATATTAATTTCCTTTGTTACACTGCTATACCACAAGACATTTTCTGTCTTCTCTGAGACCTGGATTGTTTATCCCTCAGCTAAAAAATTCTGCAATACAGCCATCTCAATCTACCAAAGGCCCCCTACACATTGCATTATACTTCTCTACTCATAAGTATTTAGCTAATAGATTAACTTTCTAGAATACACAAGGTTTTCCTTGAAAAGTGACACACAGTTTTTCAGATTTTTGTCCATGTTTAGCATTTAATTTACAATATCTACTAAAAACACCCATCAAAAACACTCATCAAAACATTTCTGAATCAAAATATTAAAAAAACCAAACCCAACTTTTGGTGGGGAGAGGTGGATGATAGATTAGACAAACATGAACTTCCATCTGGTCTCTACCTCTGGATACAAATTTGTGGTGTAGTATTTTACAGCATTTTAAATATTGATAGGTTCATGCTAGATGTAGCTTTCACCATATCTTGCTGAGTCATCAGCAGAAGAATTCAATGAACTTGCCCTGGATGTGTCCTAATGAAAGTGCTAAATGTTGTTAAATCACACACACACAAAAAATTCCATTTCATGGCCATATTAGGGTGTCTCATTCTTGTGAGTTGCCATCTACAGATGGTGTCCAATAGTGACAGAGACATTAATATAAACTACTGTTCTGAAGGGAAAACACACTGCTGTGGTATAGGCTCGCATTTTTAAACATTCATCAGTAGTCTATGTGTATTCACACACAAACACACAAATATGGTTAAAGTAACTTCATTAATACGCAGGACATCTGTGGTAAAATAGTGTAATGCAAAATAGATGAACACATACGTTAAATCAAAGAAAGTCAATGACAGAAAGTAGTTGTAAAAATATTTTTTAATAACAAGAGAACTACAATAGTGCCTATCATTAAATATATCCTCCTTCAAGTTATGACATTCCTGTTCATGAAAAGTAGGGTTATATGCAAGTAATCAGGGATGCCATGATATGCATATCACGGGTTAGAAAAGCATACAGTATAGATTATGAATTTTACCCTTTCAAATTTGAGTAAAAACTCAGTACTTTCCCAGCTCCAAGTGTCTTGTTCAGCTTGAATTGACTGAAGCTGAAAAGATCAAACACTCAGAGTCTTGGTGAATCTGGCATCTTTGAGGTGTCTCATGCTGTTCACATGCAACTGTGACTCACTTTTTAAAAAACCATACTGGGATGGGAAACACTTTCCAACCTCAATCTGAACTCTGTAATACTAGCAGGGAACCCTGCCTTGTCCTGCTTCACTAATCCTGGAGAAAGCAGTTGAAAATGTGCGTCCTGACCTTGGTGGTACTGGATTGCTCAGAAGCTTGAAAAACCCTGCCTGTGCCCTAGACGAGTCTCTCCATCCTGTCTCAGCTGTGCAAGCCTCAGCAGGGGTTGTTGCTGCTGGGGGGCCTGCCCTGAGCCCTCTCCCCAGCCCTCCTTTCTGATGGCCTCTCCATTTTTATTTCCATAGGGAACATTTATCCAAGGAAATCCACAAGATCTGGACTCTGGTATTAACCCAGTGTTAGAGCAAGATAAGGACTTAGCAAAACCAGTCGATTCAATGTGAATCACGCTAAGCCATTTATTACAGAAACAAGTCTCCTTATATACGTAACTATATTCTAATCACGCGTCCACGCTCCAAGCATGGATTCGCTAAATGAGTATCGTGGGCTGTCCGTGCTCTTGAGTCTCACTGATGATACGTCCGATGATTCACGCCACGCCAGGACCCCGCTGATTGAGGAACGCCCCTCTTTCTCACAGCAGACTCTGATCTCAGCTTCTCGAAGAGGCCTTGAGATTCCTTTGAGCCTGACTAATTCAGCAACAGGTCTTTATCTATCAAGACCCCTCCACAACCCAGACCTTTTTAGATCACATTAAAGAGTTCAGATGGGTAAAAGTCTTCCCTTAAAAGCAGAAAAAAAAAGGTATGTTTTAATGCAAATAGTTGGCCAAAAAAACAAACCAAACCAACAACAAAAACCAATCAACCAAACAAAAACCCCCACCACAACTACCTCAAGCAGTACCAGAAAATAAATGAGAGTCATCTTAGTCTTTCCTACTGAGCTCTGATAAGACTTGCTTAGCTCTTACGGAACTCTCCATACCTCCAGTTTCATCACCAGGTAAGATTTCAAAGGTCATCTAATATCTCAACCATTCAAATATATGGAAACTATTATCATGTTAGCACATAAGATTCACAGCTTATATGTTTCCAAATAACCATATGATGATATAAGTATTTGTTCCGTATGGGATTTAAAATTTGAGAACTGTCTAACCATTTGAAAAGGATTAAAATTAATAATGGGAAAAACACATGTTCAGTTTGCATAATAATTCACCCATTAAAAAAAAACATTTTGTCACAATAAAACCCTTGAGACAAAGATGTAAATATTCAGGCATTGGTAGATGTAAGTGAATGGCAGAAAAGAAATAACCTTGCTGTTAATATTTAAAATGAATGTAAGTTCAGGTAAACTTATTACTAACATAGACACAACAAGCCAGATCTTCAGCTGGTGTAAACTGGTACAGTCCCCTAGAAGTATGTAGTTCTATGACAGTTGAGAATTTGCCTCAGAAAATTCATATCACTGTAGACAATCTCACATTCAGAAGTTGAAGTAAAAATTTAGAATGGTCACTTTTTTAAAAAACAAAATTCATCATAACAACTTCATACTGGTAAGTATTATAGATAGGATTGAAATAGTTGGTAGAGTGAAATTAAAAACTTTCATATCATAGCAGATAAAATAGTAAGGAACTATTTGAACAGGCCTTGCAATCAGGCCATATAATCTTTTGCAAACAGGCTTTTCATCCCCAGAAATTAAATAGGATCAATCGCATTAATATTGAAGTACCTCACAAACCACACCCTTACAAAACATCTCCAAGGGGAGGAGATAACTATCTTTTTTTTATGGGAAATAGTACAGAGACATGGCTTTGTACAAGATTACAACAAAGGCAGTGTCATAAACAAGAAATGAACTAAACTTAGTTGGGTTCCCACCCTGAGTCTGAAACAAGAGCAGAGCCCTCTGTCTCCAGGGAAAGTCAAATTTCTTTATCATTTCCAATGAATCCATCATATTTAGATAATTAATTGAGCTAGCAGAGCAAAAGCTGCATATATAGGCCCTGATCTCATGCACTCTCAACATGGTGGTAGAGACTTTCATAGCTAGTGTTGCATTAAGATAATTAATTTAGCAGAAGTTAAGCCCATGCACGGTGGCTAGGTTCAACTTCTGAGTGATGCAAACAACCTCAAGTCAAATCATGCTCAATGGCCAGTCTGGCACACAGATTCATGAACAGTATAAAATATACTATAGGTCTGGGCACTTTAACTTTGAATTCACACAGTTAGATTCAGAAATAGTGCAGGCCAGTAGCAATCATTGAATATACGTGCTGCAAAGATTCACAATTACATAATATATACTATAGGTCTGGGTTCATTCAATGAGATATTCTCATTAGTTGCAAAAATAATGAGGTTTATTAAAGCAACAGATGGAAGTTCTTTTAGAGGCCATTGATAAATACACTGTCTGCAAAAACACACTTCAGTTGCAAAAATACACTTTAGTCAAAGTAAGTTGTTAGTTGCATTAAATAAGTATTGGTACTGTATATATATAAATTCCAAGATAACTATGTAGTGCTATTAATGTGATTACAAAATACAGCTTAAAGTCTAAGTGTCCCAGGGAAAACCTGGCGTAACTAAGTGCACAAATCTTACCCAAAAACATCCTGCTAAGGGCAGGGAAAATAAGCTCAGCCTGTCAACTGGTCCCAAAAGTCCTGTCATGCCATCCCCTTGACTTCTCAGTTACTGTTTCTTCCCCCCACCCTTCCTCTATTGTTAGGGCATTTTATATTGTTTTCTATGTTTAGGTGGAACTTGAGTGACTCATGCACACCTTTGTAATTGATTGGTTTAAGAAATCTTTGCTTCAATTTTAAGGTAAAAACCTCACTATGCATGCTTGATGGTAGGCTGGAGGCAGGTATCCTTTGAGATGGAGATGTGTTTTGGTATTATAATGAGATTATAATGAGTAAACATCCATCAGACAAATTTTTGGCTCAGTAACTAGCATTTTGGACAGAAATGAACATTTACCCATTTTGTCAGCAGCTATACCTTATCTTCAAAACTGACAGCAGCTATACTATCTGGTTATTGTATCTGTGCCTTGTTAACAGGGTCTGACCATAATACCTTCATATCACTCCACCCCCTGCACCCCATACCTTTTAATTGATACTACACTGACCGTCCTCAGGTACTACCAATTAAGAATGTAGGCCAGGTGTGTGTGTGGGTGAAATCATACAGAGATGGATATAACTTTATTCTCAATAAGTGTATCCTTGATAATCTGTTTCAATAACTTGCCCTTTCAGTAGTCATCTGTGAATTCCACAGTTAGTTACACATCCCCTTCTTTTTTTGAAGGAATGTGCACAAACTAATACTATTTTTCCTCCATTTGTACTCTTAATGAGGTGAAGTGTGGCAAGACTAAATACCTGTTCTGCCAAACACTGGTTTTCAACTCATGATCTGTTGCCTATGCCCAAGGTACCCACAAAAAGCAAAAGAAAGTCTGTGGTATGTGGTCATTTCACTTGCGTGGAATTTTCAAATGGTCTGCACTGCTGCTGAAAAACATTAGCTGTCCATGAAGAAAACCAAACCATTCTTAAACCATTCCTGGGTGCCTTTTTGCTACCTGAGGATGCTTTGAGGAATCTCCCTGACCAATGTTTTTGGAGGATCAGGGAGAGCAAGCCACTCAGCTGACCCTGAGAACATGTGGAAAATGGCAGGGCCATTGTCCTTCTGCAGCCATCTAGTCTCTCAGAGGGTATTGAGTGTCATGTGTTTAGAAAGAGTTGTGATTTTAAACTTGGGTTTTTAACAGTTGATTTTTAAAGCCTCATATCAATGGCCTAACTGCAACACAGAGGGTAAACTCAATGGAACTTCCAGCTAAATATGATGCCAGCCAGAGAGAACAGAGCGATGACATTCCTCTCCAGTTCTTCACCAACAGTAGTCTCAGTGTTTTTGTTATGATCCAGATGAATGGAACAAACCCATGAATTTTATTTTAGGAATAAAGTTGTTATAAAACACAGAGGGGTTTTGTTTGTTTGTTTTTTTGTTTGTTTTTTGTTTGGTTTTTTTGGTTGTTGTTGTTGTTTGTTTTGTTTTTGTTTTGTTTTGTTTTTTGTTTTTTAAAAAAGAAAATAAAAATCAAGCTCCTACTCTGACAGTGACCATGTTTTTATTCTTGACTGCTGTATCAGGAATTTTCAGCAGTAAGGATTCATATTTCTTCTCATTCTGTGAAATAGAAAAGGCTTACAATTCTGTGAAATGTAATGTACAGGTTTAATAGGATTGTACTCTTGCCTAATGTCACAGTAACAAATAAATGCAATAGAGACTTGCTGACACAATAGAAAGCTGCTAGTTCAACACAAATGAGTCGCTGTAAATAAATCTGAAGTAATTTCTCTATACATCTTGGCTGCTGCTTTAAACTCTGCTTACAGTCAAAAGGTGAGGTGGCATTCACAATGGGGGGGGCGGGGGGGATCTTATAGCAATCTCCTCAGTGTGTTACAGCATATTGCAACTCAAAGAAAGAGCGAATTGATGGCTCAACTCTGAAACATCTTGTTTAGGCACGAAGTCCCCTTACAGCCCACATATTAAAAAGCACAGAATGGTACATTCTGATCTGGTAGAAATGGGATTATGAAAAGACACAGTGATAATCCAGTGCACTTGACACTGGTCACATATTCAGATTCTGAGCTCTTGCAACGTGACTGGCACCTTGTACCCTGGGTGAAAGAAATGACAGCAACTCCTTGCCTCCCCAGGCAGCAGTTCTTGGCTTTGTCACCATTTCCTTATTGGCACAGGCTTTCTTCTGACTAGGTGACAATTGTACTGAGGAAATACACATTACCCCTATGCCACCCATTTTCCATCCTGTTCACATTGAGTCTTTCCAGCATAAGATAGGACTATTCCGTTCCCACTACCAGTTTTAACGTGACAACGTGTCTGCCAGGAAGACCACTCCACTGGGAAAACATAGCATGCAACTGACACACTGTTACACTATTTTATGAAACTGTGAGAGAGCCCTATCTTGAGTAAAAATAGGGGGCAAACCACCAAAAATCACCAGTGAATATAGTGACTTGTTAGTATGAAATCGTAATAAAACAGCTGGCCCTCATATCACCCTTTTTCTTCATCTTTCCCTCTAGTGGCATGTTTCTTAATCTCATTTTCCCATGAGTCCCTTATGAGATACAGTTCTAAGTAGCATGTAATATTAAACAAATATTTTTCATTTCAACCTATCAGTGCTCTACCCACTGAAGTCACTCAGTCACACTAACAGCACAAATAGAAATCACCTTTTCTTTTTTTCAACATACACTGTGCTCAGTAAGCAAGATGGCAGGTAATTCTTGTTAAGGGATATGTAGGCATGTCAGGAAGAGCTGTCACAAGGCAATAGCTTACACACACACTGGATGGTTTGTTCCACTTTTTTTTTTATTATAAACAATATCATACGAGTCCTAATATTCAAAGGTGTTACAAGGGTGTTTGTCAAGTGAATCCTCTTCTTTCCTGTTATCATGACTTTCCTTCTGTGGGAGGTCAGCCTTGGCCAGACACTCACCCAGCTGCTCGCTCACTCCCCCTCCTCAACAGGACAGAGGGGAGAAAATAAAATGGAAAATGTCATGGGTCCAGATGGAGATATCACTCACCCATTACCCTCATGGGCAAAACAGACTTGACTGGGGGGAAATTAATTTTATTCATTGCCAGCTAAAGTAGACTTGGGTGGTAAGAAACAAAAGCAAAAAAAAGTAAAACATCCTCACCCTCCTACCTCCCCTCTTATGTTCTCTCCTTCACTCCCAGCTCCACCTGCCCCACCAGGGTCTCTCCAAGGACTGCAGAGGAATCTGCTCTAGTCCCTTGAAAGCCTCCTCCTCTGTTTTGCCCTTTCTTAAATAACCTTCATCAGAGGAACCCATGGCTGAGGGGCTCAAGCGTGCCCTGCGGTGGGTTGGTTTGAGCCAGCTGCAACCGTGTCTGTCACCCACATCCCATCTCTCATGACTGTCTGTAGCAACAGAAATCTAGAGGCAATTGCACAGGATGACTGTAAGGTTCTTGCAGACACAGTGCAGCTTTTTGGGGAGGGAAGAGAACTACTTGCAATCCAGATGCTCAACTGAGTGTAAAGGAGTGCCCTTCTCACCTCACCTGCAGCAACTGACCATGACTTCAGCCACTTGCAATGGGATAAACTCATTCACATGGACTTCATCTGCCATCCAAGTTATCTTAATTAGAAGCCTAAGCTGTATGACACTACAGTGAAACCTGGGATTGCTGTACTGGGGTGGAAAACCCCTTTTTAGCAATCTCCGATGATCTGCTTTCAGTTAACAGCCATCATGCTGTATGACATGTAAGGAATAAGGAGCAACGTGAGGACCTGTTCGTTGCAATGTTTATGGACAATCTGCCTGGGTGGTTTGATTAGCTGAGGAGCAGATGCTATTTTTTCCCCCTTTCTTGATCTATTTTTGTTTGGAAAATTTGAAGCTGATTGCACATATGCTTAAAGTTTAGGTATGCAGATCTGGAAAAATCTAAACAACTAAATGCATTTCATGAATATTACCAAGTAGGCACCAAATATTTATTCTAACCATTGGATTTCCATTCACAAATGTTTAGCTGATACAAACAAAAGGACTCAATTGGTCAAATCTTCTTAGGTTATGAAAGGAGTTTGTCTTTGTTTCTATCCTGGTTTAATTATCTTCCTTGGTCCAGATGCCTTCATTGAGCTGCATCTGCAAAATATTTCTCAGCTGAGGTATGAGCAAATCCCTCCTATGATTTGTCCCCATGGCCAAGATCTGGAGGAGCTGAACACCCACACTGCTCTTCCTGTGGTAAGAGTTGTGAATCCTCAGCACCCCAAACCATTTTACAGGCAGTTTTGCATACCTCAGTGCTGCAAAATTTCTCTACAGAAGAAATTGCTTGTGCACCACTCCTGAGCACACACCTATGCATATGTGTACACCCAGTCTTTCATGGGGTGAGACCAGAAGGGACATGATTTAAAGCTCCTTGCAGAAATGCATGAGCAACAGGAAGAACATGCTGGCTAAGGCATCTGAGAGAACTCTGTAGGCCTGAGCTGGAGGGACCATGGTAGTAGGGTGACCAAGGACCCTCCCCTCTTCATGAATGGCAGCAACTACAATGGCGAATCAAAGGACAGTCTATGGCATGTTACCTGTTGATGTGACCAAAGCAATTCTTTCTGACTGTACCTTCATTTTCCAGAGGACAAAGAATAGGTCCTTCAGGAGACAAGGCGAAGTGTGATCAGGGATCACAAACCATGACAAAAGCATCAGAGCTGGCTTTTCAGAGAGCATTTCAAGGTCATCTCACTCTGATTCTGAGTCACTATTCCATGTGACTCAAGGATCTATCATTTCCATTGAAAAGAGGGGTGCACACAGCCCGTGTTTTTGATGCCTGGAGGCAACTATTCTTCCCCAATAACAGTCTCTGGAGGGAAGGCAGGGGGTATGGCAAGAATATTTAGTTGATATTTTTAATAAAATGAATCACTCTGATGTGAAAACATTAAGAATGGATTTTTGTACATTTTCTACATTGCACAGGAAATAGAAAGATATATGTTTGTTTGTTTGTTTTTTTCAGCATATGATTTTACTTTGATATCTCCTGATTAGCCAAGCAGAAGCAGCAACATTTTCTTTCTTCTTCTGATGAGTACACTGAGCTGAGTATGTATGCATTTCCAACTTTGCCTGTGATGGAGTTCACACTGAGGAACTGATGTCAGGACTTTTGCCAACAGTCATATTTTTAAAGGTAGAATAAGTGGCCTATCTACAAAATTAAATTACAGCTGAAGAGAACAATTATTAAACAGGAATCTTCAATAGTAAGAGGGAGATAAAAAGCAAATAGAAAAGTAGAATTTCGAGCAAAACAAAAAGAATTTGACCACAATTTAACATTTCCATTAAAAAACATCAATTGTCATGTCATTTTTCCTCAGGAAAGTCTAAATAAAGTGTGGCCTTGTGGTCAGGCACAGTTGCTCTTTTTTTTTTTTTTTTTCCAAAACATGTCTTTATCTGATGGGAACTGTAAACGGTAGGTTAACATCATACTTTCATGCTTGCCTGCTGACTTGGCTTCCCAGCCAGACTATGTTCCATGACACACTACATCCCTCCATGGTGAGTCCAGCAGTGGTGTGTTAGATGCTTGTCACACTAGTATTTCCAAATTAACATACTTTTTCCTTTTGGTAGGTTATACTTCCATTTCCGGTGGACAAGTCACTATTTTTTTGTCTCAGCTTTCAAGTGGAAAATGTCAAAGCAGTAATTGGAAATTCTATCATCTAATCTTTTTTTCATAACAATGAACTAATCAACAGGAAGAAACTTTTAGAGATATAGAGATAATAAGATGCACTTTGGGTGTTATTAATGGCTGTTCATTTAATGCAGACTTATAGAAGTATAGTCATCGCCTCTATTGTGTCTTTAATAGCCACAAACATCATTTGGAGACTTCAGATTTCAGAAAGGACATATGTGTCCGGGGTCTTCAGCTACCTGTGTGGCTGAGATCTGGCTGAATTACACAAAGTGAACTTGAAATGAGAAGGTAATTCTTCACAAATCCAGTGTGTCAGACAAACGTTATGATTGGAGAGAAGGAACTAACATGCTCCTGTGCATTATCTTGTACAGAGCCAAATGGTTTCTGATCATCCACTGGTAGATATTTTTGACGTCATGTCCATAAGTTTCTTTTCCTTTCCCAAAATGCATCCTTAAAAAAAAACCTTCTTCGTCTCCTAATTCTTTTATATGTTTATAAATATATTAAGGGTGAGTGCCACGAGGATGGAGCCAGGCTCTTCTCGGTGGCAAACAATGACAGGACAAGGGGTAATGGGATCAAGCTGGAACACAAGAGGTTCCACTTAAATTTGAGAAGAAACTTCTTCTCAGTGAGGGTGACAGAACACTGGAACAGGCTGCCCAGGGAGGTTGTGGAGTCTCCTTCTCTGGAGACATTCAAAACCCACCTGGACATGTTCCTGTGCGACCTCACCTAGGCGTTCCTGCTCCAGCAGGGGGATTGGACTAGATGATCTTTTGAGGTCCCTTCCAATCCCAAACATACTGTGATACTGTGTGATACTGTGATACTTTTGAATGCAGTTTGCTGTAGCCAGGATGGCATTATATAGTTTACCCAGATGTTCTAAATAAGACTGAATGATTCCAGCCACTCTAATTGTATACAATCTTGTTGTAGATGATGTTTTGTAGGAGAGAAAAAAAAAAAAAGTAACTCATACCACTGTTGCTATTTTCTTTCAGAAGTAAACTTAGTAAAAATTGGGACAAGAATCTCAACTTTAGCAACTGCTAAATGTGAGTGCACAGCAATATCTCAAATAAATAGGTGGTGTTCAGAATCTGTTCTCCTGGGCTCATCCAGACTTTCGAAATCATGGCTTTATGTGATCAGATAATGGTTTTAAATTACAGTTTATTTGCAACAACATAGTAAAGAGCTATCTGATGTGCCTACTCTGTTCTATGTTACACATATTTAAGGCTAAAAATTACTCATTTTTTCAATACAAAATGAAAATCTACTATTTCTTGCAAAAGATTCATATTTTTTTTAACTAGAGATTTCAATTTGGAAATATCTGGGGAACAGATATTTCAGACTCCATTTCCCATGGGAAAACAATGGTTTCCATAATTCATTGCAGCAGTTCAGCAAGAGGAGAAAACTATATGCAATGTAATCTGTTTAGGGAGAATCACACAGCAAGAATAATGGTGGGATAAAGATCCAAAATATAACTCCCATGAGCAGTGAGAAAGTATTTTTCAAATAAAAATGTTCAGTTTTCAATTTTTGGTGAAAAGGCAACATATTCTGAAGAACAGCTGCCTACTTCAATCCAATCTGGTTAACTCCTGTCTAACTGTGACAATAGACACAAGTATTAGCTCATTTATCTGTGTGATGTCTGCATGTACTAACATGACTTCTATTTTTCTTTTTCTGCAGTGTCGTGGCACTTACAAAACATGTATCTTGTTAGCTGATATGAAATGTAGTAGGAAAGACATAAAACTCCACTAAATTCTCCAGCCTACTACTCTACTGTTGGTAGCTTAATAGTAGTAAACGGAGGTCAACATTAAAGTCTACCTGATTTCATTTTCCACTTAGCACATATTCTGTATATCAATCATGGACTATGAGACTCCATGGCCCTTTCCACAGGAGGAAGAATGACTACATAGTTAGGGCATTAGACTTGAGTTTAAGAGATTTGGGTGCAATTTCCAGCTCTCCTATGGAATCTTGGGCGAATTATTTGATCTGTCGATTCCTATCTCCCAACTGGGAAGACAATAATACTTCTTTCATCACTCTTGTGGTTTATTCACTTAAAAAGCACTTAAGGGTAGGAACTGCCCTACAGCAGATGTCTGCATGCAGGGCTCAGAACTGCAGAAACCCAGCCCTTCTTGAGGAACCACTGCAAGACCACAATAATAGCAACAATAACCTATTTCCAGTGATATAAATACACATGCAGGTTGGCTTGAGCATGTGCTTCAGCCATGGTGGAAGGCAGGCCCACGAGCAGAAGAGGCAGGCGCAGCGTCTTGGAGGAACTCGTGAGCCGGCCGTAGCTTTGAGATGAGTCATGCCCCACTTTTAGCCTTTTGCAGCAACCGGCAGAGCAGCAGCAGGGTGATTCTACCTGGCACCTGCGGGCTTGTGAAGCCTTGTTGCTCGGTATCTTCATCTGTTATTCGGAGAACACTTGACTGACAGCAGCTGAGCAGTGTTTCACCCTGTGGGGCTCATGACAGCCACAGTGTCTGTCAACACATTCTATCACTCCCTGCTTATGCAGACATTTTTTCTTTCCTTTTTCATTTCTCTCTTTCTCTTTTTTTTTTTTTTTAAATTTTTTGTTTTTTATTTTTATTTTTCCTGATGTATTCATCACTAGGCTGCAGACACCTAGTTAATCCATTTAGAACCTATCAGCTCTGTTCATCGGCTCATAAATCCATTACCTCGGAGGCGCTATGCTCAGGGACACAGGTGCCAGACCAGTGCACAAAACCCAATTGAGTTATGTAGCAGGCAGCAAGGCCCTCAGATTCATGATTCTGCCTGCATGGGGAATTGCACGCGTTATGTGGCAGCAGCCACTTTATTAAATATCGATTTAAATCACAGCCTTTAATCAAATCTGATAGAAGACCTTTCTCACCTCCTGTCTCTCCTCCCTGCCTATGCCTTCTCCATGTTCCCCCCTATTCCCCAGCCCTCCCCAGTTTCCTCCTGCCTCATACGGGTCTGCCTGATGACAGCAAAGCTCAGGAATGAATAGTTAGCAAGTAGTTCAACAGCAAACCCTTATCAACAGTAATGAGGCATTTGCAATAATCGAGTGATGAAACGTAAATGGGCAGTAATGAGCACAATTACGTCCACTGGGGAACCATCAAAGCTGCTTCTTTCCTTGCAGATAGATGAGCTCCGTCGCTGCCCATTGCTGCCTTCGCTCTGAGCATGGTGCAGATGTAGGGACTGGAGGGGAGGGAGGTGGTGCTGGGAAGAGCAGGACCTGGCAGCGCCTCACCAAAGGAGCTTGCTGACAACGTCCAGGTAGCAGCCAGGCTCCCCCCGTGCTAATTCCACCTTTGATGGTTCGCCTTCACCTCCTTCTCCCCCACCCTCCTTCCGCCCTCTCCTCCCTCCCTCCCAGTCCTTAGGGATGATTTGATTTGCTGCAATGTTTGAAAACTGCCTCATTGCACTAACAAGATTAACTTGAGCCTATGTCTGTTTGATACACTGGAAACGTGCAGGGTGACTCGGACTGGCTTTCAGCTGGAGCTGAAAGAGCCAAGAAACGGGACGGTTGCCAGGGAACAGGCCCAACGGCGGCTTATGTCATCCTCTCCAGTGAGGGACCAGCCGGGAAAAATACCGACACGTTCAGGAAAGGGAGAGAGTCGTTGCTTCCGTAATCCAGCTGCTGAGCATTAACAGAACCCAAAAACTGCTCACCCAGAAATAAACACATCAAACTGCATAACCTGGCCTGGTTACTCATTTATCCTGGATAATTTGTGCAACTAAATAGTACTAGAGAAAAGTCAAAGACCCAGGGTTAAAAAGTTGTGTTGCAGGGAAACCTTTGTGGAAAATAAACTTGTGCCTGCTGTGTGTTCACCAAACCATTCTTGACTCTTTAAATCCTGGGTCTCAGGGGACTTAACTGTGGCATATAACCTAATTGTCAGTGTCCTTATTTCCCTGCTTTAAAGCTACGTTATCGATGGAGAATTATTTCAGGAATTTATTTAAGAAGTGATCAGCTAAGGCAGGCTCATCTGTTCTGACTTTTTTTCCTTCAAAGTCACAGAAAGACTTCTAGTATGCCTAAGCCCTGACACGATGGTCAAAGTTATGCTTCTGATACCTGCTTGCATTAAAATCCTTTTTAGTTATGCTTTCATTGTATCACACGAAGAATTCTTACACAGACAAGTCTCCTCCCTGCTGGATCACACACTTGAAAACCAGGTGTAGTGCAGATGGTCTATGACATTCAGCTCCTGACAGAACTGCAGAGAAGGGTAGGTATCACATTTGACATGGCTAAAAACACACCAGCCCACCGAGGGTGCAGAAAGAAGCTGTTGGTAGAGCTGGAGGTGGGGAAGAGAAGTTCACCAGTAACTGTAAACTGAATTTACCCTCTGTAAAGATGTAGTCTCATTTACAATGACACCATGTCACAAACTGACTGGAAAGAGGAAGCTGTGTAATTTTTATTAAGCACACAAATTTTGAATAATTTAAATGGCTACAGAGTCTCTGGGATTACTAGAAAGTCATGCAAAGGTAAACAGTAAAGCAAGCAGTGGAGTAAACTAACCCTGGTGGATCGGGAGTAATGGAATAGGAAATGGGAAATCTTTGGTAGATCTTGTCTTCCAAGGACTACGAAGACTGTAAAAGGTGAGATCTGAATGAAAAAAAAGGCTTGGTGATGGAGAATATTAGCTGGAGAGCACCTGGCTCAGGGGCAGGAAAAAAATATCAAAAGGAGACTCGAAATACTTGCTAAATGTATTTGAACAAAGTCAGGATAGCAGACAAAGGCTGAACATACCAAGGCTACTAGAATGAAAGTTTTCCAACACTATGAGTTTCTCTTTCATTTCTAACTTTTGAGCTATTAGAACATATCATCTCATGGCAATTAATTTCACTGATTACCTCTTGTGCCAAGCAAGAAAAACTTCCCCTCATTACACTTTAATCTGCTGCCTTTTAATTTCAGAGAATATTCCCCACTTTCTGAGTCAGAAGAGGCTCCAAATGACCAATTGCAGTAGAGAAACCTCATGAGCAAAGCAACACAGATCCTGACAAGCAAATTGCATCAATCCGTCTGGGGACCGATGACATCAGTGCTGCATCCGAAGATGGATGACCAATGCACAGGTGTAGGAAAGATCCCAAAGAAGAGCCAGCCTGGTGCGGCAGTCCACCCACTACTCTCAAGATCAGAAGCACCTCAACGCTGGACAGTTGGATGGATGGAGACAGTTGACTGCACTGGCAGTCACAGAAGGTCTTCCTGATGTCCTGAGGAGTTACTTAATATTATGGAGTTACATCATCCCCAGTATCTGAGTGTTTTTAACTGCACTATTTTCGGTGCATGTTGTGTTTAGAAATATGCTAGGATCTTTTATGTCTTAGAAATGCAATAGCTGTTAAATTGTATTAGTTATTGACCTGAGCAGCAATAAACTGTAGCAAGAGTAGTCTACAGTAAACACGACTACATCATAATCAGCTGGCACAATGCAGGTATTTCTGACCATTTGCACTATGTTCTGTAAAGTGCATTTGATCACAGTATATAAAAATGTGAGAGTACTGTATATGATTTTGAAATGTAGTGAGTTTAAAGACATATTCAACCAATTTATCATTTAACTTATGGCTCCACAAAAGCTATTAAACAAGACTGTGAGCCTGGAGGCCACACATATGCTACAGCCCTGGAAATGTAAAAAAGTTCATTTGAATCCCTTAATAATGACCTTGACCTATCAAACAAGGTGTACTTATTGTCAACAATTCATCTCATTCCTGACCCTGGCAAAGTGCCTAACCCTTGAATACTTACAGTGCAGGAGGAAAGGCTTGTGGTTGTGTTTTTTTCTTTTTTCTTTCCCCTGGTGAAATGGACCAATTTTTTCCCCTGTTTAGCAAAATCTGGAACACAGATCATTAGAATGCTTTTGGCAGCTAATTTGAACATCAGTGACTCAACTTTGAGAAGGAAGCCTTTTTCTGCCCTAAAGAATCGCAGAGAGTTTTCAGACTACAGTAATTGAAAAATCCCCAAACACTCACTCACAGAGGAGATACACATTACTGCAGGAACAGTCTACAAATTGTAAAGTATTCAATTTACATTCTTAGTACCTCAGGGCAGTTGTGAAGAATTTATATCTTCAGAAACCTTTGAACTAACAAAAGATAACATTTCACAGCAAAGTCTACTTGCATAAAAGTTTTTTAACTCCTTTCATTCTTATTCTGAAGAAGAAGTGTCTTTTGCACTTCTGGAACCAAGGCTCAAGACAGGTATCTGAGATGTTAAAAAGGAGATGGAAATAGAGGTGATAAAAAAAATTTAATGGACATACTGCATCTCATTTAGAACATGAGTTCATTATTCACCAGTCCACACATGATGTATTCTTGCTCTGAACTTGATGTCTTTTTAAATGATACTTCGGTTTGATCAATGTGCAAAGATTCTTAGTTACATTAAGGCCCTTTATGCAAAGGGCTTTATAATGTGTAGGTAATGGGCACAGCTACACCCCAGCTGAGGGCAAGAGGACCTTTTTTCTTCCCTGTGTGCATCAGTTGGGCCAGTGTGTAGTGCCACATCTCATGTGGTCAACTGGCTACACCATCTCTCTGTTTACACCAAGTTTTCATTTGCTTGGAGATATTGCATTTTAAAATGAACTTTAATGAGGCTCAGACCTGACACTTTGTAGAATTGAAAAGACAGTCCTTCTCTTTAAGATGTAAAACTATTTCTTTTCATTAAAAAAAAAAAAAAAATAAGGTCACTTTGTAGATTGTATCACTTGGATCTCCATCAACAAACCAACATTTTCAGACGTTTCATTGTGAAGCACACAAAACCCCATGTATTTTCTTAGGAACAAAGAATGTCAAAGGATTCATGGAATAGTAGGTAACTTTAAGGATGTGCTTAAGGCACACAGAAGTCAGAGTTAACATCTGGCTGGCACTTCAGTATACTGAGAAGAAGACAGAGGTTGCTATGTCATTAAGGTTCAAGCTAAAAGAATCAGGCCCCATTTGTGTAAAGAAAATTGGAAATAGAAACAGGCACCACATTTGCTAGCCAGGAAATGGTTTTCCTCTTCCTCTGACACTTTCTTTGACCAAAGAACAGGCAATATAATTAACAATCTAATTTCATCCTTTTGCTTTGTGTTTTTTTTTTTTGTTTGTTTGGTTTTTTTGTTTGTTTGTTTGTTTGTTTTGTGGTTTTTTTTTTTTTTTTACAGGAAAAAGAGAAGGAAGACAGGACAAAAAAAATCTGCTTCAAGCCAACCCTAAATCTGTGATTATCATATTCATGTCCAACACTAAGCATTATGTGGAAACATTAATGAAAGTTTTAAAATGCAATCATTTGTTAAAGATTTTTTTTCCATCCTCTATAAAGAAATTGATAAATGTTTCTATTAACTAATAACCCAGGAATCAACAGTCTTATAAAACTGGTTTATTCAGCCCAGAAAATTAGGCAATCCATCATGACTGATTTGCTCACATTTTCCCCTGCAAATAAGTGAGATGAAAACTTTAAAACCAATAAGATAATGCACTTAACAAATTCAGCTGAGAGAGATGGATAAACTAAGATGCCACTGGCATCAGTTAAGGAAAATCTGTCGTGTTTCCAATTATTTGAGCAGATTTTGTATCCCAATTTGCTGCCAGACTGGCTACATCCCCCACTCCCCTCTTTCAAACCAAATCATCTGATCTTAAATCAGAACAAGCTCATCATATCACACTATGAAAGGCCAACAGGGGATAAATGACACCAGATGTTATATGAGTTTTCTTTTAGGCTTTCATTTCAGACGTACTGCATTCCCCATGCTGCTTTTTACTTGTCAAAAACTAAAATGTGCTTTGATAGATAACAACCCTATTTTCTTCACTGCCTCAGCTTAGAGAATACCATTAAGTATTGATATTGATGGTGCTTAACTGGAGAATGCAACCTGGGACTGCAGGAAGCAGAATCCCGGGATCCTGAGGTATCTTTCAGTCCCACAGATACATTTTCTGCCAGTCCCATGGTTTTTCTCTTGGTGCTGCTGGGGATGGCATTGAGATACACACTGTGTGATTTTGCAACACAGAATGTGAGCACACATACAGACAGGAAGAGCAAGGAGGGGCAGGCATACTCAGAAACATAACTCTCAGGCCCATCTGCTGCTGCTGTCTGAGCTGCTGAGGGAGCCGGTATCATACCGAAAGATGAACAATGAACTTCTGAAGCTGAACTGAGAGGCTTGCTGTTGCAAAATCCAGGGCACATCGTTTTAATTTGCTTTGCTGATGGTCTTCTGGAGTCATTGTGTGCCCAGACTGGTAGGGAGAGGCTGGGAAATGGCAGAAACAAAGAATGGCAGGCACCGTTCAACAGCAGTGGGACACCCAGGCGTGCATGGTAGATGACACACTTGGCTGTTTGTGCCTATCCCCACCAGCCCAGGTGTGAAGGGAGAAGTTGCTCTGTAAAGACAAAACCTGATGATTCTATCAAGGTGCAGTCAGCCTTCTAAGAGTCAGCTTGGCCATACACAATGTATTAACTGTGTTCCCAGGCTTAAAATGGCTGGCTGGTGCTGCAAAGAACCTGATACAAAGAAAACGTGAACCACCTTGGTACAGGGCAAAGAAATAAATTAATAAATATGTTATTCTCAATCATGAAGGAAAAAAAAGCACTTGCGTCTATAGTGTTGTAAATAATTGTTTTTAAGAGTATTTATGTATTTATAAACCTACACTTTAACTCATAAACCCACAGTGACTGGTCACACCACATCATAGTGGTGTTTCACATGTCTTCCAGCTGGCCCGGTGTGTGTGTTTGTATGGAGGAGCTACCATGGCTTTGACTACTTTAGTTTACTGCTCGGGAGTAGCTTGCTTGTCTCATGGGTGACTGTAGGAGGTGACAGGTTAACCTCATTGACTTGCCTTCCAATATACCCTGCAGATGCAGTGAGGGAGCATATTCACACATACTCTGACTGCAGCTGCTGGCAAGCAGCTTGCTCCAAGGTGCACTGAAGTCAACAGGGTTAAGCCTCAGGAGAAAAGAAAAAGATAAGGGTATGATCAGCATGAGTGACAGCAGCGAGCTCTCCTTTACAGGTCAGAAAAGCTCAATCACAGATTCTGAAGCAGAATTCAACTCCATTTAAACACCACAACAACTTATCCCTTCCCAGCACTTTCTGCTACCCTGGTACCTGCCTGTGCATTTCTGCTTGCCATTGTGATTCCAGTTACTTCCACTGATAGCATCACCTTTGCAACTCATGCAAAATATGCTTGGTGAACAAAATACACCAATAAGCCAGCAGCTGTCAGAAACCATGACTTATAGCATTAAACAGCATCAGTTTAGTTTGGCTGAGACTCTGCAATATCTACATAGCACAGCATCACATGATACTAGGAATGAGCTGGCCTCAGTTCGCATCCCAGCAAACCTTTACAGGAAAGAAGAAATCCTCACCAACTGACTTGTACAATGAAGTGTTAATGTAGAACACCAAGGGTACACGGAGGTTGGCTGGCAGCAGGTACATCAATGTGTTTAGCCACATCAATCCAGAGATCAGTGCCGTTCTGAGTCTGCTTTCATTCAAAGGCAAATGGCAAAATGCTGTGTGAAGAGAGGAACCAACAACAACTCTTAAACCTGGGATGGCAACAAAAGAGACATCACGGGATATCTCACAACAACAAAGTTGTGCCAGATCTGCCTCCCCTTTAGCTACTTGTACCACTTAATCACACCTGAGATTTAGAGAAGTGGTAAGCAAGAACTTGATTTGGTATCTTAATGCTCCCTTCCTTACAACACTGAGTTTGAGAACAAGCATCATATTGCTTGTTCAATCTCTAAGTGCATTTTATGTCTCTTATAGAAAACTAGCAGAACAGGGTAGAAGGTGATAAGTTGATTACTAAATTAAAAGCAGCTAACAGTGGTCATTATTTAGGCCAAATGGTAACAAAATCCATCATATATTCAAAGTATTGCCCCCAAGAAAGGGGATGGAGTATCCTTTTCATCTTTTCCTAAATGTCTAATTACTATAAACACAGTCAGATATGCTGGTTAACAGATGAAAGGAAAGATCTCCCATCCTCTCTTTCAATTCTGATTTATTTTCCTGCACCTGATTATGCACCTGTTCATATGCTTTGTGGAAGAGGGACAAGTCGCTGCCTTTGGATCCATGGGCACAAGAGAAAAAGCCCATGACTCGGCAATCCTCCGGTATCACCAGGAAGGCTATCCCTACAGTCACCAGAAATACAAGACCTCTGCCCCCCTGATAACCAAGTTAAGTGTGTTTCTAAGTGGGCCATGGTGGGGAGAGACATCAGGGATGCCATCTCTGATCCCCTCACATCAGAAAAGAACCAAATGGGATGGAAATGTGTTGTCCTGCACACAGGTATTTGGCATTTTCAGCTGATTCGAGCTGCCTCTCTTGGCACCTCTGGAGGTCCTTCCTGTAAGAGTTTTCTCTGTATGTGAATGTCTCTGGCAGAAACTTTTGCCCAACCTGAAGATTTTAAGTGAAATTTGAAAAAATATCTGTGGAAAGTGTTTCTGGAACCTCTGTTGATGGACAGCCACCCTGGAAAACTTGTTCCTCAAATGAGGAAAGGAAAATGGCCCTCCTGACTGTGTGAAATCAAAGCAGTTTGAATCGCAGAAGCAAGTGTTGACGACAAACTGCTCTCAATCAAACTCCAGGCTGAAAATTACAGGGAGAAAATAGGCAGCTAACACTTCAGCATGACTAATCAATTTAAGAAAATCAACACTTTGCTGACATACGAGTCATGAAACAGGAGCAAAATTAATCAAATCAGTGACTTCTTCCACTGTATGATATTCAGTGCAGCTAAATCTCATCTCTTGTTTAGGCCACGAATACAGTAAAATAACCATGTTCTGTCACTGGCCTGTCACTGTGGAAGCGGGCTCCTAATTTAATTATTGCATACCCTCTGCTCTTACTGCAGAGCTATTTCCTTTTACATTTGCTCTGATCTAAGACAAACCATTTCCTGGACTGAAGATAAAAGAAACAACATTGAAATACCCCCAGCAGTAACCCTCTTAAAATAAAAGTCTGGGAATTAACAGCAGCCGCATAGGTATCTCTGGAGATCACAGGAGAAATTCTGAATTTCCCGGCATACAGTTGTATGAATATTTGCCTCCTTGTATCTTTCCAGTTGAGAATGAGGCAGCCAAGTAACGGGATTTGAATGCATATTGGCTTGCTGCCTCTGCTGTTTTGATTTGCAGACTGGCCAAGCAGAACGCAATAAGTGGTTATTGACACCTTTACAGGAAGCACTCATAAGGGAAATGGGAAATTGAAAATGTCCTTTAAAAGATGGAAGCAAAATACTGTATCAAAGCTTGCTGGTAAATAAGACGAGCCCAGAAAAGTGCTCAGTCAGAATATTTGTATTTCTGTATCATTTAGGAAAATCCTATTATGGCTTTAGCCACAGAGACATCCCTGGTGTGCAAGATAGAGGCAGTTCATAAAATACATAGCATTTTCAGCTTGAAAATAGGGCAACCTATTGCTTTCTGTAGATGGCTATGTTACACCCCAGTTCCCATCAATAGAACATAATCTCATTGCAGCAGGCAATACTCAATATCAATGAAACACTGGTATTGTAGGTATTTGCAGACTGCCAGTACCTAAAGGACAGAAAGACTTTGTGTTTTTACAAGGACCAATATCTCTGGAACACATTTATGAAACAAGGCAACACACCAAGGAGCAAACGAGTTATATGCATGTGTCCACTAAGCTGTCTGCAGGCATTAGTTTGCTCTTTCTCCCCTCTGTCTCTTTTCTGCTACTTTGTACCATCTCTACCTTATAGTCCCTAAGTTTTACCAGCAATGTCAGTTACACAATTAGTCCCCTGCCAATTAATGCCAAATTAGATGCCTGCTGTCAGTGTTCCTCTGCACTGATGGATTGTATGGTAATAATCTGTAACCGGGATAATGCTCTAAGGAGCCTGCATTGTTCTCTGGAAAGAAAGAAAGAAAAAAAAATGAAAGGAAAAGAAAGAAAAAGAGGAAGAAAAAGTATGTTGCATGTTCACTTATGCCATCAGCAGTCAGCGCAAAAATAAAATAAGTTTTGTTGTGCAGTTATCCCAATGATTAAAATATAATAAGCTAATGAGATTACAAAGCTGATTGTGAACAAGACCAATTGTGTTAATTGGAGACTCCTGAATGGCAATTTGAGCTGCTGCCGCTGCTGAGTTTTGAAATATAATCAGTTTTACTAATTTTATCTGATTTCTTAATGAAGCTTGCCTTGAGCAATTGTTCTATGTGTTCTTTAGCAAACAGCGTGTGTCATAACTGCTGACATTAATCTTGATTACTTTAGTTAAAATAAATAGTTATACTTGGGCAGCTTTCAGAAAATACATCAGAGCAAATGTAATGTTAGGCAGAGATGGGGTTTTACTTCTTATATTTGTTGTTTTTTCTGTACTGTATTTGCGAAGTCCCAACTGTGAAACATCTTTCTCGTGTGACCTGATCTCTTTCAGGCCCCCTATCTTTTGCCCACCCTTCAGAAGGCAATTTTTACTTCCACAGAAAGAGGGCTGAAGACAGAAAAATCTTTACTAAGAGAGGAAAAAAAAATCCACCAACAAAACCCATTTTGGAAAAAAACACTACAAAGAGCTTTTTCATGCATGAATCTCAAAGCTGGCACACACATTCTCACCACCTCATGCTCCAGCTGCCAGTACTAACACTCAAGCCTTTTAGAAATGCTCTTTCTCATATAGCTTATTTATTTTTATGGAGGATTAATATGCTTAGGATGGCTCTTTGGAGTTTTTGTAGTGCATTTGATGGGATGCTGTACCATATTGCTGCTTACAAAGGGACACATAAACATTAACAAAAATAAACAGTAGAGAAGGGGAAATGGGAATATAAGTGCGGTCTGAATTAATGATAAACATAGCTAGAGATCGTTCATATTTCAGAACTCCTGTTATATTATGGTCTTGCCTTTACAAGGATAATCCTTTCATAATTAAGATTTTGGCCAACTAGTCTGATAGATATACATCTTTTTGAGCCAGTACGCTTATATGACAACATAATTTGCATGTGATTATTACTGGACTATAAAATCTGTGGATTTTATATGTAGTTGCATTGATTAGGTACTTGGATGATAAATAGAAACCATTTGGGAAAAGATGATATAGCATATATTAAACATTATTTCATCCTTCCTTTATAGCCAGCACTGGTTTGGTAAATTAAAAATGTTTAGTGTGGCCCGGATAGTAATCTATGTCAAGTTAGGATCTAAATATCTGTAATAAAAAGTGTAGCTTTTAATCTGTATGCATGTAGCAATTTCTCTAGACACAGGATTTTAGAAATAATGATGAAGTTTTTCCTCCAAGACACAGTACTCTGGAGCAGGGGGAGGTCACGGGCAGCAGAGCGAGCACAGAGAGCAGCTTCAGCACAGCACTCCTGAGGACCTCACTAGGTACCAAATAGTGGTATATTCTACTCACAGATATAATGGGAAAAAGTCTGGATTTCCTACTCAAGCTGTGCTTCCTGAGTGCTTAAATGCAATACTGCTTGAAACACTACCGTTAGAAAAGGCATAAGTGTCTTATGAGCAGCTCTGACTTTTATGGAGAAGCTGACACCTGACATACAGTGTTTTCACTCCTGCCCCTGAAAGTATTGCCTTTTATTTAAAACATACCTTCTGTCCTTCTTAAAACTCAAGTGAGAAATTTTGGGGAGAAAAAATCCAGCACATAAGATGTTTCCACAAGGACCTTTCCTTGAAATAACTATTCATAACCATGATTCATAACCATAATTCAGACTCTCATGTAGAATGGCAGCATCCCCATCAGCCCAGGTCCCTCAAACACCAAACAACCTTTTTCAGACACATTTAAGCCTCCAGTGAATAGGCTCATGGCTTCTTTAAAAGGTCTGTTTCACTCAGTGATTTAAAAATACATATGAAATTGAATTTGTGTATTCTCACTTCTGCTTAATAAATATGAAAATTTATACTTAATGAGAATCTACTTTTACCCCTTTCTGCCTTCCTTAATGAGAGCTAATTGAACAGAACAATCTTCATTTGGCAGGATACATCAGGAGGGCTTGTCTATACTTAGAAATTTACTGAGATAACTGATCTAAAGTGGTTGAGAAATATCCCTACAGCTTTCTGCCCAAATAGCTGTTCCAGAGCAATTACTTCAAATGAGCTATTTTTGTAAATTTTCAAGTGTATGCAAGTCTCAAATCTAATATCTGTCTGGCATTACATACCCAGCTAGTTTTTATGGATCAACCTATTTGATGTGGTAAGTCACACTGTAGTAACAAAAAGAATACACTAACGTTGGCTCTGACTTGCCTTTATGATAATGCTTGACACTATAAAAAAAAAAGCATTAGTGCCACTGATCATTTGGCTATATATTAACTGAATATTGATTCCACAGTACCAGTTGCAAATTTCTAGCCTCAAATACTTTTAAAGGTACCATACAGGCTACTTTGTAATAAAATTTTTCACCTTTTCACTTCCCATTAAGACTGAATAATTTATTTCTTGACTGCTTTCCCTGCAACTTACAGATAGCTAGGCTGCTCTAACTTTCAAAGGTACATTAGTGTGTGATAAGTCCTATTTTAGGTCCTCGCTGTGCTCAGTGCAAGAACGGCTACCAAGTTTCAAAGCTCACACATATTTCTTTGGGGTCTGGCAGCACACCAAAACGGCAGCCCCTGCAAAAACAGCCTGAATTCAGCAGACGTGGATTGATCCTTTCTTGTTATGTGTGAGAACCATTTCCCTCAGCAAGACCACTGCTTTAATCTTATATTTTAGACATAAACAGAATGACAGATTTTACAGTATAATCTGGTAGGCACAGCAGCCTATTAGAAGAACAAATCATTAACCTAGAAGCTATGTTTAAGTATAAAGGACAGACAACAAGAAAGCAGGAGAGAAGGAGAGGGAGAGAGATTGGTTTTGTTCATGATTTAATACACAACTCTGACCCACTCGGCTCCAAAATTCATTGCTGGAGCAGAAATACACCTCAGTATAAGCAGGGCAGGAACAAGTGGCAATACAAAAGACCTCAAGGAGCACAGATAAAAACAAAAAGAAAAAATTAATTTAAAAATTTTCTCTCCTGCTGCATTCTTGAAATGTAACACACACTTTTATGATAGTAATATTCTTTTGCTGTGCCATTGTAAAGCGACATCAGAGAGGGAAGGCATGTTGAGAAAGGCAATGCCTCTCATTAGACCAACAGATATAAGTGGAAAAAACAGAGAAGAGGAAATACAATGTCCTGATTTTCCTTAAATTCAAGTCAAGCAGTTTAAAAGAAACTTGTATTACAACACCAGATCACTTTTGTTTAGAGGATAACTAGATTGCAGCTAACATTGATACATTAATCAATTTGCAGAGGCAGAACTTCTGGGACAGTTTCTCACTCATACTACCATTCCTTCTGTATCAGATTGAGCAGATTCAATGTAATTTACACTCATGTTTAAGTCTATTTTACATTGCTTTATTATTAGTGTAAGTAAGAATCAAACCCTCTGCTCTTAAACGACTCCTGAAGGTGGCTTAAATATTGGAGATCAAAATGTGAAACTGATACTACTCATTCATTTTCTTCTTTGCTTTAACAGGACAATGTTTGCTCTCCTTTATGAGAGTATAAATGTGTGTGTAAACTTATTGACATCACAGGTACATAGGTGGAGTGGGAGAATCTGCGCTAGCATTGCTACAATTACAGCATATATATTTGTTCATCATGTGCACACATGTAGCTTTTCTTCTCCTTGATTACAACAAGGAGGGTATTAGATTAACCCATTATTATAATTAATGTTTTGTTTGTGGGTTATGTTTTCAAATTTGACCCCTTAGGAAGACAGCATGAAAAAAATAAAACAGGTTTTAAACTTGTGGTTAGGGTTCGTACAGTCTTAGGAAATGTATTTTCCAGTGTACAACTTAAATCCTCTGTGCAACTTGAACTTTTGTTGCCCAGTTGTTCACTGCACCTGATATTCCCAAATGCATATGCAAACCATGTGATCTGTATTTTTTTTCAAGCATCTCCTGGGAATTAGTTCATACATCCGAGTCACTAGAAATTAAACTAGATCAAAGTATGGTGAGAATGAGATCATCTGGTTGGGTGGCTGTTGCCATGTGTCCCAATATCATTTAGTGATGCAGTGATAGAACTTATTACTGTGACAGGATGCATCAAAAGGAAGCGACAAATGTTTGAAGGGAATTTATGTCACCATAAAAGCTTAGGGACGTCCAACTGCATGTATATATATGGAGCCATCCGGGGAGACATCCATGGACATCTGTAAATGGCATCCTGCTGACCTGGCTATGATGGAAGACCATCACCTGGGTTTCCCATTTGCTTGAGGGAAAGAGCAATAACTCTTGTATTTTTTTTTTAATTTTCTTTTCTATTCTTAATTCAAACTCAGGCATTTGTAAACAAGAAGCAAACTCATACCAGACAGAATCTTACTTTCCATAATGCAAAGATCAAATTGTTATTTAATTCTTTTAAGCTGAGTTACTATGCCAGGTGCCTCTTCTGTTGTTAATGGTAGAAACTCAAGGATTTGGGGGTTTCTACCCCTCATACCAGAACACAGAGTGACTTATCTCTCAGTTCTTATGATTTCTCACACTCAAAAGCTAAAGCCACAGATGAATCAATCCTATCCCAGGCATTAAAGGCTTTCACAGAAGTCAACCATGACTCTACCTTCCTCTCCTCTTTAAGCCATCTCTATATGTAAGAAAAACATGGCACCATGATCCCTTCCTTTAAATCTTCACAGTTTTGTTTGTTTTTGTTTTGGTTTTGTTTTTTTTTTTTTATGCTGTCACACCTATGCTTCTGAGATGCTTTGCTAACCTTTTTTCTTTTTACCCTTAATTTCTCAAGTGGATCTGCTGAAAATAGACAGTTGTTATTTTTCCGGACAATATTTACTTAAATTATGCCACATAGTCTACACTGAGATTTCTCTTTCAGAAGAAAACATTGCTTCAAACTATATGTACATGTAGGTAAGGTAGCTTTGGTATGTTTAGATTATTTTTTTTTTTATAGCTAGGATTTACATTTGTCCATATTGGTTTTATACTGCCATTTCTGTTTATTGTTTTTTTTTAACATATTTTTCATGCATGGCTTTATCTTTAATCCTTTAATATGTAAGAGAAACTTTCTATACAACAAATAAGAATTTCACAAAACAAAAGGAAAAAAACCCCAAAAGATTAAGGTAGGGTTAAAGGCTAAAATTTGCCCATAAATGCAGCCTAGCCCTTAAACAGACACATAGTTTTAACTATATGAATATTCCCACTGAAATCTAGGACAGGGGACTGTATTTAGAACAGTTTTTAAACACTCTTCTGACCAACTGGATTTTTAACAAGTTCGGTGTTCAAGCATAACACAATTAACAACCACAGGGAAGAGGAAAAGAGGGAAAAAATAAAAGTAGGACAAACCATAGTCAAACCATGCTAATGCAGCAGAATCACACCAAGAAGCAGCTTGCCCAACACACAGGGTTTGTGGGACAATCGTTCTGAACACTCCAGCAAAGGCTGATCTGCCTTTGCTTCTTGCGTGGAGAAGACCTGAAGTGCTAGAAAACAGAAGGAGAAGTTAGACCTTGGTTCTTTAGGTTTGTGGGAGAGTGCAGTCAACCTCAGCCAGGCTGCTTTCTTTCCTGCCTTTTCCTCCAGAATTAAATCAAAACTGACTGAGTAAGGAACAGATTAACACATTTGGAGTTTGGGAGCAGAAAGACTGACTCACTCTTGTTTATGGTGCTTGCCTGGTTTGTGATTTGGAACAGAAGAAAAGTATCCAGCTAGATTTTCTCAAGCACATGCCAAGCAGGAAGGGTTGCCAGGCTTCAGTCTTCCTCATGACATCATCTGAAAGGCTGTGTGACTCCCTGCAGCAAAATCTCCACAAAGACCACAGCAGCTTGCTTCAGCAGCTGAAATCCGTTTGCTGTCCTCTACATATTTGCATGTGGAGGAGGGTTTATGATAATTATCTAATTTGGGGTATGGAAAAGTTCACTGACTATTCATAAATAAACAGTGAGGAGAGATTCAAACAAAGGTATGATCTAGTGCCAAAATAAAAAGCGAGCACAAGCTTACTCCAGACCCCAAAGTTGTCTCCTTTATCTTCCTTCCAGAAGAATTTGTGATCTCATGAAAAACTAACTAAAAATAAACAGACCTCTTTCCTTCTACAAGAATCTCATAATCATAAGTCATCTGACAAAAACAGCTTCTCAATGCTGCACAGATCTGCTTGATCCCTGTGTGTTCAAAAATACCTATATATTTCACCACTGCTAACCTAGTCCAGTTAGTTTGTGGATTATATTCACCTCATGGAACAACAGAGCTGTTAATTTAATTCCAATTCAAACTTTTGCCATACTGATAATGTATATACCTGGGAGAACACCTTTTAACTTTCAGATTTCAAACCAAAAGTAATACTTGGCATCTTTTCCTGAGAGGGAAAAGTTGAATCCACATATTTCTTGTCTTCTTAGTTCTGTATAATCTATTTTGATTTAAAGAAAGATGGCAATAACAGGAACTAATGCAAATTCTGTTGTTCTCTGTTGATAAATTCAGTAAACCTCCATTTACACAGACTTCATCTTTCAAATCTGCAGACTTCAAGCTTTAGAAATAAACTTCTGTTTTTATCAAGTGGGCCTTGTCTTCTTTTCTGTCTTTTTAGCTTTGCAATGTCACATGGTTTTAAGAAGTGCTAGTCTTACTCTGAGGTTTTAAAATTCAGTCAGAATACCAATCTTGTGGAATCACTAGTAAACACCTATCAACTAAAGTTAGCAGAATTTTTGCCCAATGCAATTCTATTTTCAGGAATTAAGAACTTTTTTTATTTCTTTCAAAGTATTCAGTTAGTCCTAATCAACGTATAAGTCAATCGACATTAGAAACTAATTGCAAGTTAAAAAAGTTCAAAGTTTGATTTTGTCTTTCAGTATGATGTATATAATAAACTTAAAAGGTTGAACTCTACCATTTTGAAGGCCTTGATGGACATTACGAACTGAAACAGTTGGCTTAAATATGCCATTACACCGCTTGTTTAATGTACTTGTTTTAAACGAAAAAAATCTGTTTGAGTAAATATATCTTTTCCTCCTGCATATCCACTAATTTTAAGATATGTTTATTTACTTAGTGAGAACTATTTTAAAGTGACTTTTTTCTGCAGTTGGAAAAATGTGAGTTCTATATAAACACCATTTAACACAAATACCAAAGAAAAAATAGTATTCACCCAACGAAGCAGAGGTACAGCACTCACTGTATTCTAACATTATGTAAAAGTAAAAAATGAAGAAGTTAAATTATATTAAACTAAAAAGTTTGCTAATTAAATGTGCAAAGATATAATGTATCCTACTGATAAGTGACAAATACAGTAATTTTATGCAGCTTACTTTGAAGGATGTATTTAGCATATATATATATATATATAGATATATTTATTTTTTTTTTAAGCTGTGAAAGGAAAGCTTTCTAAAAGCAAAAAAAAAGGACAAACGCAAAGAAGAGTAACAGATAACTCAAACCAACTTAACCTCCTTGATTATTTAAATTACAATTAAAACATATAATTTGAATCCTCGGGAATTAAATAAAACTAGTGAAAGCTTTGGGTTTACACATGCTTTTCACATGTATTGCAGTGAGATCCTGGCGCACGCCTGCAATTCCAATGGTAGTTAATCACGCCTGTTCTTACTTCAGAGTGCTTTCTCTCCTGGTAATCAAGCTTGACAAGTTCCCCTGTCAAGTCTATGGTTTAGCTCTGGACCACAGCTGGATTTTACCCATAATGTTTAAGGAATGCACAACCCCAGAGGTTTGCAAACTGACGTACATAAACGCTACCCAAGTTGCTACCACTAGTTTGTGAGCCACTTTGGGGCGATGCATGCCATGAGGGTGGGAGTAGCTCTGCTACCACGGCTGCTGGTAGCCAGAGACATGGCAGCCCTGCTCACCTCTCCAGTTACATCAGGCAACAGTGACCAGTCTCCTGGCCTCAGAGCAGAGCAAGGTACTAAAACCGTTTTCTCCTACGATCTACAGTGACCAGTCTTATGAAGATGACCATGAATTCCAGGTTCAGAGCTGTCGGCTGGACTTTTCATGCTCCTTGCAACAAGGAGGTCTGTGCCTATCCCTGCCGAGGATCTCCTCACAACTAGATAGCAGTTAAGTATCACAGAAAACAACTGATAGACTTTTGGTTGGACAATAACTCTCATCAATATTTACTCTTTCTCAAATATTTCTTTCTCATGGGGAGCTGCCTGCAATGGCTGCATGAAAGTAAGTTTGGAGATAAGAGCATCCCTAGATTTCCTGCACCTCTTTCTCTTCTGTTTCAAGCCAGCCACTGCACTGCAGGTTGAATTTCTGCCAGGGAGTGCGACCTACCAGTAATGGAGTTCACCATGTGGTAGCTCTAAAGGAGATGAAAAGCCAATTTCTTTGATGCTCTAAACATGTAACCTGCAATGTGATGATGAGTCATTTGGCATTTCCTTTTTACTAGAAAACCGCCTGTTCCAACTCTTAACTCACTGTCTGTCTAGGATTGCTAGGATTGAAATCTGAGTGAGTGAAACACAGTTCAGATCTCACAAAATCCTCAAGTCAAGAGACAGGCTTGATAGCTGGTCGCACAATAGAAGAAATCTGTCTGGTTTTATTTCTGGTAAAAGTCACTTTTTGAGAAATTGGATCTATAAAACTGCAGGGCATGATACAATGATAATAAATGCATAGAAGCTTTCATATTTATTAATTGCATGTATTATATGATAGAAACCAGCCAGAGTAGTTTTCTAAATTGGGATCAAGATTTTTTAAAGCAGCAGCTCTTTTAGCTTCAGATTCTCATACAAAACCCACCGGTGAGGTTTCTGAGTATGCAGAGACTGTATTGGTATTTGAGAGAAGTTAAACAAAAACGTCACGCGAAGGGCACAGCTCATTAAAATTACCTTCTTCATATGTCCCAAGATGGACATTAAAAACCAAAACAAAGAAAGAAGTGACACTTTCTAAAGTCCTGTCCCAAACCAGTCAATAAAAAGTAACTTCTAGAGATAGCTTACTTTGCAATTATTTACAAGCTTCCATTTAGTGATGTGAAACATGAATGACAAGTGACAAGAAACCACTCTTATTTCTAGCTTAGAAAGCAAAAGCTCAGGTACAAAAAGTTTATGTAAGTTTTTCAAAAGTCACAAAGTATGTGGGAATACAAGTCCTGTGCTTAGCCATGAGATCCTCCATCCATTTTCCAGAAATGGGAGACTGTACTGCAATGACTGTATTGTTTTCCTTAGAGTGTAGGGGTGAGTCTTCTCCCATTCTATTTTCTTGATAATCTATCTTTGATTTTCCTTGTCAAATTCCCTCTTGTTTCTGCCAACAAGGCATTTAAAAAAAAAAAAAAGTGTAAAGAAAAAGCTATGCTACATAGCAGGTATAAAAAGCAACAGTTCTGAGGATTTGTGCATGTGTTAAAACATACCCTATACGTTTAAACTGCTGTTGCTGGTGTTTTTCTGTTACACTGCCCAGTGATATTTGTTTCCTACAAAAGGATACTTAAATTTTTCCTTTTGCTTTTATCCCTGTAATTAAGTCCTGACGACATTCAGAGACATGCAGGGTGAGACAGCTCTGTGCGTTTTCTTTTGACACTCCTTGAATTAGGCTCAATGCTAAAGCAAAACATTTTCTGCACTCCTCCTCTATATTTTTAAATGAATGTCATCCAAATGGCATTGCCATCCCAGTATTACAGTGAAATTCCTTGCATGCTGATAGCACAGTGTGGGAATCTCTAAAATTGTCCCCTGTAGGCTGGAATTCAGCCCCTGAAGGTTCACTTGAGTTTAATTTCACTAATCACACAGGGACAGTTATTTTTTGTTCTCACTCAGCTCCTCTTTCACATGCAGGCAGGCACACATGCACACACACACACACACACTGCATCCCTCCCGTTCTGTTACACTTAAGTCCAGATTTGCTCTGACCATTCCCGCACGCAAGCAGAGAGCGACACAACATCACGGTGCCTACGACCATAGGTGGGTCATTTGATTCAAGCCAATTTATTCACATTTGCGATGGTAAGATTGATTTTTATCCTGCATTTCTGAGTTTATTTAACTGATTTCAGAAACTGCCACAGAGGTGGGGGGCAGAGAGCGTCTTCAAGGTTGCTGTCATCTGGAATTTTATGTCCTTCATTTTCTTTCACTCTGTATGCCTGTCACATCAGCTTAACTGTGAGTAGCGTACTAGCCAGTACCTCTGGCATACTGTATATTAATAGAATATTGATATAGCCCAAATACTGTTGTGGGATTCATCATTTGGTAAATCCTCTGCCGTCTGCAGTTTTACAGAGCCGTTTAATTAGCAATTTTACAACCTCCTATTCTCTCATTAAATTAATTAATAATTAAGTTCAAATATAGGCATCTTTAATGTCATAATTATATTTCAGTTTTATGGTCACCAGAGTTTAGCTCATTAGGCAAGGTAGTCATAAACCATAGCTCTATTTAAGGGCTGAGGCACAGGTAGTCTGCTTCTGCTTGGTATTTTTATCCTTCTTGCTTTCTCCTCTTTCTCCTCCCTCCCCAGCTTCTCCAGCTCCCCTCCCTCTCATTGCTCTCTGCTAGTTCTGATGGGTTTTTTGGTGTTTTTTCTTGTGTTTTGTTTTGTTTTTTCCCATGGCAGCTCTTTCTCATTCATATGTGAGGTTTAAAAAAAAAATCCCCTACACTCACCCTCAGAGTGCCTCCCCCCTGGCTCCTTCCCCATTACTCTCTCTGGAGCAGCACTGTGATTTTGGCCTGTCGTGGGTCCTGCTTCCTTGGGAGCCTCAGGGACCACCACCTTCAGCACTGGTCACCCAGCAGTGACAAATTTTCTATAGCATCATATTTGTGACATTGTGCTCCTGTTTGACTGTGTGATTTACCGAGGCACAGGATTTAGTAATGGCATTTCACACAGTACGATATGTTGTGTGTTCTTTTATATGTAGTGGATTTATTTCAGTCATTATCACTGATTAAACCAGCTTAGTTGAAAAGGCAAAGCAAAACTTGGCTTTGAAGTTGTTCTTATTTAATTTTGTTTGTGCTCACATAACCCAGGACAGCACTAATTATCTCTTTAGTGTAGCTCATATTTCTAATGTAATTCATATGTAAATTGTAATTTAATTCATATGGGAATGTTTGTGTTCCTTGCATATCCTCAGTAAAGAGCACAAACAGTGAATTAAAACTGTTTGGAAATGAAACAGTGAATGAGAACTGTTTGGGAATGAAAACTTTATGTTGCCTTTTTTTGAACTGCCTTTGATTTGTTTTGTCTTGTTGTTTCTCTAATGAATCACAATTCAATTGGATGGCTCAGGCCAACATATTCACTCCCCTCTCTCCATATTTAGTCACCTTTCTCACCAGCCTGCTTTTCTTTCTGAGTTTGGAAGGTGGGGGGTGAGCTTTCTACATGTTCCCTACCTTTGAAGAACAGTAATCATATGATGACTATTATTAATAATGAATAATTCTAGGGCACATTTGTATGACTACAGATCCTATGAGCATGGCATGGCCCTATTTGTGCCACTTTGCTATTCAAAAAGAACCACAAGAGAGCAGAGCAAGGCTTTAGGAGCTTTAGTTCTGATTCAGCTCATCTGATAATGTTAGGTTAAAATTTTAAAACCAACCCAAAATTTCCATTTAATAACCTTTACGTTTTTATTGCTGTCTAAAACCATCAAACTGCTTAATGCAATAGTACTGTCACCTCTAAAAACTGCTGCCTTCACAGCAAAGTGGTCTTTTGACAGGGCAAGTCAAAACTTCTTATTTGTATGAGTAAAGGAAAGGTTGTTCCCAGACTGCTTAATTTTGGGGACAGGTTTGCTTAACATATGTGGGAATAATACTGCTGTACACGCTAACACCAAAAGCAGAACTAAAAGAAGGGGCAAATGCAACAAGCTGGCTGACACCAGGAGGGTGAGCTTGAAGGCTTGCAAAGTAGAAGGCACAGAAATGCTATCAGCTAGTGCAGCAGACAGGATGAAGCAAAAGAATCAAAGGAAACAGGAAAGATAAAAAGTTTGAATGAAAGAATAATTAAACCTGAAGAACTAGCAGGTTACTGAATGATGATGCCAGGTACCGTTTGCTTTGCTGGAATTGCACTTCACATTTCCTAGCCAAAATTATATTCACAATATTTCAGTACTTAAAAAGAGCCTATAAGATAGATGGGGACAGACTTTTTAGAAGGATGTGTTACAACAGAACAAGGGTTAATGGTTTTGAACTAGAAGAGGGGAGATTCAGGTTAGACATGCAGAAGAAGTTTTTTACAATGAGGGTGGTAAAGTACTGGCCCAGGTTGCCCAGAGAGGTGGTAGATGGCCCATCCCTGGAGACATTCCAGGCCAGGCTGGATGGGGCTCTGAGCAACCTGATCTAGTTGAAGATGTCCCTGCTCAATGCAGGGGGGTTGCACTAGATGACCTTCGAAGATCCCTTCAAACCCAAGTTGTTCTATGATTCTATAACAATAAACATGCATTTCTCATCCTGATGGAAAAGCTCTTTGCTCAGCCCATGCAAAATGAAGCCACCTGTGCTACAAGGACTGAGGCCAGGCTCAGAGCCACTACTTAGCCCCAAAGAACCATGACCTGACCTGCCAATGGTCATGTTTGGTGTTCCCCCAAGTTTGGTGCCACCTTGCTGTTTGGGCACGGTGCAGGGGACTCAGGGCACAATGGTCCTGAAGGCTTCTTCCCATGGACAATTGCTGCTCTGGATGGTATGAAAAGCCCTCCAGGGAAAAACCCTTAGATTCCTGTTAGCCCGTCTGTCACTCCTGGCTATTTCCTTGGCTAGATGAGAGGTAATATTAGTGTATTAGTCACTGGTGCTGTAACACCAAGCTCTGTGACACATTGCCCTGCTCATCATTGAGAAAGGTTTCAGGTGCCAAGAAAAGATGCAGTAGGGGTCATGGCAGCGAACAGGCAGGCCTGCCACCCAACATCCCTCTGCCTAGCTCCCCATCACCAAAAGCACTCTCTATTTTACAGAAACTTCATCTTTCTCAGGCTTTGGGGAGCCCCTGCCCAGAAGCTCACCTCAGGAAGGTGCAGCGTCAAGGGGCAATTTAGGCTAGCTGAGCAGAGGGTGGACAAGGTGGGCGAGAGGAATCACTGGTCAGATTTAGCTGTGCTCACACAGCGCCCCAGCAGCCAGGTACCCTCCAGGGAGGGAGGGATGCTGGCACATCTAGGGCACGTGTCTGACACATGCACGCACACACATGCTCTCCGTGACGACACGAGAACTGTCCGAAATGATTTTCAATAATTGATTTGCTGTTTAATTGAACATCATGACTGACTAACATAGCTCATTACTTTACTCATTAGTTAATTATCGAAGAAAGTAGGACAAGTCAATAAAATGGAAGGCTGTAAATTCCAATACTAATTAGCACCATTTCCTCAGAGACATATTTAAGGGCAGATTGGCTACCCGAATGTCCCCGGACCTTGTAGGTGAAGGGAAAGGGTAGGCTTACCATAAATCTAGATTAGCAGCAAGCAAGGCTTCTCAACAGTAAGTAGTCAAGTACACAGATCCTGAGCTACTGTCAGGCACCCCGTTTGAACTGGAATATTGGAATGCAAGAAGCACAGAAATTCCTATTTTTAAAAGAAAAAGGCTGGGTGTGGGAGGTGTGAGGGAGCTTTCACACACCAGAGAGGATCCATATTTAAAATAAATTATGCAAACTGAACTACTTCTGCAGAGCACATTTGCTTTCTTAAGCTCTCTCTTTTCCAGTCTCTTGCACATGCACTGTCTTAATCCTTGCTTTTTTTGGCAGTCCAAATCCCAGTCAAAACATCAGTGTGTCCCTTCTGGAGTGGGCACATTTTTAATGTGTGGATTCTAATCTATATCCCTTACTCTGTGTTTAAAAAAAATTATCAACTATTCCAGTAATTGAAATTATATTCACCTGTTAATTCTATTATTTTTTGTATTATCTTTAATTTAAAATAAGTCTGAAATACCATTAGAGGCAGGATTTAATGGGTCCAGCAGAGCTTTAATTGAGCCAAAAAATGATTTAGAATAAAGACAGTCTCAAATAAGACTGGGAAAAAAGGAGGTGAGAGGAATATATGTATGTGTATGCATGTTTATATTAGTGGTATATATTTTATATATATGTGAGCTTATATATACAGGTCTCTATATATTAAATGTGTGTTTGTATACAAAAAGAATATGCAGACACATACATCTACATACATACCTACCTACTGAAATATGCCTGTGTAAGGTTCTTGTTGTTCAATGGGAGGAAAGCAACAAATTCCTTGAGTTCTGCAGTTTAAAAAGCCCCAGCTCTTACTGGCTGCCTTTTAAAATTCAACATAAGAGGACTCAAACTATGAAAAATTCTGTTAATACAAACTGTTCAACAGTGTACCAGTGTATAAACTAATTATAAACAACTTGCAATCACTGAGGAATCTGGACAGATATATTATTTTAATTCTTTATATTTGGAGGCACATCTCGTGGGTCTCCTTCACAACACATATCCACTTTTGCAAAACTATTTCCAGTTAGTTGAATGAAAATGGAGATCAGAAGTATTACCTGAGCTCAACTTAAGCAAAGAAATCACCCCAAGAATAGCTCTCAGTCTGAAGCTTTAAATATTTAGCAATTCTAAAAATATATTAATGGATTAATGTAAAAAAAAAAACGCTAACAAATGTCTATTACTTGACTTGCTATATTTTGTGCCTGCAGTTCTGATTATGAAGCCACAATCTGTGATTTATTTTCAAGTGTTTTTAAAAAGTACCTTGCCAAAGTGTTGTAAAGATTGCATGGATTTTTTTAATCAGCAGTTTTGAGAATCTGGCCTCCGGTGCTAATAAAGCAAGACTGAAATTTAGGGCAGAAGGGGGAAATGTGGTTGTTTTGCTTAATAGAAAGCTCCTGGTAGAAATAATGTAAGGAGAATTCTCTAATGATTTTAGTAAAACTTGGGGGAAGAAGAAAAAGAAAAAGTGATATTTTATTATCCATGTTTGGGAGGGGATATTTGTTTGGGATGTTCTTTTTGCATCAATGATGAGATGAGAACATACCCACTGGGTAAAACTGACTTGGGACAGAATGGAAAGAGATTACCGCAGTTAGGCATTCACTTAGCATGGGTGTAGGCACGAGGTATGTACAGCATATACAAGCAATGCGTTCTTGCTAGCAGCTGGAAGTTATAAATGAGAACATTCAGAAAAGCAGATATGCTCTGTCTTATCTCCAGACAGTGCCAAGCACTGAGATTTTTTTTAGTGGTTCTAGTTAGATCATGCTGGGTGCCAAGCTATGGTTGAACACCTTGGTGTGGCCACAGAACCCAAGGAAGAGCTCCCAAGCTGAACAGCCAGCGTGCTCAGCCTGCAAGGGCTCAGCCTATGCACTTGGTATGGAAATGGGAAGAAGGCTGGAAGAGGACCCAACCTCAAGCTTTGAGTCATGCTTTAGAGCAACAAATGGCTCCAAAACCTACACTGAGGCTTAGCATATGCAATGCTTGTACTTTACACTGCTATTTGTGATACATAACATAATTACCTTACATTATGTATGTATGTATGTTATCATTTGCATTTTTAACTTCCCATCTGTATGTTATCAAACACTTCAAAATTGGAGAGAGAAATTGATTACCAAGTGCGATACCTCAAGTGCTCTGTGCCAGCCAGTGTACAACATGCAAACTGAAAGTGCTCTGGTGAATTTGCTGTGGTCCTCTTTTTGAGATGGGGCCCCCAGGCCCCTACAGCCTTTAATCAGCTGTAACGGGAGTGAAGCTGTCAGCTCCTGCTTGTATTCTGTCAGCTTTGGTACCACTTAGAGCATCCCTGACACACGCACAGTGTACATTTAACAGGCAATCTGTGAGCAAGCTTTTGATTTGGGATGAAACTTTCTGAGGTTCCACTTTCTACAAGAGAAAACTTGTAAATTATTAAGGAGGAAAATGAAGCAGAACGTCCTTCAATCACACTCTTTTGTTTTATGGAGAAACCCTGCTTTTTTTTTTTTTTTTTTTCCTTACCAGGATGATGGATTGGTTCACTCCAAGGTGAAATCCCAGGCAGAGCAAGACAAAGCAAGGGCTATCGTATGATGGTGACACCTCTCCTCCTCTGTCAGCCAAAATATGCTAGCTGTATCATGAATTGCAGCAGCCTGCTATTATGACTAGTATTGTCATATAAATTATTCACACTGAAATATTTGTTCAGCTCTGCTGTGTTCATAAGCTTCCTATTATGAATTCAAATTTAAAGATCTTTTCCAGCTGCACAAACTTTCCTAAATACCTTTCCACCACTTGCCTCCCTCTGGTGTTGCTTCAACAACATACAGGTGTGTGATTGCCTGGAAGGAGTGACTGAAAAAAGCTGTTCCTATGTTTTTAAAACACAAAATGCATTTAAAAATAATGGAATCCCCCATCCACAGCCAAGAATTCTTTCTTGTGTGTAAATTATTTGAAGACTTTTTCCTTATCCATTTCCTTCCTGATGCATGGTGATTTTTTCTTTTTTTTTTTTTTAATGCGCAGTTTACAGGCTAAACTTATTATTTGCTAAGTAAAGGTTCTTCACCTTCCTCTCAGGAGTTTAAAAATTCTAGCGTTTTTTTCTTCAGAGAGCTCACTGATACAATATCCCTACTGTAAATGCAGCTGAATCTTATCTAATGGTGATAAAAATAAGACACATCTGAGCAGACGGGAAGGCTACAAGTGGAAGAAGGGACAGACACAACTCCTTTGCAAGTGAAAGCAGTCAGTAGCATCCAGTTTCCCCACAGTCCCCAGGGTAATGTCATTGCAAGAGGGAAATTATTGTAACATTACAACACTGAGCTCCAATAACCACGCTGACCCCTAGGGACTTTGCTATTTGTCGTCCCCCAATATGGAAAATTCTGTGAATAGGCTCCTTCCCTAACCCTATTAAAAACACAGTTTTCCCAAGGAGAAGACAGAAACTTCCTTCAGGTCACTCTTAAGAGTTACAGTCCTCAAAAGACAGTGTTTTAAACCCTTCTATGCCATTTCTATAAAGTGGGAATGAAAATACTTCTGGCCTCCTAAAGGCAACACATGAAGATTATGGTAACCTTATCTAGACAGAAATTAGGAAATTAATTCTAAATTAATTAGAAATTAAATTAAGCATTAGAGTAATTAATATTTATATGGCACCAATATGTAACTATTACTACTAGTAGTACTGTTGTTGGTGTTACTTTTACTATTTTAATTGATTTTTTTTTTAATCACTGTACCACTCGGAAGCCCCTGTCACAGATGAGGCTGCTGCTGTACCAATCAAACAGAACAAATCGATGTCCCTTCTCCAAAAGCTTAAGGAGCAAGGACCATGCTCATGGAAGCAGTTCTGGTCCTACCAACACAAAGAGTTTCCTAGCAAAATCTGAAAGATTATTTAAAGGAAAAAAGTATCAATTCATATCGATTTCAGTGAGAGTTAGGAGCCTAACATACATTTAAGTCCAGGTCTGGATTAGGCAATTGGAGCTAGTGACACAGAACATTTACTGGCAGACCCTGTAAACTGAAGCACAAGCCATGGCTTTAGAAAAAAAAAGCAGCAGTGACAAACTTTTGCAGAATTTAATGTAGAGACATTTCTAATCATATTTTAAAAGAGAAAATGTTTAACACAAAGTCAGGCCTACCCATATTGCAGAAGTCCAAGGACGAAGCATCATGCCAAAAAGAGTCAAAGTGAAGCCACGCATTTCCATTACACATTAAGTAAAAGACAGATAAATGAAGAAAGAAATATTTGTACATACATTAGAAAAACCCTTCTTTTCTGCAGTTAACATTCATCAAATTCTCACTGCCTCTCCCAGTCAACTCTCTCAATTAACCAATAAGTCAATTTGTTCCTACTCCATGAGAAAAGTCCCCTTCTCAGCAAAAAATGCATCACTTCACTATTAGATCAGTTCACCCTTGCTCCTCGTGCTCAGTCGATATACCCCTCCTTTGCATCTGTTTAACAACAAGCAGGTCAGTGTAAAAGAAACCTGCCTAGGAATTTATCTTCCTTTATTTGGTGTACTATGTACACACAGGTGGTTCTCTGGGCACTTCACAAGTGCACAAACATGGCAGCCTCTAGAAACAATATTGTAGAGAGGCAGATTTTAAAGCAACAGAAAGAACTGACCTCAGCTTTTTCTTCCAATAACATGGCAGTTATTTGGATGACCTGTGGAATTATGTTAAACCAGAAGTGCATGCAAAGTTTCACTATATAAAAACAAACAGAAAATTTAGGATGCAATGACAGACTGCACCATTTTTAGGCAATATACAGATTGTAGAAACCATTTTATTCCATTGAACTATTCTGATTTAGTTTGGTAAAAACAAGTGCTTGTACACAAAGTTCTAGACATCCTTCGATTGCAAATGGAGAAAGCTCAGTTCTGCAGAAAGAAAAAAATGCATTCAAATAAAGAGTGATTGTAAACCAGAGACTTATCTTTTGCGTTCACCAGAAACTACCAGTAAAGTTCAGTACATTCAATATGTTTTGGCAAAACAAAAGTGTAATGAAACATGGTATTGAACAAGCACAAGCTTATCCAAGAGGTTCCACCTTCTATGCAAAACACATAGAAAGATATAAACCCTTCAGCCTGGGCAGGCATCCAGCCTTGGGTAGAATACAATTACCATATAACTAGGCAAAGTGGTAATGCTCAGATTAGGGCGAGAAGTGAAAAAAAATCTGTGAAGTTTAGATTACATAAAACAATGCAGCTAGCCAAATTAGTTAGAACACCAATATCAGTACTGACATCAAAGAAAGGGCAAGTAGCTCACTTCCACCAGAAACCTTGGCAAACTACAGTAAGCACTCTATCTGGTGATTAGGAAATATATTTTATGAGATTATATTTTTTGAGGGTTTCTCCACCATTTAGAAGTGTAAAGACTTAAAATATGAACTGCTAAAAGTAATGGGTCTTCACTTTTTTAAAAAGTTCTGATGAGTGTCTTTTCACTTTTTCTGTTGTTTTCTTCTTCAGTTGCTCTCTGTAGCAATGAGACTGGATTGTTTCTTAATCTGTTTTGCCATTAACTGATAACCCTAAGACAGTAGTCCAAGTTAGTCCTGGGCAAAATGTTTCTGCTGAATATTTTATTTAGGGAAGAATGCAAATTTAGGCCAAGCCAAACTATTCATAAACTTGTGCTGGATTTTGTTAGTAGGTCACCTGAAACTGCAAAGAAAGAAATTCACAAAAGTCACACTGATGCTTTCCTCTTGTCTCAAAACCATGTTTCCAGTTATTGTCTAAAACTGATCCCTTTCTGTTCCAGGGAGAACCAGGTCTCAGTTTAACCCACTTTAATACTTTCTGAGCAACTATAACTTTAGGCACCAAAATCTCCCTAAAAACACCCAGGGAGCTGTACCCTCCTTTGGGAGCCCAGCTGTTTCTGAGTGCCTTGCAGCTGGGCACATCACTTGCGTCAAAGAGCTCTCAGCGTAAGGGCTCCTCCCTACAAGGATGCTTCAGCCCAGTTTAGGAACTGAAAGCATCATTGCAATGAGGTGGGACATGGCATGGTACCTCCAGTTTAACCCTCTACAGGATGAGAGAGCCAGAGTTCAGAGTTGTGAAAGATGCTACAAGATGTGCAAACATTAGAAGGCTTTTCTACAGAAAACCTCAAACAGTATATAGCTTGTCTAAGAAAAAAATGTCTCTGCTTTCAAGCCAGCTTGTCTATATGTATAACATACCATACAAATGTATTTCACATTGTACACTTCACACTGTGAGCACATACATATGCATTGCTGATCTCTTCTGATACCACTTCTTTTGAGATCATCCCACAAAAGCTGAGACTTTGGCAGCGTCAGCATTGCAGTTGAGTTTACCACTGATTTTCTAGGCATAGCAAATGGAGATGTTTTTAATACCGAAAACTCTGAGTCAGGTGACAGTGCAATCTCTCTACCCTGACCTTCCGTGATAGAGATACACATTTATTTTGGATCACAACTGCCTTAAGGCTCCAGCATAGGGAAATCATCTCTCCCTACTCAGCTGACCCACCCTGGGCTGAATAAACAGTTTCCATGGTTGTAAGAACTGCACAGTGGGGAGGGAGGGAAGAGCTAACCTGTCCACAAGATTATGGAGCGAAGATCACAGGATGTAGATTGTGCCTACTGCATCCTTTGTGATCCTCACCTGATGGACCTCCCTTAACGTGGGAGCACAGAGGGACAACATAGAGGATACAAGATCTCTTTTATCCACACAGTTTACTTCCACATTGTGTGGTAACAAGGAACAATACCCATACATCACTTGACCAGAAAGATGTTTTCACGCTATTACCCTTGAAATCCTAATTTTTGTTAACCATAGGGCTTATGGCTTCACTCCCCTTCCCCTCCAGCTCCAGGCAGCAGGATGGGGTCAGGACAGCCTGCTCCTGGCCCCAGGGAGGAGGTGGCAGAAGGCCAGACTTATATACCTTCGCCATTTCCCCGTGTAATCTGGGTAATCATGTGGCTAATTTGCGACACGGAGGAGCCCCCCATGCGGCGACTCACAATGTCGATCCATTCATATTTCATACAATAGGGTATTTAAGTCATCCCATGCCTCGCACCAAGGCAATTGCACTCCCTTTCTTCTGATGTTTTGGGCAGGGGTCTCCTTCCCCACCCCCTCTTTCACACTGGCATATGTCCTAGCTCTTGCCGGCTGCAGCTGGACGAGGGCTGTTGTTTTTGTTTTGTTCTTCAAAACCAATGAATCGATTACGGCAGTGTGAAATGTGGGTTAAAACAGTCTCCGCATGTATGCATACATTAGCCATTTGCTACATTACAACTCCACAGCAAGGTTACCGAGGAAGCAACAGTGTTTGGGCTCTTCCATTTTGAATGGGAAATCTGTTGAGCACAAAAGAAAATAATAAATAAAAGACTGACTATATGTATTGTTTCAAAAATGGCTCGCCACACTGTATCAAAGTGAAATAAGAGTGCTCCTACCCCAAGGTACTACAAACATAAAGATCAAAACTTGATCTGTAACAGAAAATTACGGAGTTCACATGTATACATATTAAACATTAAATTCAGACCACATTCCTGCAATAAAGATTGCTCCTGCATATTCAGCTTTACTTGGCTGTCTCTCTCACATCCAGTATGTACTGAACTCAGCCTTACAGAAGTCATAGGATCTGATCTCATATTTGTACAAACCAAAGGCAAAAAGCCCACAATAAACACCTGCAGTTCAGGATCTGCCCCTCATAGGGTATATTGATCTGTGGACTGGAATTGGCACAGAGGTATTGCCTTCACGCGCTGCACTAGACCATCAGCTCTCTTCCAACCCCGGCTGGCAATGATAAAAAGTCAATTCTCTCCAGAAACTCTTTTGTAGCTTGTACAAAACAGGTCTTGTGGTTCCATTTGTATTCTGAGATGTAATGAAAAGACACATCACAGCAACTCCCCCCAAAATAATATTACAAGCTAAGGTTAAGGTCTGGAATAAAAACGGCTTTTTTATTTTTAAGAATAATCCTAAATGCATTATAATGTAATTCAGGAAATGAAAAAGATGTGTTTGATGAGAAGATAGAAAATTTCATTGATTCCTGCTTCAAGTTCATGCTACTCCACAGATTCACTACTGGTGCTGAAACATATTACTCATGACTCTTCTCTCAGAAATACCTGATCCATGCTCTTTGGCTTGAATTCAGCATTTGGAAGTTCACACCTGTGCTCTGTATTACAATCAATTTTCATTTTTACTCCTAACATTAGGAAAAAAAAAAAAAAAAGAGACTCAATCTTGAGAGCAAATTTTCCAGAGAAACTTTCTATGAAGAGTTAATTAATTAGCACATGTGCAATATTTTACAGACTTATAAACAGTACTCTAGTATACAAAGTATGCAAAGGCAAAAAATTGTACAACATGCTCACCAAGCTATTTGAGTGCTTAACTGTAAAGCTAAACCCCAGGAAATTCAAAATATTGAGAGGAGCAGAAGGCATAACCCAAATGTATTTAAAATTTAATTTTGATGATCAAAGAAGTAACAACCCCTTATTTCAAAATCCAGCTTTTTAATATCAGTATTTTTAAGCCACTTTTTAAAAATTATTATTCTCAAAAATCACAGAATAGCAAAAACAAATACAGCTTCTCAAGATTAATCTTTCAGGGTACACTCTGGTACTCTTGTGTGCAGCAGCAAATTATTTATCTGTACAACTCTCACTGAAGTAAAGCAGATTTTGTTGAAACTGCTATCAGTAGAATTTATACCCCTTGAAAGGGATCCTAATACAGCTAAATTTGTAAATGGTTACATCCCCCAGCACCCAAACAGCAGGGACACAGCTACAGCAATATAAATGTGCTAATCCCAGCACGATGTATTCCCACATCTCCCTGTATCAAATCATTCTAAAGGGTTTTCAATATACAAGTTAATTAGCTACAATGAAGCAGCAGAGTAACATCTAATGAAGGCCAGGGCTTAAAATACCAGAAGTGGCCTGTTATACCCTTTCTCCCCTCTTTAATATCGACACATTCTTTTGAAATGTGTTACAGACATAGTTCGAGTCTAATTGAACAAGTGACAGAAGGCCCTTAATGGATAGGATTATTTTGATTACATAGTAAACACATTGGACATTTTAAAGTATGCATATTCAACAATATACAAGAACACCATTTCTATAGTAGCAACTCAAAATGCTACTGCCATATAGTATCTATTAGTATATACACACACTTGTAATGCTGAGCAAGATAACACCATTTTGTTACTGAACATGAGACATTATATTCTAATTACTCAATTTCTCATTTCTTAAAACAATCAGTGCATGGGAAAGCAGTTACATATATTCCACTAAAAAAAATTAAATGTCTCTAAAACTAATTGAATAAAGATAAAAAGACACAAGCAATCAAAGTCTAGAAAACACAGCTTGCAGGGAGAAGGAAAAACAACACCACCACCAACACCGCAAACAACAACAACAAAAAAGCCCCAAACAAACAAACAAACAAACCACAAAAAAACCCACACAACACAGGAGAGTAAACTTAATTACCTAAGAAATATTTACTGCTTTCAGGAAACACAGAGTTGCTGCAGTTGCATGTTTCAGATTTAACTAAGAAATGAAAAGCCCTAATTAGTTAAATTAAGATCCTGATCCTGATTGGATGTGGAAGTCAATGAGACTTTATCCATGCGAACCTCATTGCTAGGGTGGGACTGAACACTTCCTTTTGCTGTCTATCAGGGATGAAGTTCATCTTGTAATCCCACCACTTCATTAGCACCTTCCCAGCACATTATCTTTGCTCTAATCCTCCTGTCACTTTAGGGATTCGGGGTCATTAGAGCACTTGAAGGGCTGATGCTATTGTCGTAGAGATGTGAATTGATCACTAAGATGACAACTGGTCAACTGGTGACAAGTGTACTTTATTAGTCTGTTACTTTGCCTCTTAATTGCTACTGATTAGCCTGCCTGTTAGAAAGGAAATTTGGATTCCTTCTGCTACTATCAAAGATGGCACCGCTTTTTAATAGGACCATCTAACATCTTCCCCCCCAGTCCCTCACAATAAGCCCATTTAGACACAGTTTATTTACCCAATTCAGTGGAACTATTTATGTGAGTAAAATCAACAAGGTAGGGCCCTTTAGCCCTTCCATTACATTTCGTTTAGCTTTTTATTGATAAGAGAATTTATCTATTAAAAAAAAATCTAATATTTCTGATTGTTTTCTTCTCAAAGGCATGAATAGGACCATGTTTCTTCCAAAACCCATTTTAGCCATGGCTGTGTTTACTACTTGAAAGGATTTCCCAGAGGATGTACTGGCTCTCCAAATGTCACATTGCATTTAAACTACACATAAGACAAACCAACAAAAAGAATTAAACTTGTGCATCTTGCCAGAGTTCACATGCTTCAAGTCTTAGTTGCTGTTGACCACAAGAATTGAATGTTGAGTCATACAGGGTACATCTGCCAGCAGTGAAGAAGTGTACTTAGTGTTTAGTTTTACAGAACTCCCTGCTTAAAGATGGGGAAAAAAGAAGAGAAAGGGAGAGAGAGAAAGAAAGAAAACTTTTCAAAATAGATAGCTAGGATAGTAGAATACTCTTAGCACAGCATAAGTGTACTACAGTAGTTACATGACAGTGACAATCTTTGCATTGCTGTTGTTTTTGTTCCATACAAGGTTAAACATATCTGTAATGCATCATGCTTAGCAGTAAGAAAATATGAATGCAGATCTCTGTAACTTGTCTGTTCACTTTTATCAACTTTGATTCAAAAATAAAAAGGACAACATAAAGAAAACAACTCCCTGTTCCTACTCCAAAACCCACATAAAAATCAGTCTTTGGATTACACTCACTTCCAAAACCAAGTGCTAAACCTAAAGCAGAAAAAATTAAGAACTTTAACAAACACCTAGTCATGAATTGTGAACTAAAGACATTATAATATGAATCTAGTTGCTCTGGATGAGTATTTGACCTTCCTGCAGTCATCTGAAGTGTTCAGGGTTATTTTATAGGATCAATATTTCACATACTAATTTCAAGTATGACACATTTCCCATGAAGAAAAGCTGCTTCATGAAATTCAGTGATGTCCTCTTTGAATTTAACTGTGGTCAAAAGAAAACTTCAAATAGCTTGTGCAATAATCAGATCCCTCCCTTCTTTTTTAAACCATGCTTATGTAGAATTGTTGCACAGGCATTTTGTTTCCTTATTAAAAACAGCATGACAATGATGGGAACCTTTAATTATTTTTTTATTTCATTTCTTTAGAGAAAAAATAGCAAACACCTATGGTATTAGTTGTCCAACAGTACAACTACTTTTTATAGATAGTTGTACGTGCATAGTCCCGTTCAAGAAAAACACAGGTTCCTTCACTTTACCTTCACAGGTTAATACAAAGCACAACTTCTCCTGCCTAGAGTGTTGTTTAGTCTTCTGGTCCCACTGCCTTCTGCAAAAAGAGATCCTCCCCATTATTTGGATGGAAGTCTCTGTAGAACCTATTTAAACTGTAGCTACTTTACTAGTTTGAGTTTTAAAATATTTTAATTTAAGTAAGGCAAGGTCCATGTGTGGTCAATGTAATTTCAGTCTGAGTGACTCACCTCATTTTTGATTAACCAGTACCTAAACAGTTTGGCTTACCTGAAACAAATTGGCCTGTGTGGAAATAATACGCATACTAGATACAAGAGGTTTTGGGTTGATGAGCAAGATAGTTAGAGCTGGTATCCCAAGTGCTGTTGTCACCAGTAGTTGTAGCTGAAGGTGGGGAGATGCACATGATACCTTTGTGAGCCCAGATTCAGCAGTGCTGTACCAATTGGGAGACAGAACATACCTGGGAAGTAAATAGGAGCAAGTGAACACTCTCAAGGCCACTTCTGAAACAAATGTCTATGCTTGCTTTACACGGTCTGCTCTAGCAAACATAGCCTTAGGAAATAACCATTATCTGGCATTATTTCTGGAAACAATCATACCTGGACATTCGTATTAGAAGATGGATACTGAGAAACAAAAAGCACTGTAAAGGCATTGAGATGAACTGGTGTAGTGAGATGTGGCTGAAGATGTTTCCTTACCATTGCCACTCTGATGATTCAAAATTTGGTTCTGAGAGAATATACTTGCATTGTGCAACAGAAAACTAGAGAGAAGCCCTTCCTCGAAGGAGACTGGCTGACTAACCATGATTAGTCAGATCACTATGATTCAGGTAAATAAGGTCAGGTAGATTTTTTTTTGGTTAAAGAAAATATTTCAGGTAAATGATCCCCGCTTCTCTGGACAGCTTTTCCAATCTTTTGAGATCTTTCTATTTTATGTTATAAAACATGGACTCGCCTGTTGGACAGCCTTTGAATTTTAGTAGAAGTAAACATCATACAGCAATTTCTGTTGTCAAGCCACATCCTGCTGTTGAGCTGTTTGCTCCAGGACTACTCACAGACGTGAAAGACTGTCCTCTTGTGAAACTTTCCACTCCATTGAAATCTAAGAAGTATAAGATCATCTACCTTGCAAAAAATTATTCTGAGTAGGTCCAAAAATTCACAGGAGCAGCTTTCAGGAAGGTATCCCTTACGTGAGATGGAAACCAGCAGCTCAGAAGAAAGGACACTGAACACCTTGGGGAGGGAGATCTTATTGTACTGCAGTGGCTAATTGTGCTAACTCGATGGCACAAATAGGACAATATCCCGGAAAAACGAATAGGTCATATTACCTCTACATCTAGAAATGAGTAAACTGCTACTGAAATATACTTTGATGTCTATACTTCAAGGATAGAGCAGAAGATTTGGAAAATTTAAGAATCACAGAATTAAAGGACTGAAAAATGTGACCAAAAAAAATGGGAGAAGGCTATACACTTTTCCTTGAGCAAAAGATCTACTATCAAAAGGGAAACTAGGACCTCCTGGCTAAAAGCTGGCAATAGTCATACTTTTTGCTGAAGGAGGGCATATATTTTTCAGCACAGAAAGGAGTACATATGCCTTTGCAATGAATGAACAGACTGTTCAGTAACAGATCGATCCTTAAAGGCAGAGCTGAATAATTTACTCAGAGATTTGCTCTTTTCAAGCAGAGCATCAGCAGATGATGAGGCACCAGAGACGGCTCCAGGATCTCTGTGGCAGAGGCCATGTCTGATGACAGCAGTGATCAGTTCTAGACTTAGCATCTCTATAGGAAGTACCCCTGACCCTACTGTTTTTCTCCCACTGCCTGAATAATTCCAGAGTTTCTTCCCTCCCACAGCCGTGGCTTCCCAGCTCATTGCTCTGCTGTAGGACCAAGGACCCCTCACAAACAGCCTTAGAAAACTAGCCTAAGGATGCTACAGCACATGATCACAAAGAGATTAAGGTCATATTTTCCTAAAAATTATCCTGATAAATACACTGATGTTAGCAGGACTTCCAGTTCAAGATATAGTTGTTTGGACAGAGAAAGCTCATGAAGTTGTGATCATATTGATAGCTTAGCTCAGAACTCTGGCATTTGGATTAAAGCAGTATAGAAATGAATCTCATATTTGACATTTAAAACAGTTTCAAAGGAAACCTTTTCCACTGCCTGTAGTTTCTTAAATCATAGCAGAAAGAACTGCCATGGCAGAATGGTGTGAGAAATTACTCTCCAACTGCTTCTCTGTTTTCCCACGTGATGACTGAAGACATTACCCCTGAAGCATTTTGCATCCTGGCATTATGTGGAACAACGCTGTGTGTAATAAGCAGATGATGCAACAGAAAGAAAATTTTAAAATTCATTTCTCCTTTCTTTTGGACAACATCTAGAATATAAATGCAGTTTGCAGCAGCACCAGCTGAAAGAAAAGAAAGGGCTGCTTTTGGAGGGCTAGCATGACAGAAAACTTTGGATTTGTACAGTCTGACTCCCATTTCCTGAATGACCTTGACAAAGCCACTTACTGTAATGGTTTCAGAAATGGATGCTATATTCTCAGACTTTCATTCTACTTCTTATCTCCTGAGTATCTGACTCTTTTGCATGTACTACTGACAGCAAAAGCAAATGTCTGAACAGACTTTATGGAATCTCTGGATCTTGACCCTTTCAGAGCTTCAGAGCTGTTTGATGTAACATATATATGGCATGATTTTTTAACTCATTCCAGGACATTCCCACAATATTTTGGGTTTTACAGAAAGCCTTTACAGACTGCCAGAATTTTGAAAACCCAGTTTGAGACAAGCTAAGTCATCCAGAATAAATCAGTTGAAAATACAGTAAATCTGAAATATTAGATCTATTTTTCCAAATTAATTTCTTCCCATGCACATTAAATGATGCATTTAACAACTGAAGGACACAAAACTGAAAAGTAGGCTGTTTGTCTTTCCTGTATTTCTTGGCTTTCAAATGGCAGGAAAGGTGTGAGGCAGAAGTAGTAAGGAGACAATCTCTTGTCTCAGTGCCTTCATACTTGGAGGCACTGAAGTAATACAAGTTATATATATGATTTATACATAAGAAGTGCTTTGTACATTTGTTAGCAACTTGCATTGCTTTATAAGAAATATTCTTTCAAATCCAGATGTTCAGGTTAAATTAGTAATTGCAATCTTACTCTGCTGCATTGTTAAATATAGTACATACTTAATGAGTGAAAGAATCTATCCAGCAAGGAAGGACTACACTTGACTATAAATACGAACACACCAAAGGCTTGCTAATCTGTCAGATTAGCTGTTGTTGGAGATTCAGATACACTGTGTATTTCCTCTTTACCTTCACCAGTCTCTCTACTGCTTGAGTTCAGACAGGGGTGGGCTATCAACCTTTACAATCATCAGAAATCATGTACTGGTGAATAATCAGGGAAGCCTGGCAGAGCATGGAAAACCAAAGTGTTATAACAGGCCTTGGAAAAACATCAAAGTCTTTGTTGATGTTCATTCCACCAGCATTGGATATTCTCTATTTTTTATCTTGGGACAATTTCGGCAATGCCATCTTATGATTCTCACTGATTTTTCTTCAGGTGTGGGCTCTACATTTTAGCATGCTCATAGGACTAGGAAATATCATTTCTCATTGCAATGGCTCAAACTTTCATTTTCACTTTCTCCCCTTCAGTTGTGTGCACATGAATTTTTCACTGCTTAACATTTCTTCTCCTCTTCCTTCTTTTTTAACAGTATCTGTAAGCATGTCATCACTTAAATGTTCTACATAGCTCTTAACAGATGTTCCATTAAGTCAAAACTAGGCCAAGGTGAAAATATTCCTTTCTTTACACATGAAATGACAAGGTTTTCTTAAAATTCTGAACATAAAGGCTTGCTCATATAAATTGAAACTAGTAAAAAACTTCTGTTGAACATATTATTTAGGTCCTTTGAGCAGATCTAACTGCCAGCAGCAGGATGTTGGACAATTGTATACACAGGGATAATAATCAGAAAAGAAAGTGCATGCATTTGTTTCAGTAGTTAAACCAAAATGGAGTGAAAGTCTTCTGTATAGGTGAACGTAACATTGCATACCTGTTAGTGAAATATTGACAAGCAACTGTGTCAGTCACTGTGCTTACACTGACTGCCTTTTACACTAGCAAAATCCAGTTGTACCAAGATTAGCCAATGAAAGTAATGAAAGCAGATGAATAAACTATGGTGCAGGTATGAAATACATAAAAGTAAGCTAAACTATAGGGTGGGGCGGGGGAAGAAAAGGCAACACCTGGAAAAAAACCAGAAACCTGCAAAAACAAGATCTGAATAGGATCAGGTGAATTAGATGTGGCATTTGGTTCAGATTCCCTCCAAACATAATGAAAGATATAATTGTTTTGGAAAAAAAAAAAAAAAAAAAAAAAAAAAAAAAAAAAAAAAAGAGTCTTGGCTGCAATAGCTTTCTTAACTGCCACTTTCTAACATTTTAGAAACAAAGAAACTGCAGTACACTAGCTGTTTGAGCTGAATGGGAACACAAACTTTCTAACACCTCAGTAAATACTTGAAAGAGAGCACCACTCTAATATCTGTAAATCAGGGCACTTCAAATTAACCCCAAGTTCATTAAAAACCTTGCTGATTTTATGTTTTTGTTATCATTCTGATACATGTTCGAGAATGAAAGTGCTTAACAATTACAGTTGAATAGGATAAGGGCATTAATTCTTGTTTGGATGCAAGAGCAACATAAATCATCTGTTCCAAGCTAATAATTTAAAGAGCACACAGCATGTTATGTTAAATAAAGTATTAACACTGATTTAAGAACACCTATTAAGGGACTTTGAGAGTTCTGGCTCACATTACCTTACACCAGTTTTGAAATAACCTTATTCCAGCTTTTTAATCCCATAATTATTCCACCACAGTATTGTCAGAAAACTCCACTGCTTCTAATAATTTTTAGCTGTAAGACATTATGTGAACCAGTTCAGTTAAATCCTTGTACTTTATCATATTATCAGTGACTTATCTTTTAAGTTTTAATATATATAACTACGCAATTGCAAGATGATTAAATAAAGTGCACTCAGTGATCTAAATTTTTGTGTTTTTTTGAAACAAACTGCTGAAATACTGAATAAAAAAGGACATTTCAAAGTTTCTAGGTCAACTATCTGAGGTTTTAATTTCAGGACCTCACTTTTTTTTCCAAGATGTTTTCTCTTGGTCTTTTCCCAATTTCAGTGGTTGTACTAGACCCTCTCTTGTGTCGATACTCATACTAGACATTGCCATAGAATTAATTTAGTGCCTGAGATGCTGAGACTGTAGGAATTCCGTAGCGGTGAGGCTCATCTGGCAGCAAAAAGGAGTGGTGGGTGGCACATTAATGAACTTAGGCATTGGCTTGTATATCTGGTCAGAGATGCCATATGCATCCCTCGTTTGGAAGAGGAGAGAAACTGCTAACCTAATTACCTCATTCTAAGACACTCTTCACAGCCTCCTTTAATGGAGTTATGTCTTCTTCAGTGATAATTGTGATCTCTTTGACTCAAACAGGTGGTATTGTACATCTATGGAGCATCTATGGGGGGTGTGGCAGCTCTATATTTTTATACTATTACGTATCTACAATAGGTCTCTTACTGCGCCACAACCCTATTAAATTCAAGTACATTTGTCACAAAAATTGATTGGGACAATTAGATGCATAAATAGATACAGCATATCTTTAAGTGCCAGAAAAGTGACATGATGGAAGGTAAACCATATGATTAACTACAACCAAGAGTCAGGTTTTCCAGTCACTCTCCATACATACTTTAAATTACAGGGCCTTCTGGTGACTAATTATCCAGTTTTCATAGCGTAATTAAATAATATATTTCAGTGAGAATATTCAAACATGACACTCTAAAGAAACACTGAATTTTACTTTGTTGCTTCTCACAAATATTAATGTGAGTACACTGTCAAGAGAGTGAATTTTTATGTCTGGAGCTGAGATTAATTCATTCATGAAATGAAAATAATTTTATGAAACAAATAAGCCTTACTTCAGGCAGAAGTGAAAGCAGTTTATAAAACCTTACCCAATCAGAGAAAATAAGAAAACTGCATTATTTAGATAACCACTATGAGTGCATGGACTATTTAGTTCTCAAAGGAACATTTAGGCAGAAAATCTGTGGGAAAAATTGAATATGAACACTTTTTACATGACACATAATCGAAATTTTTTTCATTTGACATTTTAGACAAAAGTTCCATTTAGAAATTAAAAAAAAAAGCAGCTTGATTCTATTGAAACAGTTCATTATCAATTTGAAATAAAAGCTAAAATTATTATGAAACATAAGTGGAACAAACATGAAGTAATTTTTTCCCCATTTTAGTCCATAATTCAGTTAGCTTTTTAGCTGGGAAGATTCTGAAAACCTCTGGATATACTTTAAAATACAAATAAATTGTTTTCATAGAAATTTTTCAACACCTGACTTCCCAGCCAGCTCTACTTTTCACAGAAATGTATAAGTATCTAAAAAGCTATAAAATTTTCACTAAAAAGACTGATTTTTACTTAGAAAAGAGGACTAAATTTTCTGAAAATATTAAGCTGGTATTACAGATAGATTATCCAGCTCATGAATTTACTGCGGAGATTCTGTCTCTTACATCCTGCAGCCATTCAATTTTAGATTTTGGAGTTCTGATCTTAACATTTTCTTCTTTATATACACACATGTGTGTATTTATATCTTTTATATCTCTCTCACTCATCCTCTTTTAATATATATATATATAAAAATATAAATATATAAATAAAGTGGATGAACAAACCTGAGATGAACTCCCCTAGATAAGAAAACTTGGTGTGACAATTTTGGCTAACATTTTCTCGCCTTTTAGCTTGTTTTATTTCTGATTAACACAATTATTTCCCAACTCACTATAATTATTTTTGACTTTGTGTTTTCTAACTATTTTAGTAAGACCTGAACTCTACAAGAAGCCATGGCTATATTAGCATGAGCCAAGATGTTCTCAGGTAAAGGGTATTGTAAACAGGAAAGCTTGGAGAATATGAGGGTAGGGGGTTTGCACCTTCCCTGCTTCAGATGAAAATTACTGTTCTGAAATGTAGCTGAACCTCTGCTTTGAAGTGTCCAAGGGAAAATATTCATACTTTTATTTCACAACTGAGTCCCAGCTTGGCCAAGAAATCAAAAAATGTGCCCCACCACTGCTGGTTTTCAGTATCATCTCTGAATGGGATCTCCCTCTAGATGTGTTCACAGTCCCAGGTTGAGCAAATCCAATTGGAAATACCAGGGGACAGAAAAAGGCAAAAAAATATTTACATTTATTTGATCATTGTTACTTGTGGAAACTGGGCTATAAGCTAGTGCTATTGATTCACAACACTTTCAGACACTCAGTTTACATAACCATGCAAAGTCTGGAGGGTTACTCCATGGTTGTCAGCCTGGAAATCTGGCGAAGATTGACTTGCTTGGTCACTAGCTCAAGCTTCCAACCACAGTCATGTCGTGCCTTCAGATTTTGGATGAAACTAGATTGAGTTGCCGAAAACGACAGACAAGAGGTAACTAAATGTTTTCCAGTCTAAGCAAAAAAAAATATCTAGTTCGAATGGATACACCTTGAAACTTGAACCACGTTTCAGATCTATTCCTATTTTATCTGGTCTCTGCCTGCATGAGACATATGAAAAATGCAGATTCTTACTTCTATTTGCCAAAACAATGCTAATATCATGTCACCAAACATGAACAATTTAAAATAAAAAACACTAAATCTTGGCCTGAACTGGAAAAATCTGCTAAAACTGGTAAGGCTAGCAATAAGGTACGTGGTTGCAGTCACTCAGGCAGTATAATATCACTGATAGCTGGTATACTAAGCACAAAGGTTATGGAGCTCCTCAGGCTTCCAGAATTTATTCTCTACCTATTTTCTTTATTTTCACATGCCAAACGTTAGCTCTTGGAGAAAGAGATCTTCTTTCATTATACATACTTGCAGTTCCTAACACAGTGGAGTCATTCTTCTCAGCTGAATCCTGTGTGTTAGTTCTGTAGATCAAAACACTCCTATGCAATGGAGTCATAAGGAGGCACATGAAGATGCCTCTTCCAGTCTGGTTTTCTGTTGAGTAGCAACAGAGCACCTAAGATTTGACAACAACACAAAAATAACAACACTGCAATTAATTTACCTTTAGTTTTATGGAATATAGAATCCTGCTTAAAAATAAATAGAGGGGCGGTGAGTGGGAAAGACAGTAAAAGCTGTTTTGACAAGATTTGCTATTTGAAACATTTGTCCTTGAACAGACATATCTGTACTAATTTCCTACCATGTCAAATAATGTGCTCAGTTTGAGTCAGATGCTAATGCAAAAAAAGGAGGGGCTGGGGCCTTTCTATGAGCATGTTCATTTGAAAAGGTATTTATTCAGTATATTAAATCAGTTTTCCACTGAGAATGGTTTTGTTCTCAGTGTTTCTCTCACTGAACTGTTTTGGAATCAATGCCTGATCTTGCAGCTTGCCTTCAGAGTCTTCTCCTTAAGGAAATTAAGCATGGAAATTCCTTTTTACGAGCTTTTACTGAAACCACAAGTCTGTATCTGAAATATATACTACTGCAAAATTTTGCCCAAAGCTTTGTCTTGGCTATATAAAGAAATTATAGGTGTGGACCAATTTTTGAATTAGCATGAAAACTGCTTTTATGTGCATATGAGAAAGGCCTTTGAAACATCTTGCCAAAGGCTTTTTTGTCTCCTGGTTGTTATAAGAAAACATGGTTGCCCAAAAGAAAAAACCTGATCATGGTTCCACCTTAATCAGATTCGCAATCGTGTCCTAATGCAATTTGTCCTAATCCATTTCTAAGGAAGACAACCATTTATGATTTGGAAAGACATGTGGGAATAAATGTGGCTATATGGAAATCCCCCGAGTCCTTTATGTACTATATTTTACCAGTTCATAAAAAAAACTAATTGCATTTTAGTGAAGAAGGCATTATAGATGTGATGTATATTCTAATACAAAACCCCTCTACTCGGGTGTCCTACAATCAAACTGCTCAGTTTGCAATATCACAGTGAATGTTATGTCTGTGACTGTTTTTAGAATAATGGTGCCATGCTTAACACATTCTAATACTGATCACACATTTCAGTACACAGCTGAAAATGCTGCTATGCTTGTTTTGGTTGGTAAAATAATGCCTTCTGCTTAGTATGGCAGTAAATCGTCCTTGCAGCAAAATAGATAATTACTTGGTGCCGTAGAATAAATTAATTAATACTTGTGCAAATATCTGTATATTCATCCATACACAAAACCCTGTATAATTATGTCATTAAAATGATGTGATCCAGAAAATGAAGAGAGAGTTCAGTGTGTTCAGAAATCTGCTTATACATATCTACCCCACCCTGTCCACATGCATATTGTGAAGTAAAGAGTGGGATGGGAAAGGGTACAAGAAAACCCTTAAGAAAAGACTTAGCTTTATACGTATGAGTTGTCCCATTGGAATTGTGTGAACAAAGTTAACCATAAGTGTTTTGAGGACCGGGGTCCTAAAATAATAGAGCAGAGTTCCAAATGTAAAATGGATGAGGTTTATTTGCACTGAAATTCTTTCATGTGCTATTTCCCTCCATACACACATTAAAATATTATAAATGTTATTGTTAGGAAAAAAATTGCTATAAACACTAGTGACTAAAATGAATGGCATAAAACTGAGGCAGGTCAGCAGTGTAAATAATCAGAGTCTTTCTATTTACCCATTTGTAATAATTAGGAGATCACGTAACTCATGAACTCATAATTATCCGACATTTCATCATTTGTTTTCTTCTTGAAAAGTTTGGGAGGGAATGTTTTTCTTTTGCACACTCACATCTGTGGATGATCATTTGCTCTTTAGCTGGTGAAAACTGAGATCCCAATTCAAAGCTTACAATCTTACCTATCCTTTTTATCAGGTGATTGGTTTCATGCAGTGGAAAAGTTGCTGCTTATGAAGAAACAGTGGTTTTGCATGCACCCACAAAGGAGATTTTTTTATTCTATTGCCTGATGAAAAATAGAGCTCTGCTGAAGTCAAAGTTTTGTTTTATACAGGATTGTCAGACAGAAAAATTTGGCCCTATTCCAAACTGAAGCAAAACCTAAAATAGTGGAGTTGCCTCTGCAGGAAAATTCCATTACTTGTTCAAAACAGGTTGTCCTTATTTTGTGCAGCTATAATATTAAATAAGATAAACAAAAAAAAAAAAAAAAAACCAAAACAAAAAAAAAAAAAGTGAAAGGCTTTAGAAATCTGTTTGAATCCAAAATGTCAAAGTAATATTTCAATATGTAATTATTTAAGATTTCCTGAGTAAAAGTGATATTGCAAAGCATTTCAATGTTTATAAACCTGCATATTTCAAAAGTTTCCTCAAAGTGTCTTAAACCATCTTTAAAAAAAATAATAGAAAATTAAGTGCTTCTTCAGAAGAACATTTGAATGTTATTTTTTCTTTTCTTTTTTTAATTATTTACTTTTAAGCACACAAAAATGCAATATCCACACTTGTTTTTCTAATGATTCTCTATGTAGTACATAATATGACCAAAAATAATTTATTTACCCCTTGAAACCTTATTGTGACTGTCAGAATGAATTTGGCCTTCAGAATATTTCATGCTTTGGCAGTAGCACTGACAATGAGAGATTCGGAACAAACTTCAGGGAGGGGAAAGCTGCATTATAACAACAACTTTACTGGTAGCTTCTGTTGAGAAGGACCATGATTAGATGCCTCCTGATGCATAAGGAGAACCTCAAGTAACTCTTAATAACTGCTGATGTTTAGTTTCCAAGAAAATACAAAGTCTCCAACACATTTACAGTTGAATAGAAAGTGAGACACAATACATTTTTGTTTTGGTGCATGGTGTGAGTACACCTCCAAATTGAAATCCTAATTAATGTATGAACAAAACATTACAGCAACTAAAACCATTTCATTTCAAGATACTAGATATACACACATATACACAAAATGGAATTTGTCGAGGTTTGATTGCGGGGTGACAATAAAGCGTGGCAGATGTATTGTTAGTTCCCTCTCCTCTCCCTCTCCCCTCTTCCCACTAAGGACAGGCAATTGGGAGGGAAAGAAGGACTGCGAGAAGAAAGGTGGAAAAATTAAAAATGTTTTACTAATGCTACTAATAAAACAGAGAAAATAATACAAAATATACAAAATCAATCTTGAAAGTCCCGGCAACTGCTCCAGCAGATGTAGGGCCGGCACCCCAAAGTCCTGGACTGGACTCCGCAGCCAACCAAAACTGGATTCAGTCTGTCATTAGGCATAGGTTCACAGGGACGAGTCGCAAGGTCCTCTCCTAATGTTGGCCATAAGGAAAAAGTGACAAGATCCTCATGATCTCCCACTTTTATATGAAGTATCACGTGAATGGGATGGAATACTTAGTTGGTCAGTTTCAGTTCACTACTTCTCGTGGGATGTACATCCATGCTTATCAGTCGAGTGACCTTGCATACCACTGCTATATCTACCAAAACATGTATCTAGCTTTCAGGAAAGCAGTTAGTAAGAAGACTTTAGTTGACAGGGAAATTCACTAAAAAGAAACTTCTTTTTAACAAAAGCAGGACAGAACTGTTCTTTGATTTTTGTTGTTATTTTTTAGTTTGTTGTGGATTTGTTTGGGTTTTTTTTCTGATTTGGGTCTTGCTTTTATTTGAAAAATCATTTCTCCCCATGTATTTGGTTTCAATGCTTGGCGCATGATTTTTTATGCACATACCACATCACACGTAGGCCTGGACACCATCATTGGTCTAGACAATACCACTGGGCAAACTTTGCAGTCATTGGACAAAAACCCACTTTTTAATGTTGAAGAATATTAGAACTGGTACAGAATTGATGTGTTTTGAGCTGAGGGGCAATCAGCATTCAAAAGTGGCAAAACTAACCAAGTATGAAAACAAACGTGCTCAATTTAAGACATTTCAGAAAGAACTGTTGTTGAAGAATGGACATTCAACACTTTCTGAAATTTTATCCTCTTTATACTGGATATGCAGAAATAAAGGTAGCAAAAATCTTTTTTTCTTTTTTCTTTTTTTTCTAAAAAAATTATTTAATTTTAGATTTATTAAACCTGAAAGTTGCAGACATAGTTTTTGCAAGCTCAGCATGCCCAATATGTAACTTTGAGTACCTTTAACAAGACAAGACTGATTTTCCTATTGGGAAGATTAATTTCTCATTGCTGCTGTTGTATAAGAACAGGCCTGTTTTCCTTTGTAATAAATAAAGCTGAAGTCAACACATGTAACCACCAGTATAATACCTGCATGTTGTGAAACTTGCCTTGACTCAAATCAGTTTAATGGTTTTCCACTGAAAATTCAACATCTGCCAACACCACACAAATCTTGATAACTGATGTCATCATGAACCCATTAAGCCTTGGTTTTTAAGATGTTAGGAAAACAAAGGGTTTATGGAAGACTGCTAACAGAGGGCTAAATCCTGGAGCCCTTATTCAACAGTAGAAATTGTGCCTTAAGTAAGGTGTGAGTAAGAACATCTTAAACCTGGCAGAATGTAAGCATGCTCTTGTTCCACATTAAATTTAATTAGCCAAGTCATTCATGAAAATGACACCATAAGATAGGAAACCTGTCACTGCAAATCACCTGCGTTTGTGCCTTTCGTCACTGAGGCTGATTTGGGAATGACATGTCCTGACACACCAGCTACTGGCTTTGATGTGTCACAGCTGTGATAGTGCTGTAAGGAAAAGCCATTTAAACGAAGTGGGGGGAGGGGGGGGGTGTGGAACTCTGAAGGAGTCAGGCATTTCCCCCTTAAGGATCTGAAACTTCTCAGCAGAGGCCATCCAGAGATACATAAATAAAAAGGTCCTCTTACTAAAATCTTGTAACATGCCTGCAGGATCCGTGTAGCTGTAGCTAGGGGAAAAGCTGTGTAGTGTTGAAACAGCAAAGAGTATCCATCCAGATAAAGGAGGAATTCCATGTTATCTCTAACATCCATACACCTGCAAAACTGATAATGCCTATCCAGCAGTTTGTTTTCTGGGCACAGAAGTGGTTAATCAAAGTCACGGCATAAAACCTGTGGGGGAGGGAAAGTCATTTAATTAATGTGCCAGATATCCTTGCCAAAGCTTTTGCCAAGATTAGGTTCAGATTGTAAGGAAATCTCCAAGAGAAGGATAATTCTCAACACCTGCGGGCACTTTTATTAGCTGCTTGCACAGAATAAAAAACCTTATGTTAAAGTATTTGTCTCTGCTCTACCAAACTGGCCTCACATGCTTTTATCTGGCCATAACCATAAGCAGATTTTAAAGCAGGCTGCAGAAGAGAGTGCTTATGGGCAACTGCTCTGTGGCAAATCCACTTGAATAAAGTAACCTGTGGATGGAAGCAATCATATAAAGCTGCTCAAAAAGGATGCCGTCAAAATTCACTGTCAAGTGTAGGTTCAGGTGCAGAGAGGAGGAAGAAAGTGAGAGAGATTACTGCATCTTTAACACATCTGGAAGCAGCATCATGCCAGATCCAGGTCCTGGCCACCAGGGCAAAACCATTGCTTTGTTAAGGGGAAGAGCAAAATTCCCTGTGAACCTCTAAAGTTTTTCCCCTAAAAAAAACTTAAGTGGTATTTTTTTTGTTTGGTTGCATTTTTTTGTTTGTTTGTATTTTTTGTTGTTGTTATTTGGTTGGTTTGATATTTTTTTTTTCCCCAGAGGCAGTTGATGCTACAACACTGCAGAACAAGGTTCAAAAGTTGAATGCATAACCACAATGCTTTCAAGAAAACACCTGATGCATTTAAAAAAATATTACAATAGATCTATGAAATTATTGTGTTTTGGTACTGCATAATGTAATCCCTCATTATGAGAAATTAAAGTGAATTTAAGGTTTATCTGTTAAAATAATTTGTTTCCACCTGAAATGAACAGTTACAACTGTCTAGTGAAGACTTGTGGAATTGTTACCCTTAATCCAACAATATGCACTTTGAGCACATATAAACACGTAGACACATGGATAGACACATGCAACACAATTTCTGCAACTGTTTGTGGCAGTGAAACCTGAATTCTCAAATGTTCATCATCTAGGCACTTTAAACTGTATCGCTTGAATCTGTTTCATCAATTTGATATCTATTTTTCTGGGGTTCAGAAAACTCCTACCTTTTTTCTAGCTAGACCAGCCAAAGGGCTCTGATTTCCCTTCTTCCAGTGCTAATGAAATAAAAACACTAGTAATTATAAAAAATATCAACGTCTTTGAAAAATACAGTAAAAATCTTTAGATTTTTCAAGAAATAGTCTTGAAAAGTTGCCCTGAGTTTTGGTGGTATTATTTTCGACTTGCATTTTCTTTTTTCTGTCTCAGCTGCACCAGAATAATTTTAAGTAAAACTTTAGTGACAACTCGCAGCTTAGTAATTTCAGGTTTGGATTCTTACCTCTTCACTCATGCTAACTAGTATCTCATTCGGCAAGAGCTTAAGTCACCTAAATGAGTGATGATGATAATGAATAAATGACCAGGAACATCAGGAAAGCTGCAATGAATCTAAAACTTAACTCATCTGTTCTATTTTTTTCCCAGTAAACATCACAAAAACAGTGAATTGCCCTAACTATTGATTATCGTTTACATCAGGTAGGGTTATTTATGGCACTTACCACTTACTGTGCTGGTAATGTAGCATGCTATAAAGTGCTGCATGAGGTAAGGAGAGCAGAGCTATGATAGAGCCCTGCCCTTTTGCAGAGGAACCACAGAATTAGATCTTCATGTCATAACCCAGGGTCATGAAAACAAGTCTTAACGAGGAGTGGCTGAGGGAACTGGGGCTGTTTATCCTGAAGAAGAGGAGGCTGAGGAGAGACCTGATTGCTGTCTGCAACTACCTGAAAGGAGGTCATAGTATGGAGGGTGTTGGTCTCTTCTCCCAAATAACAAGTGATAAGACAAGAGGAAACAGCCTCAAGTTGTGCCAGGGAAGGTTCGTATTGGCTATTAGAAAACATTTCTTCATGGAAAGGGTTGTCAGACATTGGAACAGGCTGCCCAGGGAAGTGGTTGAATCATCATCCCTGGAGGTGTTTAAAATATATGTAGCTGAGGATCTTGGGGACATGGTTTAAGGGTGGACTTGGCTGTGTTAGGTTAATGGTTGGACTCAATGATCTTATAGGTCTTTTCCAACCAAAACAATTCTATGATTCTATGACCCTAAAATTCAGGAAGCAAGGCCCTCTCACAGCCTTTGAGAATATTGCAACTCATCTAGTAGCTGACACAGCAAAGCGACTCCTGAGCAAATCTATCAGTTCAGAGCTGATAATAGTTTCTTAACTTTCAGAAAGCTGAATATAGCCTTGATTACAACTCACTGTGCACACTTTATACACCATAAATCTAGAACTATGGTTAGCTTCTACAAAGCAGATCAAGAAAAAAAAAAAGTATTAAAGTATTTCTAAAGGTATTCATGCTTGTACAGGAAGGTAAAAGTGCCATTAGGGCTTTTACACTATACACTATTACACTTCCTAATTTTCTGAGTCACAAGAAAAAGAGAAATCCAGTACTTTCAGTTTATTGGTTCTCTTCACACTCCAAATTCAAGGTGATGGCCTTCTCCTGCCCTTAAGTTACAACTTATCATTTTAAACCTATCTCCAGGAATTTACTTTGAAAACAGTTGTGAGTATACATTTTGAAGAGCCATTTTTTAAAAGACCCAACCTGACAATGTTTAACACACCATTTTTAGTACAATAAAGATCACAGACAGCTGTGCAGATATCCTTGGTAGCATTGCTGATAGAGGTTTATCTGGATAAGACCTAACTGTTCAACTTGCTACAAGTAATGGAATAAGAAACAGTGCAGACTTCTGTAAAATGTAACTCACTTTTGTGTTTGGTGCAATTTGCTTGGGCCACAGCCCTACAGAGTGTGTACATATAACTTTTACACCTGACTAGTTCCACCAGTTGAGAGACAGTTACTCATGCGTATCACGTTAAATGTGAAAATAAGTGCCCGCAGGATTGGAAGGAGCAACAGAGACGCTGAAAAGACAGCATAATCTTGATGGGCAAATAATAAACATATTCCTACCAAAAAAAAAAAAAAAAAAAAAGAGAGAAGAAAGAAAAAAGTGAACCTGCCATAATAGCTTCATCCGTGTAAATTTGGAGTACATACCACCATGGAGGCTGGCTGCAATCTTTCCAGTGTAACTCAATAACCTGCCATTAAGAGAGTATTCACCTCATGTTCAGTCCTTCAAAGCACTTAAAGGAAAAATGAACTGGAATTAACTTTTATTCCCCTCCCCTGGAAAAAGGGCAGGCATGCCTTATTTGTAAAATTTCATAAACATTAGAAAAAGACTATAAAAAAAAATCTGTGACTGACCTATGGAATGTATTCATAGAGCACTCAGAATGCCTGTTGTTATTTTTCTGTCCACATTCATGCCATTAGACTGTAACTCCTCTTTGATATTGCATTCCTCTCACATAAAAATAAACCAACTGTCCTGTAACATCAAAATTGCAAAGGTCCAAGACCAATGATAAAACTGCTGCTTCTTTATTTCCCTGGGTACTTTCCACCTGCCCCATGGCTAACACTGTATTTCATAACACTTCTGGGTATTTCTGAAAAACCCACAATGCCACCAAAATGACTTCTAAATCTTTTCCTAGAACTGGAGTTCATGAATGGTTGTTAGTTTAGGAGTTACTAATGGGAGCCATTTGACCAAATGCAAACATTGTTTTCTGTTTCATGGGATTGCGCAGAATTTAAGACAACTTAAAACTGAGCCCACAGTTGTTGTTCTTGTATGAGTGTATCAGAGTCTGTCTGAAGACAGGTCCATAAATAAAACATCAAGCCATTTTTTTCTTGTTATTATCCTCATTAGGATAAGATTAGATCACACAGAGGTCACAGTATATGAAAAATTGTGAAGCATTGGATGAGATCCCTTCAATGGAAATAAAACCAGTACTTCCTAAATTCCTTCATGAAACTCAAATAGGTGGTTCACTTGGAAATGGCAAAGCAACTGTCTGAACAAGTATAAGGTGTAATTTGTGAAGAATTTTAGGGTGATTTCCTTCCATTAGTTTTTTAGTAAACCTCCTAACTAAAGCACTGCAACATCTAGATGAAGGAGTATAGGTCCTTGCAACTTTGAAAATGAAAGAATTTTACTTTCTGTGATAAAATGTAAGTTTTTTCCCCTCTTGAATCCCCCTATCCCATTATTTACTTCTGTTTTAATATTGGCCCTTTACAGTAGCAAAAGCCACCCATAAGTTACCAACACACACAGACTAACCAAACCATTAACACTAAATGCAGAGATTCCTAACCTCTACTTCAGTGTTTTCTCTTTCTCTTTAAGATCAGAGAAGACCCTATTTGCCTTCAAGCCTGCCTGGTTTCTTCCAGCCTTATTGGCTCATGTAAAAAAAGAAGATATGACTTCCTGCAGTCCTGGGCTGTAACTCTGCAAGTCAGCTTGGAGATTGTAAAGACTGTGGTGCTTCTCGGGAGGAATATATCTATTTTTTCATTTCTGCAGTGCAAGCAACATCATTAATGTTGCACAAGCAGATATGCGTCACTCTTAGAAATGACTATTTTTCAGAATTGATGCAAAAAATGCAACCTATTGTGATTTGTGTTTTAAAGATGTGTAGCAGAGGCTGATCAGCACTGTGTCCGCAGTCTGGAGGCAAACTCCTGTGCTTATACAGGCAAATTACAGATCTGGATGAACAGCAAGAGCAAGCCCTTCATTCCTGCAGAATTTTCTCTACTGCCATGTCCGGTTATATAAAATATGACATTCAAATGGGGGGAGGGGTGGGCCTAATCCTAGTCCAAGTTACGCATGTCTAATTTCAAAGTTTTATGCTTTGACGCTATCCACATTGAGACAGATACTGCATGTTGCTCACTCTTCTTCCTCTTCACACATGTTTATCGCTGAGATGTAGTTGTACAAAATTGCATTAGAAAGCGGTACTTTGAGAGACTGTATTCCCATTTCCTCCAGTAAAGTACAGTCATACAGACCTTAAAACAGTATAGTTTCTTTTTGTCTTTCCTATTCTTAGAAATGTTGGTTTATAATGGGTTAAAAGTCTGCTGCTAAGCATTGGCCATTTTAAGGTGTATTCTTCTCCCCTGCTGATTTGCCCTCTGACCTTCTGGGGGCCAGGGTGGCTGCAGACTTCATTTTTACTCTATTTCCTGGTCTCTCTCCTGGCTGTGCACTCAATGTTTCCACAGCAGATTAATGACAGCTAATAATATCTGATATATCTGGACATTGCCACATAATGAGTTGCAGTCCCACTGGGTGCCCAAAGTGTCACTACTAACAAATTCACCAGAGCTGCACATAATTAGCATGTAAAGGGAGTGATCATGCAGTAAATCTGGAGGGGAAGATGGATAGCCCATGAGGAAAAAATATAAGGAAAAAATAGTGTTCTTAACACTCATTGGTAAATGTATGTTTCTTGCCATGAATATTTTCTTGATAACAAACTGTGGACAGGTTACCTTTACAGTAACATTATTCCTTCCACGGCTGATAGGCAGAATTTCATTATGCCACTGCTAATGTTACAATATTTCTGCAAAATGTCACCATATGTAAATTAGAAGAGGTTAGGGTTTCTGTCTTGGTTTTCTTTCAAGATGCACTGTCCCTTTCTGCTATGGCCTAATTCGCCCTTCTACAAGTTTACAGACATGCTAACATTGACCCAAACCTTGTAAAATAAAATCAGCACTGGAGGATCTTCCTTCTGAAATGGCCAAATAGGAATGAAGAAACTCAACACCTGACAGACAGAGGAAAAATACAAGAGTAGAAATAAGAAATAAGCTTACTTGGTGAGGTTTTATCCAAAGTATAAACTTTCCTGACACATCAGAAAATAATCAATAAATTAAAATGGGATGCAAGGACAGTGTGAGTTGTGTGACATGATCTGAAGACAGGTCTCTACCTTGTGACCACCTGACTGCCCTTCACATGCTAAGTGCTGCCTACACTCTGGATATGTACAGGCAAAGAGGCTTTCCCAGGAGAAAAGGGGTTGACAAGGAGCAGATGAATTGTCTTGATGGGCTTGAAGACTCTAAATGAGGCAGCTCTGCTCTAGTTTGTCATTCACTCCTCCTTATTAGAAACCACTACTCACCAATGCTAAAGACTTAATTTTGGTTTAAGGTTGTGTCATTTATAGCCCTTTTGCTTGTTTGACATCTGAGTGGGAACACTTGCATTTATGTGACTCCAACTCTGATGTTCATTTGAGAATTGCCCAAAATGTGGTTAATTCAAAATGCAAGTGGCTTTTTTTTTTAATTATTATTTTGCTGAACAGAGAGGCCTTTGGCCCCAAGCACTTCAGCCTTTAAACTGTTCTCGTTTATAAGGCACTATTTCTGTAATTTGAGGAGAGAAAAGTTACCAAGGAAGTCTCACTTCAAAAAACAAACCCAAATCCAACAAACAAACCAAAAATTCTGTCTGTAACACAGACATTTTTCCATTAAAGTAATTATTTTGAGATGTGAAAAATTCATAAGGGTTTATTCTAATATCTGTAGCCACTTTCTGCAGAGGAAACACTTGGCCAGGAGAGCTTTGTAGTCCCCAGGCTGAGGAAGCACCAGCTGACACAGAACCTATATTATATCAAAGGCCGAAATTACCTTTTGTTTCTGATGCTGATGAGTGCTATCAATAAACCTGTTCACTTTTAAGAGTGTGAACTGTTACTCAGCAGTGCCAGGAACTATCTCGGTTATAATACTAGCTGCTGAATTTCTTGCTGGCTCATGAACTGTTAAAGAATCACCTTTTGGAGTCATGTAACTTTAGCTTTTATCCTGTTTTTTTTTTTTAATTAAAAAAAAAAAGTTTCCAAACTGGATGTTGCACAGAAAAGTATAAACCCTAGAGGCTGAAAAACAGTACAGAACTGAGAATTTCTTTAAAAAATCCCACAAGTTTTCAACCTTGGCAATGTCAATCCTATTGTTTTTTTTGAAAGAAAAAAAAAACAATCTTTAAACTCTTCCTGAAAAATAATACCTTTAATTTTAATCTCTTGTTCTATTGCCTTCTCTCTGAAATCCATACGGTAACTCTCAGCACAATTTTTCTTTTCAAGATTCATCTTTTCACATAATTTCCTTAAAAAAAAAAAAAAAAACAAAGAAAAAAAAGAAAAAAAGAAAAAAAACAAACAGGACTGGAAAGCTTATATTGTTTATCTTGTTTTCAATGAAAGAATGAAGCCCACAGACTATCCAGCTCCCACAGGGGCCTTTTTTAATGCAATCTTAATGATAATTAACAGACAGTGATTGATAGCCAGTTCTGAGGTAATAGAAGACACAACTGCGCCACCCTATCCAATTCACTCTTCGTGTTTTTTTTATGAGTCCTCCTTTATTTCTGTATAACATCAAATGAATGATTTGTCCAATTTGAATTCCACATTTAAAGTTCATCAGAAACACATTTGCCAAATTGATCTGTCACCTTGCTGACTGGGATTTCATATCCTCACATTTAATTCTGTGTCAAGTTTAGGAAAGGCAACTACTTTTTCATTGCAAATGCAAGAAAACACTCATATATATTTCCATGTGCTTTGTAGGTTTTGTATTTCTACTGGAAGATGGGCCCCGATGCATTGAGGCCATACAGAATTTTTTAATATGTCCATGTGGAATTTTGTTGAAAGGAACATGATTTTTATTTAGCTTAATTTCAAAATATTGTTGTTAGCACTGTAGACATCTCTAGGGGTATTTTTTATATGCAATGAGCTGGTTTACTACAAAATCACCTTTGCTGAAAATCTCCCAGTCTCACATCCAACTTTGGTCTTGTTAAATCTCACAGCACCCCATACATTATTTAGACTGACTGCATTAAATGAGTGCATTTTATCCTTTATTCTTCATATCCACTGTTTTAAATAACTGTTTCCATTATGCTGGTTGTGTTAGCCTTAAAATTTTATATATATATCATGTCTGTTTTAAAAGCTTTTTGAAGACAACTTTTGCTTTACAAGGGAAATAGTCCAATTTGAAATATTTGTATTATGCAGAATAGCTCATGTTTTAAATTTCTTCATCTGACAGGTGAATTCTCCCTAGTATTTTATCACTTGTTACATTTAAATGATATCATTTTAACTGCTTTTCTGAAAGACTTTCTTTTATTGGTTGAAAGAAAAATAAGTTCTTTTAGACACGCAGCGTTCCCTTTACAGCTTCATTGCCCTTTCAGTGTGTCATTACATATAACAAAATGTACACACAATGCATCCCTTGGGAGTTGAAGCTTATATCATGGTGCAGTACTTTCAGAGTGCTTCATACCATTTGGCACCCTGAGGACATGTGAGGTGACACCATTGATCTCTCAGGAGGGACACCACTGATTTCTTACAGGTCTTGCTGATGAAATTAGTCAATAATTATATTTTGTAAATTCTAGCAGCCTTTTTTTTTTCTTTCTCCCCCCATAAGACAGAGGTTGTGGTAAAACTGCATCTTCCTGGGCCTCAAGGCATGTTCATTTTTTGCTTACCTTTATGCCCTCCTTGAGGAGAGTAAGAAATCAAGTTCAAGCATCTTGTACTGAAGGATCCTTTGCCAAGTCAGGTGCTGCTAATCCCTGACTACTAGGTAAGACTTCCATGGAGGTCTATCAACAAGTCTCAATCACCTGTATAAATTATTGCTTAGGGACAGGAGACATGTCTTTCCACCCAGGGCCTGCCTGCTGTCACTGAAGCATTATTTTCCAATAGAATCAATGATCATTTGACATGGGGGGGCCTTCCAGAATTATGGCAAATAAACCTTCCCCACTATGAGAACAGCTAGTGGCCATGAATCATGCGTTTAGAGAAGATGGGCTATACATAAGTACCTCCTTACTTCAATGATTTTTGAGGAATGCCTTCCTTAAGAATAAGCTGGGAAATATTGGTCTGTGTACAAGAGCACATACTTATGCCTCACACAGAAATGACATGGTCCCACTGCTTCACAAAAAATTGCAAGAAAGTCAAAGGTGATTTTTTTTTTCTTCAACTGAAGGAAAAAACAGCAGCAATAAATGATTTTGTGTCAAAAGAAGACTTCCAAGTCACCTAAAATTAAACATTCGTTTCTCACGGACTGTGAGCAAAGCAAAGAACATGATGCACTGAAGTTGCGACACTGAAGCTGGGACATGCGTTTTTACCCCCCAGCCCTCTGACTGGCCCCTGGATTCAAACCGGTCTTCCTGCTGAAATAAGTTGAACCAAAAACCTCCTGTTCTCCTCAGGAAGGGATCCTGGCCACCAGATAATAATGTATTTCCACCTCTGTGTACAAGGCCAGGGGGAGGAGATCATTATTCTTAATTTCTCCTGTGGAAGCACTGCCACATATTATCACAGACAGCGCAGTAGCCACCCATTTGGAGTCCTGCCTTGACACTGGGCCAAATTCAGCTTTTTTTGCAGAATGAGAAGCAGCACAAATAGGAGAGGCTGATCAATACCACACCACTTTAAAATGTTACAGCAATTCTGACATGCTCTGGGCAAATGGGTGACTTAAGTTCAAAATCCATGAAACAGAGGTACAAAAGCAACTGAACTCTTCCAAGTCTTGACCTCTGTGATGCTGGAAAAGTTGAGGTGACAAGCAGCTCTATCCCCTGCATTACTGAAGTTCAGTATGAATTTCTTTCATCAGAGAAAATTACTGATGAACATGTGTTATTCATGAATGTAACACAAATCAGTGTCTTTCAGCAGGCTTACTCCAAATTTTATGTACATCCAGTTACCACATCTGTATAAGTAACATCAGGGACATATAGTAATGAAAAGAATTATCTGATTATAAATCATCTGGTATCTGACACAACCTGATATCTTCAATACAATCAGGAATCACACGTTGCATCCAGGACTTACTGAGATAAAGATAGTTTTGTATTCTATGGTGCTTGCTGTGTGCAAAATAAAGTCTGAGATAATTTAAAATCTAATGCCATGGTATAAAAGACATACTTAATTTTATGCTGGTGCCCCATTATAAAACAAAATAACAGCTAGACCAATCTTCCAGGTCCCCTGTGTTGACCTATTGCTTGCTCTCAGCAAGGCACAGGTACAAATTTGTGCACTTGCTGATGAACCACCTTTGTGTTTTAATACTTTTACTGCTTCTAGTGGAGTCTCTTAGCTGAAGACTGGATTTACAACAAACTTGGATCAAAATCGATTTGGTGGGTTTCAGGACAGAATCTAATTTACCTGTACAAGTAGTCAGAGCCCATCCTCTACAACAGAATCATGGCTGCTCTCTTTGCTGTTTAAGTCAAGGTTGAACTTTTCCACTCAACTCTTAGGTCCACAGAGCAAGGAAAGATGAAAGAGAAGGAGCTTAATTTCATAGTGTCTTGTATCTTGCTAATTTGGAAGAATATGTTTGAAGATTTGGATCAGGCCTGTTCTCATAGTTCCTACTGCGTGTGCCTGCCATGCAGGCGATGGAAATCCAACCTGCCAGCTATGGATAACCTGGAGGAGATGAAGAAATCTGTGACCCCCGTTTGATTTGAGTGGAGGAGATGTTCCTTCAACTACACGTACTTGAGACAAACCAGAAAACTGAACAACACAAAAATTCCATGTCACCTTCTCTGGAAAGTTTCTTTTCAAAACACAAGTGTTTAACAAAAAACATTTCCTCTTCTTCTAATTTTAGATACAGCTGGAAAAGAGCTCTCCTATTTGAAGCAGGATACTTGCAGGATTGTACAAATGTCTGTTTCAATTAATGGGAACAGAGTTTATTTCTGGAGAAAGACCTACCTCCTTTTGCCCCACTGAGTTTCAGATGAGATTTTCTAATGCAGTTTGAAGGCTGTTATCAGGCAAGCAACCAGCCTCTTTCCAGAGTGGACAAATTAACTGATTAAAAGCCCCACTAGTGTCATGACTCTGTATAGCTAATTCTATTCTTACTGGGCATACTGTTTGGCAAAATACTATCTAGTTAGGTCCAGATGCTCAGGCCTCCCTGTTGTTATACCCATTTGTACAGGCACTGATTAATTTTGAGCCAATGTTACTTCGCCAACACATTATATAGGGGAACTAGAAGAACAGAAAACAGTCCCTACTGAACTTGGTGATTCATCTAAACAAGTTTTGTTTCAGTAAAACAAAATTCGTACCAGTCTGCACCCCAATTATCTCAGACAAATCTGCCATGATTTGTAGTTACATTATTGTTTTAAATTAATCCATCTGTGAATTACAATTGTCTTGTTTAGTCTGGTCTAAAAAAAAAAAGAAATGAGTAAAGCTTTCAGCCATTTATAACAAAAGCAAAATGACTAAAAAGACCTTTTTTTTTTTTTTTTTTTAAGTTTGCATTAATGAGTTCATCCCAAAATATATATGCAATAATATAGGAAATTAAGTTATAAATGTAGGGATGTGCTCCGAGTCACCATAAAAATCTGCATGCAAATGCATAATAATCACAAATCTACATTATTACAATATTAAAAAATACCTACAATTAAATTATCATGTGCAAATAATCATAATGTTATTGGAAACTCAATTATTGTGGCAACCCTTGTCGGGGAATTAGCAAGCTATGGCAAAAGCAAGTCAGACCTGAATTCATCAAATATATATTATCACAATATTACATGTTCACTTCGATTCCATGCAAAGACAAACATCCTCACTCACTAGTATCTGCTCAATGCATTTGTATTATTCATGAACAACTCTGTGATCTATTATACATACAAAACTGATTGTACGCTGCTTGCCGGAGGCTACAATGCAGAGACACAGAATTAATTTTATTATATACACATGCATGATAATTGTGTAGAATTCGGTCAAATATCAAACTCTGCTCCTGTGCTCCATTATTTTATTTTCCAAAAAGAGGTCTAAGGTCAGCAGCAATTTCTCTTTGGTGACAGTGAAACTCTTTGTCATTTAGAGTAGAAAGTTCCTGGGTACTAATGAGCCTGGAGCTGTGATGAATGGTCACACACTCCCTTTCCTCTCCAACCCCCACTCATCAAAGGGAAAATGTAACTTTTATTGAGATTCTCAAGAATTCCTTGCCTCTCACGCACACAGAAGTCACTTTGGGCTGTGGACTTAGAGACTTGATTTGTCAGAGACAGAAGCAACTGTTTTGTTTGTTTTGGAGACTTGGATAAAATTGTCTGAGAAGATGATCAACAGAAATAAGGAAACTTGTTCACAGCTTTAGTTTCATTCCTGTAGAAACTGCTGTTATTTTCAAGACATTTAAGTAAACACTCCAGAAGTATTTTCACGGGACCATCTTCCCTGCTACAAATTTTCATTAAAAGCAAACAACTACTTCCCCCTCTCTTCAACAGCAAAAGAGATTAGGCCTTTTTCCTCGTCTCCCAAATCTTGAAATGTTTTGCCAGAAAGGCAAAGATTAGTACCATTCAAGACACTGTAATTGGTTGAAGACACGGGGAGATAGAAATGCATTAAACTTGAGAAAGGACTTGAGCAAGGTGTTCCACCTCAAAGTCCAGGTTTGGATTCAAATGTAATTAAAAGTCATCAGAACACTCTGCTTCAACATGTTTCAGTTTAGGTAAAATCCAGGTCAGGGGAGTAAGTAGTATGCACAAATTTTGGCAACATTAACTACTGTGAGTCAGCATCAGAGGTGGATATCAACTCCCACGTACTGCAGTTACATCAAGACCCCTTATTGTACATCTAGCCCAATAAATCAGAAGAGTTGTTTTGGGAGAAAAAAGTAGAGAAATGTCCCCTTTAACCATGCAAAAACCTGCCCAGTGTGCCATTCTCCATGCTGCACTAAAAATCAAGCCCCATCTTTCCTTGTAGTCCCCTTCACTCCAACTCTCCATCTACCATTCAGGCTTTTGGCTTTAATGCTCATCTGAATCTCTGAGCTTTAGGGCTGAGGAACATTCACTCCTTGCCCGGTGCATTCGAAGTATGGTCCCATTCAAGCATATACAAAACCTGCTTTTGCATGAGGTGTACCCCAAGGCATTTATATTCTAGATTCATAACATTTCACTAAGTCTACTCACGAGCCAGCGGAGTTCTAAACAACCTCAACTTTAAATCTATCTTTTGTATACTTACATCATGCCCAGAGTCCATAATTTTCATAGTTCTGAAAACAATGTAGGATGATCCACATTTAGTAGTGCATGGCTTGTAAGTTTACCACAAGATCATAAATTTGCTATGATCGGTAAAATCATCACTGTCATAGGGAATGTGATAGATGCAGAAGAAAATATCAGGAAAAAAGAAGTGAAATAATCCCCTGTATAACATGTGGCTTCATCACAAGAGGTAAAAAGTGAACATGTTAAGCTGGGCTGTTTATCTTGGCTGAGTCATAGCCATCAACTACAGAAACAGCAAAAACACATCTCTGACCAGTCTCCAGAACAGCAGTTTCACTAACTGAAATGCTACACAAGACCTGTGAGTTCTTATGTACAGATATAAAATTTCAGTAATTCAAGCTTGTACCTCTCACTAGCACTAAATCCCTGAGGTTTGAGTTCAGATAAAAATACAGATTTTTAAGGAATTTAGTTGAACTTCATGCAAACTACCAAACCTCTTAACTATGTAAGGAGATTGAACAATTTGAGAGGATACACTTTTATTAAATCTGAGACTGTTGCTCTGCCTGGTATGCCTGAAAACACCTCTATGGGTTACTCATGGCATTTTGGCACTTTCTCACTGCCTTTCAACTGCTAAAACACACAAAGAAAGAAACATAGATGTTAAGCCACATTTTCCAAGCTTGTAAAATAAATTAATTTTAAAAATCATGTAGCTGTTAATTGGTTTGCTCTGCTCCAGTTATTAGCAGCCACACTAGAATCACCAGCTAAACAGCAAATTTTTGAAAAGACCAAAGTTATTTCCTCAGTTAACATTTATTTTGCATGTATCCATAAAAGTGCTACATGGAAAGAGTGTGAACACACACAGAACAACTCTTGACTTCATTTTCTTGCCAACTATCAGACAGCATTGCTAATGCACAAATCTTTTGGTATTTAATACTCATAGTCCAGAAGTATCTACTGATGCCAATTGGGATCAAGAAATTTTATTAAGTGTTTGCTGTACAAAACAAACATTGTCACAATTCTGCCACAAAGCACTTAGAGTTGGACAGGCTGAAAACTCAACTATTGCTGCACTGTGTATTATGTGAGAACTATTTTTTGTTATTCTAGTCACCTTTAAATGCAAATTTTACACTACAGGTAGCTCTGTGCAGTAATGGAGGGCATTCCACTTCTTGCAACAAATCCAGGACAATACTCCAGCAGCTACCAAGGCAAAATAGCTACTTTGTCTTACCAGGCCTTTTTTAAAATCTTTTTTGTGCCTATATTTCATTTCAGTGGAAAATTCAATGACATAATAGTATCAATCAAACCGAATTTAATTTAGAAGATAGATAATTATTTTTCAAACAAAAAATATTGGCTGAAATCAACAAGAGTATACATTTTGACTGAAATAATTTGACATTCAGTTTCAAAATTTTTGAGATGTGTCCCTTCTCCAACACTTCTTTCCCCAAGAGAGACAACATGCTTGCATTTGGTTTAACTGAACAGTTACTCTTAACCAATGACCAAAAGGCTTTCCTAGTTCATGAAGTACCAAAAAATAAGAAAAATAATCAAATCTTTGCATGGCCCTATTGGCCACAACCCACCTTCCTTCTTGGGAGGTATATTAAGACAGAAAATGTTACTTTTGAGGTAAGTTTAGGAATTAAGCCTTCTTTGGGAAACCTGCATTACTAAGAGGGAACAGCTTTCCCAAGTCTGAGTGGAGTGCTGGATGGAATCAGATCTCAGGAGTAATGTCTCCTGGTCACATGCGATCCCCGGCTCTCTTCTACAGCCCACTAAAGGCCCCTGGCAACCCACATCCCCCAAATGAGGCAGCAGAGGATGCTTCTTCAAATATCTCCTTGATGCCAAGGATGTTTCTATGGTAATTCTGCATGCAAAGTTACAGGCTCATGCTGCATGTGAGGCTACACCAGGGCCCAAGGAGATGAATGAACCCATCTAAGGTTGTGTATACCCAGGGGGCTGCCATAATTTTGGGTGCGCAGAAATACAGAGATGGAATAATGACAATGTTGTGCTGCACTTCAATTGTTGAATTACTTCAATACCTTGCTCACAGATGTGTGCATGTGAATCTAATCAACCAAACTCCTTGCAGACAGCAGAGATTATTTTGAGATGTTTTTCCTGGCTTCTGCTACAGAAAAAGAAGCACCAGCCTTTCATAACCTCTTGTATAAAGGGATGTGTGTGTGCATACATACACAAACACACACCCTCTGTACATGCACAAAAAAAGCTGAGGATAAAAGGTTTCCTTTCTAGAACACATTTTTCTCAGAAACATATGACTTGTAATAACAGGCTTGGTTTTTCGTAAAGAAAAACACACCAAAAACCAGTTTGATTGTTCATGTACCTAAACATTTACAACAAAAAACAACAGGGGAAAAGGAAAGGTGGCACTATCGGAAATAAATATATGAAGAAAATGAGATTTTTACATATCCCTCTAAATCCTGGAAAAGGAAGCTTTTCAGAATCTTTTCTTTGTCAATTATTTTTTGCTTCAGATCCTAAAACAGCACATTCAACTATTCAATTTCCTGTTCAATAATAGGGACTCACATTGCCTTTTAAAGGCATACAAAAAAGTTGTATCTTTTTGCTTTCATTTTCTTTGTGTGTTTGTTGCATACTGACATCAAATTCCCTGCAGGCATCCTAACCTTGCAATTGGAGACACAGTGCTCTAGGGTTTTCCGTGTGTCTAATACACCTGGATAAAAAGTGCTAATTGTCACCAACTTCCATTAAATGACAGCAGTAAGGCACAAAATATGCTTGATTTGCAGACACTAGTGCTTCTGGGAGTTAGCAGCAGATTAATAATTGTGCAGACCTCAAACATTCCCCTGGCACTGCCAGTCTTGCTTTCCAATGTAATACTAGATTATAAGGCCTTTCTTTTTAGCTTGCTTTCCTAAGGAAATAAGGCTTAGGCAGTTGCACTGTCTCCCTGTGCACGGGTTTAACTCTCCTACCTTCCCACAATAATTTCTGGTCAATCTGAATACATTTTACAGGAAGGCAGAGGTCACAAATGTACAATAGCCTCAGCAGTTTCGTGAAACAGGCAGCTAGTTAGACATAATAAAGCCTGAGCTCAAGTGTTTCAAATATCCTGGTTTTCTAGATTCAGGTATTCTTGGGGGACAAACTCTAATTTTGCTCAAGTTTTGTTAGCTCTGAAAGCAGAAGGCAGATGTGCCATATCACATATTCAGCAGGCAGCAACTCTTGCATCTGACCACCTTTACAGATCAGGTCTCAGACTAGGTTCCCAGTTTCTTTTTTTTTTTTTTTTTTTTTTAACAAACCCATAATCCAAACACCCTATTTCAGCTTGAGGCTTTGAATGCGCACCAAGAGGCAGCTCTTTCACAGGTACAATCTTGCTCTGGTTTCCTTCAGATAAATTCAGTAGCCAACACTTTACCTTCCCAATTCTTCTTGCTCTGCCTCTGCTGCTGTTCCCTCTCTGCTCCCAGCACATGTGGGCACGTACTCTTGGTTATGAGGACACCACCCCTATGGCATGCAAGCAGTTCACTGATGGCTCCGGTGGCATTACAAAGCTCATTTCTGCATGCAGCAACACGATTATGGCGAAGGTGAGGTCGAGGTTGAGCGAATGTGTTTCAACACTTCTTTCTTGGTATTTATTACTGTGCCATAGCACTCCTGCAATCTGGCCTGCTGCTGCTCCAGCTGCTTGTGCAAGCTTCTGATGGAACGCAGCAGCAGAAGCCGTCGGTACATGGCTAGCTGGAGACGGTACTTCTCCTTTTCCTCCTTTTTCCTATTTTCTAAGGTCTCCATTACCTTTGCAGTCTTCATCCAAATCATTTGGCTCAGACTACGAGGGGCTGTATTGCCCTCAGCATTGCTCCCTGCCTGTGTCACATGGGGACCCGTGCACCTGTGGTAGCCCCCGGGGTCAGTCCCAGGCAGGGCAGTGACCTGTGGGGGCTCAATGGCCCCTCTGGGCACCCATGGGACCCCTGGTGCATCCAAACTCAAGTTGTCATCACAGCAGGGGCTTTTGGAGCACGAGGAGGCAACGGCAACAGGCTGCAGGTCACAGACTGCTGGGAGGTACGACAAGCCACCTAGTGATGCATTTACAGCTGTTGTTTGATGCTCAGCCAACCCAGAGGTTGTCCTCTGTGCCTGACCACCACTAACCATCTTTGGGCCAGCAAGGGCTTTTGCCTGGGCCATGGCCTTGCTGGAGAGGATGGACAATCTTTCAGGCACTGCTGAGCTTCCCTTGTCTTCATTAAGGCTGGCTGACAAAGAGCTGGCAGAGCAACCAGAGGATGTTGTTAAAGCATCACGATTCAGAAATGGGTCTCCATTGTTATTTTGGATCTCCTCTTCATCTCTTGGTGTTACACCTACTGTCTCAGCCATTTATTGCATGAGTTACAGAAAGTTTCTGTGGACAAAAGGGAAGTAAGAGGATTTCATTTCCAGATACATACACACAGAAGCCCAGTGCAGAGTGACATTTGAAGAAAGAACCTCTTTTTATATTTAAGCAATGGACCTATTACTTTTCTAATAAAGCACAACCCTTGGGTCACTTCAGGCCATTTTTTGTGATTTGGATTAGATGTTCTTTGAGACACAACATTAATCCAATAATAATTAAAATGATATACTGTACTATTAACATTCTCAAATCTTTAAAGGCAAGTGATCTATCCCTGCAGCACTGGCTGTGCTGACTAATTAAACAGAACACAGTTGTAAATGGGCATTGTAAGCACTTCTATTTAAGAACACAGCTCTAACAAGTGTAGTCTGTAGAGATAGGCAAGTTACCAGGACTGATCAGCTCTAAAGGGAGGTGGATGTACCACAAACAGCAGACTGCATTTAAATGCCCTCTCCAAAATGTATCTATCGGCTACCAGTTTATTTACAAGACTACCTTTCCCCCTCCTATTAATTCTAACAGTAAGGCTATATTAACACTACGTTAGCCATAGACAGGAAAAAGAAACCAAACACTTACCGAGGTTACTGGGGGAAAGGAAAAGAGTTACAGTGCATTGTGTCTGTGTGTCATGTTTTCTTGATTGTGAGTCAGCACAATCTGGAACAGAAACATCACGGTGCTGGAGCAGCAACAGCATTACGCTGTTCCACCCAGCAACAACACAGTCAGTCCCAATCATAGAGGAGTGCAGGGCTGGTTTCTTCCCCCCCTGCAAATGGATATTCCTCCCTGGCATCCAGCTTTTATGTCATCTTTGAGCACTAAAAAAAAAAAAAACAGGGTTGGATGGCACTTCTTGTCCCATTGCAAAAACAAACATACCCGATCCATTCATTCTACAGAATGATAATATCTGTGGCCCTTCTTGCCCCTGCCAGTCAGCAAGGAGGTAACACAGCATCCAAAAGAGGGTGAGTAGTTCTGGGCTCCAGTGTACATGTATTTTCCTTCAGAGAAAATAAATTTGGATAAACCTTAGCTGCATGAATACACTAATAAAACATGAAACAAGCTTTCAGCATCAACCAAATGCAAAGCATAAAGGCAGCAGAAGCTTTAGATTTAAGTGCCTAATGTGCATGTGTGTTTAATTAAGCTGGCCTAATCTTTAAGAAGCAGCTCTACATCCAACTAAAGTATCTCACAGAACAATAAACTTTATCTGCATCTTTGATGTTCAGAAGAGCTACCTTCAGCATCCTCTCCTGCTTGTAATGCCAGGAACAAAATTCAGAGATAGGAAATTCACAGATCATCTATCTGCATCTACTTCAGTTAATTTACCACAGGGCTCCAGTTGCCTTAAGACTTCCTCTAGTCTATCCAGCTAATATAAATAAAAGAAAGAACCAATCCAAAATACTATCTAGAATCTTCCTGGAGCTGGAAAAGAATGAAGGTAGATCCTATCTCCATGTCTCTACATACTGCAATACAGATAATAATTTCTTATTTTTCATCTGTACTATCTTTCTTTCTGATGAAGCTGTTAAGATTTACTTCCAACCCTGAACACATGAAGCCCAGTTAACATAAATTCAGATTTGTACCCTGAGGTCTAACTTGAATGTATTTTCTGGTGCAGTAGATATTTTGCACTGCGTTGGTAAAATAAACTAAACCTGCTGTGTTTATGTGCCAGATCATGCTGCAGATTATATAAATAATACTAGGAAGATATTAATATCCAGTGAGTTAATAAACTCTGCAAGTTTGTATCTTGGTGATTCCCATTTATCTGAATCACAAGTTACAGTAATTGAAGAATATGGAATTCAGATAACAGGGATTTTACTGTATCACACACTGAAAAGGTTCATTGTAATACAGCACATGTATAAAGTCTTTTAGTTTTGGTTGCTTTCCTCTACAAAACACTGCAGGCATTTCTTCCCACTACAAGGACAGTGGATGGGTGCTAGGTAGTATACAGTCCCCAGCTACATCAATACTTTTCTATCAGCGATAGTATTCTATTCCTTACTTCTACCCTTGTAGCAATTTGCTGCAAAATAACTACTTTGTTTATTTGTTTGTTTTTTAAAGTTCTCTGCAGCTTTACTTCTTTCAGCAAAATTTTACAGTCAGTGTTGTTTGAAGAGAAGAGGACAGAATGAAAAAGTGGTTTTGTATGCCAAATTAGTTTCATAAAAATAATATTAATTTTTTATAGGTGTGGATCTGTATGGAATAAATACCATCTGATACAATCAACTAAACAGTACCACTACAAACACTCAAAAGTCATTTAGCTACATGGCTTTTCAGAGAATGCTATGACTTCAACTGTAATCTATGAAACTTAATAGCAAAAAAATACTCAGTCCATGGACTTAGAGATTAGTCAAAACAGGAATACTGTCAAAGATGCATATTTATTATTGCTAAAATTCAAGTGCCATTTATGGCTAGGGCTGCATGCATATTTCTGTTATTACTCCCCCTTCAGTTGTTTGCAACTTCCTAAAATCTCACCTAGAGCATCAGATGGAAATTTTCTAGATTCAGCTACTGCCTGAAGGTGAATATATATTGAATGCTTCAGCCAAAAATATGGAGACGCTTAAGTAGGAAAGCAAGAACAAAACCAGTCTTATGGCTTGGGAGACTTCTGGAAACCCTTCAGGAGAAAGGCCCCTTGTGTAATTGCCAGACTGGGGAACAGGGAACAAAACCACAGTTCATTTCCAACTGAAACATGTAAGTTCTTGTTCTGAGATGATACAAGAATTCTTCTTTCGACTGAGACACTTACCTTGACAAAGTGACTCCTACAGTTTAGCTCCCTTTTATTTGCAATTCAACAGCTTAATAAAAGGACCTGAAAAGACCTTATAGTATTCTCTTCTGCAAGAGTTTGCTGTTCCCACTGAGAACCTGTCGAAAGCGGACTTTGTTCAATGTCTCTTGCTTACTCCTGAACTTGTTTTCCTTGGCAACATTTGTGGGACTCTTTCCAGGCAAAAGCTGCTTCAGATTTCACAGTGAATGCATTTGTCAGTCCAACAAACTGAGAATGTCAGGTAGGTAAAATGACAGCAAAGACGTCTCCAGTTGAGGTTCATTGCATTTTATAACCACCCACTCACAGGTAGATGTGACTGCAGCAGTTTGAAGGTGTAGGCCGTGGAGGAGGCACTGCCAAGCTGTCAGTCTGCCCCTGCTGGTAGGACTCAGGTGGAATGGGGGCTTAGCAGTAATGGTTGTGTCTCGAACAGCAGCAGAGAAGAAGTGGTCATGGGATAGCCCCTGCAGAGCGGATGACAATTATTTCTCCTTTCTCTGCTAATCATAATGCCCCAGTGTGGACATACATGAGGACAGGAAGGTGCTTAGTCTTGTTTTTTGTTAGGTAGAAATGTTTCACTGGAGTTCAAAGCGTAACAGCCAAACATACTTACGAACAGCATTAGAAGGTGAAAAGTATTGGCGAAGATCTGTTGTAAAACCATGGCCTGGGAAGCTATGTTGTTTTGTATTTGACTTTGGGGAGTACTTTTAACAAAGTAGTAAAAAAAATATCCTATTACACAGTAGTGTAATTCCATATTTTATATTAATTGCTCTTCAAGATGAAAAGCCTTTTTCTGTCTGTTAATGTACACACTCACATGGCCTCCTGTGAAATCAATGAGATCCATATGTGTGCATCTGAGGCCTAAATTTTTCCCCAAAGATTCTTTAAAATCCTTTCACAAGGCAGTAAGTCATAGAAGAAAGTCATATGTTCCCTTTCTTCTGCCTTCATATCCAAACCAGACACAAGTTATTACAGGCTGCGCTGCATTATGCTGGATGGTAACGGTACCCCAAGAGGCCATTGGCCATGCAGGGATTGCCATTCTACTCTCACCCTCATCCACACCTGGGCATTTTTGCATTCCTTTTACACCAGCAGAGAAATAAGAAATGGAGCCCAGCTCCATGTGCAGCCTACTGATGATATCAAGAAGTGCTCTAGATATTTCAGTGGCAGGAAAAACACAATGGGACATCTCAATGGCTTTCAGATGGAGGGAAATTAGGTATCTGTACAGAGCTGCCATGCAATCAAGTGTGCAGATAACCTGGAAGCTTTTAAGAAAAAGCAGAGTGGATACATGATTTTACCAGTGGGGAAAGGTTCAATGGCTTCAAACATGAAAATCCAGGGATTCCAGTCAAGTTATTTTTATTAAGGGTAAAAATATCAAAACAATCTGCCATGACTGGCAAAAATTAGCAGGCTTGCTGCCACTCTCAACAGAACTGTCTATCAGAGGTGCAAATATCTGAAGGAGTAGCTCAGCCAACATTCAGATTAAGGTTGCGTTGAGTTTGTAAGATCTGAAATCTCAAAACAGGAGGTGCCAAAGTGACCCAAACACTAGGAAGTGCTAGATGACAGTTCTCACTGCAATATTCCAGCAACCCTACTCCTAACCCTGCTTGGCCTTAAATATTCCCAGGGAGAAAAAATGGGGGTTTATAAAGATATTATAAAAGCAGAACGTTTTGATTTTCCTCAAGGCAGCAGCTGTTCACTCTACCATCTATGTGGAAAGCATTGGCTTATGATTTGAATAACCGTTAACTGTGTAAAAGGATAACGGCATCGATGCCTAAACCAATCTAAGACCACGTTCCTGCCAACAGGTCCCTGAGCTGAGTTGTTATGCTGAAACAGCCACAAGGAACTTTCTAAAATCTTGTTGTGAACTCAGGGATCTACTTCACCTCACACAATAAACAATTAACATTGGCACAGAGGACAAGTTGGAAAGGGAGGACCCACAGGCAAACACATGTAGCTGGGATTTTGTTTGATTTTCACCCATTGGGGCAGACAAATCTGTATTGGGCAGACCCAATGGGCATCAAATGGGTCAGCACATTGCAATGAGGAGCAAACTCTTTCCATTTCTAGAGTGGGTTAATAATGCTTCACAGTGGACACATAAAGGCTTGCATGATCAAGATGTCTGCAGCATATGCTCTGCAAACTAGTAAGGGGGCAAATAGAAATCTTTATATTGACTTCAAAGAAACCTATGAATCTTGAAAACTGCCAGTTTACCTCACTTATTGTTTCTTCTTTCAATGGAGAGAATACTCTTATGTAAAAGTCATCACCATTGTACTGAAAAGGAAAATCTGATTAAAAACTGAAAAAAAATGCTAGATTGCAAAAAATATCTTCCCTTAGGTATTAAGTGCAAAGGAAATTTTAAAATATCAGAAAAGTTTTGATTTTTTTCACCATAATAAAGTGAAGACTGTTTTGTGGCAGTAAAATTAAAGTGGCTTTCTTCAGTGTGATGCTTCTACCTCTTTTTATTTCAAATCTCAGTTTTGCCTATCATTTTGTTCAGCAAAAAATAAAGTGTGGGAGGGGAAGAGAAAAAAATGCAACGGAATTTTAAGTAGGAAGATTGTATAACCTGAGATGTTATTATAGCCTTCCTATGGAAAAGTGACTAAAAATTCTTCCTGCTGAAAAGATGGTACTTGAAATATATTTGAATAACCTCCAGCGTTAAAAGATTTAAAAGTGCTGCTCATATATTGCAAGAACTCCATGCCTAGGAGGTAAATACTGGATTACCCAGCCTAGCTGTTAGGTTTCAGATGTGAAAATGAGTATGTAGACAACTCGCGTGTCTAGTTACAATTCACATCCGGTATGCATTGAGTGAAAAATCCTTTCTGCTATGGAATAGGTAAACAGACTGTGTAATTTTTGATAATTGATGCTTATGTTTGCTTTCATTTTGACACCTGATCATAACTGACAAACCAATGGCTACGAAAGAAGAAAACTTTAAGCTGTAAGAATAATAAACAAAACACTGTGAGAGATAGGGAAAAAAATCAAACAAACACATACATGGAAGGAAAACTTCAGGAAGTGTGGCTAAGCCACAAATGGATAGACAAATAATGGTTTGGTGTTTCATCACAATTTAAAAGGAACTTACAGAGCTTTCCAAAAGACAAGTGCATTTTTTTTTTAAAGTAACAATATCAAGTGCTTTAAAAATGTTGTGCATTTTCTGCCTTAGCTGTTAAATCAGAATGGTATGAGGGGAGACTATTAAGAAAATTGCATTTAGTGGAAAAATTTTTGTTAAGGAACAGTTTCAGATCAAGCAGCTGGAAGAAAATATAAAAATAAAAATTGTACGCATTCATGCTGTTTGAGCCTAACCATTTCTGCAAATCTTAAATTGACTCACAAGGAGCTTAACTCTACAGATCAATATCAAGGACTGAAAAGACTGCATCTACAAACACCTTCTCAAAAATTCTACTTTCTCATTCAGTACACTATGGTGCATAGCACACTGTGGTTTTGCCTACATACCCTGTTTCCCCAAATATAAGACCTACCCTGAAAATAAGCTCAAGCATGATTTTTCAGGATTTTTGAGGATGCTTGACATATAAGGTCTACTCCAAAAATAAGCCCTAGTTAAAGTTCATAGAAAAAGTCAATTTAAATAGTGTCCAGGCATGTAGAAAAGTAAGTATCTTTTGGAGCAAAAAGGGAAACAGGGTATCAACCGTTGCATATATCCAAAGCAATCCAGCTTTACTCATAGTGTCTACATAGGCTCACCTACCATCTGTGTTGTCCACACACAAACACAGAATAAACAAACAAACAAGCAAACAAAAAAACCCAAACGTTTTCCCCAAGCTTACCTGGGGCTGAGAAGAAGGTCAGGTTTGCTCATTCTGTAATGCCTTTGAAACTGCTAGCGTGGTCAAGATGGATGAGAGTGAGTAGGATACAAGCTTGTCTGTCAGAAAAAAAACATCATCTCAGCAGTACGTAGTGTAATTGATCTAAATCTCAGTTACAGCAGAATTAACACACTCCAAAAGGGAGAGAAGACATATGGACCACTGGGTTTGTTGTACTTGACTATGTTATTAATTTTCAATGTAGGCATTGCCCAGCAACCTGGATTTTTGCAGACTGCTTCTAGTGGTTAGTACAGATAATTCTTTCACATGAGCAACTTCATTTTTACATCCAGAGGCTCTTTGCTGAGTGTCTGTCAAAGTCCAATTCATTACTTGCAGAATTATCAGCTAAAATCCTATCACTTTCCTGTAAGTAAAATTTTTAAAAGATTAGAAAGTAACAGAGAAAAGATAGACACATACAATTAATGAAAAATAAGCCTCCAAAGGTTTGGAGGTTTATTTTAGAGATATGAATCTACAGATACTTATTTCTTAAAGGAAGAAGAGATATGGAGTCCAATTTTTACTTGATTGAACAGAGGACAGGCTAAGAAAGAAAAATCTGAGATACCAATCCCACTGAAGTCTCAGGCTGAACAGAAGAAATAATACATCCTTTGCAGAAACAGCAAACATAGTTAGATTCTGGATGTTAAAATTAGGTAACGTTTCCTTGTACCACTTAAGTTTCTGGCAGTTCTGCCTGCTCGAACCTTGAACCACTGTTGAACCTCCCTGAGCCCCAAGCAAAGGTCCTGCTAGAACCCCGCTGGCACATGTAGTCCCAAATCCTGCTTGTACTCAGCAGACCCTAGCAAGCAGTCATTAACTCTAGAGACACCAGGCCACAATTTTACCCTCAGTCATGCCTCCTTGACATCTACCTGAAGAGCATTAAAAGAACACAGAGCAAAATAATTGCCTACTATCAATGTATTGTTTGCAACCTTGCAAGCTTTCTCCCTATGCTTTCCAAAACCTCTGCCAAGGCACCACTAGTACAATTTTAGTGACTCCAGAGGAGATCCTAACCCTTGGTGGAGGTATTGTCTAATTAAGATTTTGAGAGCATTAAGCAAAAACATTGTGTTTGACCTCACACTTGGCAAATTACTCACAGTTCCCTGCTTCCCTTCTCAAGATTGTCTCAATAACAACCATTGCCAGTAGGGATCCGAGACGAGTGAGTGCAGCAAATACATAAATAAATGTCTACATGCGTGAACTCCACTTTCTTAGGCAAAAATAATGAAACAAATGACTGAACGATCTGTTGCTCCCTTATGTGTGGTAGTTGTACATACAACAATGTGCAAGAAGCCTTCCAGAGGGTTCTATCATCACTTGAGTAAGGCATAATTCAAATTGCCAGTCTACTGATTTCAGGAACTTGCATTACTGTCAAGGGAAGATTGCTGTTTTGTCATTCTAAAAGGATGGGACACCTTGCAGCTTCTTTCAGTATAGGCTGAGGGAGTGAGGGTATATCACATACACCAAAAAGAGGTGGAATTGGCCAAGCCAAGCAAGTTAAGGCAATCCAAAGCTTTCAGACAGGGGAAAAGTAAATCTGTGTGGAAGAACACACAGTACATGAATGAACAACACCCACACAGGCTATTCAAGGTTTTGTTTTCTTTCTCAGAAGAACAAAACAGTCTTTTCTGAGTTCTGCTCATTTTTATGGACAAAGCCACCAGCTCATTGGACAAAAGTACAAGTCACAAGAGAAGTACAGGGCACCTAATCTAGGTAAATTTATCTTATCCTAAAGTGTTTTCAAAACAGACAGGAGAAACTGCCACTTGGAATAAGGCTTCCTTTACCTTCATTTTCAAATGACATGACTATGAGATTACTAACTTCACAGTAGTGCACCTTAACCACAAGGCACATACTATTGAGACAGACTGAAAGCTCAGCCTTAACACAGAGCAGTAACTCTTGGTCAGTGGACAGGGTGGTCCTTGCACTGGGACAGCCAAATACCTGCCAACAACACCTGTTTCAGGGGTTTCCTGGGCTTGATGCTGCATCTAGATAACTGTGTTTAATAGTCATTGGTGGAACGATTTGCTTAATTCCCTTTTGAAGCCATTTATGCTTTTTGGCTTCTGTAACGTCCCACGGCAATGAATTCTGCATTCTAATTTTTCATTGCATGAACAGCCTTACCAACAGAGCAAGCCACACCTTTCCAGAGATTCAGTAACTTGCTGACACCATCTTACTTTTGTCTCGTTTAATCTCATGAATCATAAGCAATACAACAAAGATTTCCACATATGTTTGTTTTTGTGTTTTTTTTTCCCAATATGAAAAAGCTCTTTTAAAGCAGTGGCTATCAATGGGCAAATGACCTGCTACACTTTTACACATTCCTGCACATTTCTCACATAGCTTACACTACCATAAACCCAAGGCTGGCTGAGGCTATCCAGCAAAGGCAGCAAAAAAAGAGGAGTAAATAGTTATTTGCAGAAAGAGGTGTGAGTCTGGGCGGGGACAGAGAATCCCCTCAGCCCTGAAACAGTGCAAGTAAGAAGCAGTGGAGTGCCCCTGAAGGAGAAAAACTAGGAGAAACCAGCAGGAGTTTTAGAGGGAAGGAGAATGAGCAAAAGAGACTGGGAGAAGGCAAAAAGATGTCTTTAGATTTCCTCAAGAATTAAACTCAAGAAAAGGACAGTGGAGAGGCGGATTGGAGGATTGTATTCCTGTCGTCGTCAGCAGAGAGCAAGTAGGAAACGAGACCTGGACTGCCTCTTTCCCAAGTCTGCTGCCCTCGGCAACTGTTTACTTTGCCTTTGCCCAAGCCAGCATGAGACGTTATAAAAGGAGTTTCCAAAATGCTCTGAGTCACCAGAACATGGATGAGATCTGTGGATTCAAGCCACCTTTCAAGATTATGAATCTCTTCTGAATATCCATTATGCCAATGATATATAACAAAATCACTGCTGTAATGTGATGCACATGTCAGCTTTAAGGATGCAGTCCCTGCTCAGATGGCATCAGCAGAAGGACATGTCAGCATGGTGGATTACCAGAGCAAATGCTTTAGCATGCAAAGTGATGCAATGTGTTTTAACAACAATTGTTCGCTTATGTTTGTTTCTGTGTCAGGTTTGATGTGGCTATCTGCCAGGATAATGCTCAGGATGCTTTGCCTTGCTTTGCAGAAGCTGATTATGTGATCAAATGCTTAAAGCACATAAAATCACTTCCAAGATTCAATAAGATAGATGTGCCAGAAAAGTCAGTAGGTGTTTGAAATAATTGACGCTAACAGCTAGACCTGGGTTTTTCAAAAGAATATGCATTTTGTTGTGGATTTGGGTTTTTTTGTTGTTGCTGTTGTTTTCTTTTTCTAATGCACTATCATATAAACTGCCTAGAAATGCAGCCTTAGCATAATGTTCACATCAAATGAAATTCACCCGTTAAGAAAGAACATACACAGGGTTCTCCCTGAAGTGGAAAAAATGCAGTCTTTGTGCAGAGCAGATACCCTGTGAGCCTTCTTACCCTGTGCACATGCCTGGAACAACACAGCAGACTCCAATACCATAGTAGAGCTGACGCTTGTAGGACCAGGAGATTCAGCACTGAGCTCTTAGCCGCCCTTTCCTCTGTCTGTGATACTGATTTTTTTCTAGTAAAGGCCCAGACCCTTATAGAAATGTTGTATATATGGCTGCAGAAGAAACAGGAAGGGTTACTTGTTCTTATCACTTTTGTGTTGCATTTCCAGCCTATTCTGAATGATCACATGGTCCCAAAGTGAGAAAGCATGGTTCACATGCAAGATACAAGTACAGAAGGCAAAATGACTGCAGCACTTGCCCAGAAATCATGATGTCATACAGAGGCTTCAACCTGTACTTCCAGTTTGGGGTCTAGCCTGGCACCAGTGTCCCACTACGCAGCTTTGTAAGAGCATCAGGCCCTCAGAAGTACTTAGGCACTGAAACCAATAAGAGTGGTACCTATACGTTTTCAGAAATCTGTCTTTAATTTCACCACGCCATAAATCTCTCTAATGGAGACATCCTTCATCTTTTCTGCTTCACAAGCCAGTTGTGAAGCTTAATTACATGATGATTATGAAGTCCAGTAAATACAACATATATTAAGAGTAGTTAATGAGATTTCTGTCACAAGCAGACTCTATCTCTTGTGAAATATTACTCACATGTTGAAAAAAACCCCATGTTTTCAAAAGAAAAACACAGACACATTCAATATAAAACAAATCTAGCTTGATTATTTCTGTAAATAATATGTTATATGACTCAATGATATTTATTAACACGGCATGGAAAATAGCATAGACCTTTCTGACCAATGTGGAATACTTTCTGCAGATCCATGTGTCTGTCATTACCTACAGTGCCTGGCCAAGTCTGGGACCCCAGACGCAAAAGAGGTCTGCTTCCCTAGAAATCAAGTGGCTTAAATACCTCCAAAGAACTGACATGAGGTCCCCTTCCACCAAATGCTATGTAAATCCATTGCAAAGAGATGGACTTGGTTTCAAATTGCGCATACTTCATAATGCAGCTTTGCCTTACCACTAGGCCCCACATATAAAAAGAGTGCATGTGGCATCATTGCAATTGCACAGATTCCTCATACTGTTTTAACCTTTTATCCGTAGTCTCTGCATGACCAAGTTGCCAGAAAAGATTGAAGAAAGGAAGAAAAAAAATTGAGAAAGTCTAACAGATTACACAGTATTAACTATGTAATGGCTGAAGTGGGTCCAGTGCACAAGATAGAAATACTTTCCTAGCAGATGCTCACATACTGACCAATTAATTCATTTCATAGCACGGGGACCTTAGCTAGGTGACTATGTGCACACATAAGACTGCAGAGGAAGTGTTGCTTGTGTATTCAGTGCTTTCTCAAGCAGTAGTAAAACGTATAGCCTAAAAAGAGTAAAAGGACTCGAAAAGGGAAGGCATGATTCATTAAAAAGAGCTCTCCGGCATGCATCCTTCTGAGACAGAACAATCATACATCCTACCTATGCTGTATCTGAGCAAATACGTGTCCTGTTAACAACTATAATGTGGAATTAATAGATTAATAATACTTTTGCGGTGCTCAGGCAGGAGTGATTTTCAGCACATGATGCCTATCACAGAAAGCTCTATTAATATCCACCAAAGGAAACCTGTTTGTTGACCTAAAGTGCAGCCGCTTCCTAGTCTCTTCTTGTGAAGTTATTTGGGTCCTATGGGACAACTGTACTGAGTTTTTGACGCAAATATTAAAATTCTATTTAGATGTACAATGTTTTAATGCAAATTTTTACCATAAAACTGAATGCTCCATTCAGTTAAATTAATAGAATTACAAAAAGATGTAATGATAGCAATTAAGTCTTGAAAATGCAAATTTTATAGTCAAGGACAATTACTTCATTTATAGTATACTGGAATGATGCCAGATGAAGGTAATTTAGATCCCCCAGCTCACAGTTATATCATGAAGGATATCTTAATTTCATTAGTACAACAAAGATGAGTGAGAAGTTATAGAGAATACTAAAAAAAAAAAAAAAAAAAAAAAAAAGACATAGAGAAAATTTGACCTTTCTCATTTCATTGCAGCTAGAATGCATAGATCTTACTAAAGTATTAGTAATATTTCTTTCTACTCCCATCTCTGAAAAAATGCTTTTTTTTATTAGCAGCAATGGAACATTAGTATGTAAAAGGTCAGCTTCATTCAGATACTTAGAGTCAACGTGTCCATGCCACAACACTTATGGACCTCTCATTATTTCAGTTTTAAGGATGCATACAGTGTTAGCTCTTTGCTTACAAGGTCTCAAGCCATGGTCTTAAAGATACATGGTTTTGACTCCAACAGGACTTAAAACATTCTTGAAAAATTCCACTCACTCTTACAAAAGTACTCCTGCCTCTCCTAAACAGGCAAAGTCAAATATCATTATTTTTTCATTGGCATGGCAAAGAGTGATCAAGTAAATGCAAAATAGAATGATATACTACAGATTTCCTAGCCAGCTGAAAGGGTTAGGAAAAAAAAAAACAAAAACAACAAAACCAAACCAAAAAACCTCAAACAAACCAACCAACCAACCAACTGGTTTCATACAGATTCTTTAGCACATTACCGAGTTCAAATAGGATTCCCTTCCCTTCTTTGATGCCCTAGCTACTCGTAACCCAAACAGGTATCCAGGGAAAGGCATATTAAATATGGTGCAACATGAAGTTTCTAGAAAAAGTCTTTACCAGTTTTCCTTCATGGCCTGTTGTAGCCACTGCAGACAACTCAAAGCCCAAACTCACTGAAGGGCTGTATCCTCCTAAATCTAGTTTTACCAAATTCACTTCCTAAAATCTAACACATGGCCTCTAGAGAGAACTGAAATTTCCACAGACAGAGCAGCAAACTTTTCCACCTCTTTCCTCACCCTGAGCACAGCTAACAAGGGCAACACAAAACATGCTGCATACCCACAACACAAGTGGCTTTGCTCCAGACCTCCCACATCAAAGACACCCGCATGCCTCCCACTGGTAACGTGACACTGCGGGATGGGTTTGTCCCCTTGCAGAGCACCACACTGTGACAAGAATGTGGCATTGCAGGACCCCCACCTGGACACCCCTCCCGAAGCCACTTCATAGACCCTGCTCACTACAAAACAGCCCATGTACGAGTGACATAGCATTTTTATCCTTCAGCCCATTGTCACCATGACAGCTAGCAGAATAATTTTAAGTAATAAAACACATATGTGCAAGCCTTACTGGGAGGTGAGTGTGAACAAGTGAAACTGTTTTGTTAATCTGACCTGAAAGTTCACTAAATTTGCTCTTCAGTGATTTAGTTGCAGGCACTGCTTACCATAAAAATGGGTGTCTTAAAAATAAAAGGGCAACTATGACCTGAAATTAGTTCATTATTGATTTTATAATAATAACAGGGCTGCTGGCTATTTTGTTTTAAGAAAACAAGCCTATTCTGAAGGAAAAATGTACCCAAAGTAGGGTTTGTGCTTTTTCCTCCTTATTCCTGAATTAAAATACAGCTGAGTGCACATGGACACATGCTGGTTTTGCTTCCTTGGACAGGATCTTATGAAAATAGGGACAGATCCAGTGTTTTTTTCCCTTGTAGTTGTCAACATGTGTGCTCAGACACACCTGTAGTGCCACCCTTATTTTGCACTGATCTCACAAGTCAAAGTCTGACCACAGGGAAGTGGGCTAGAGAGGTGCCCTTGACTTCAATGGCAGGATTTCACCCTGCATTTCTTCCAGTCAAGGATGCTACTAGTCACCCTGCTGCTTGAAACCAATGGATGATATTCTGGCTCATGGAAAGTCATTGGCTTTCAATGGGATTCAGGTTTCCTTCAGTGAATTGTCTTCTATTGCCCTAGAGAAAAATTAGACCTTGTACCAATATTGACTTTATCCCATGCTTCTGATTTTTTTACCCCATTATACCTGAGAAGTTAATCTGAGCTTGTTATTTTTATTTATTTTTTTATTTACATGAACTTAAGTAGCATTCTAAACTCTCAGGTCTTTGTGGATGTTGTTTGGAAATTTGGCTTAATAAGGAGCACTTAAGTGAGTTAAGATTAGGTACGTTTGTACCACACTGTACAACACAGCTTAAACTTCCATGTCATTTTAGTGAAAAGCATACATTTAACAAGCTAATAGTCGGTGAATCTGCTGATTCTCAGCTGTTGCAGGGAGAAATGTTTTGTCCAGGTTATTCCCAGTATGTCTCAGTTGTAAAAAAAACAGGCTGTGATCGTAATAGGATATTGATTAGTCTGGATCCCATACAGAGCAGAACTTGATTCTTTGGTGGACCACTAAAGGTCATATTGCTTGATTGCTCCATAGCTTCTAAAATACAAGAAATATTGAACCAAAACTGCTTTCAATTATACCCATGTTATCTGAGGCCTGGGAATGTAACCAAGGGCAGCATTTGGCCCATTCTGCTAAAAAAAAGGACTGATTTTCAGCATTTTGTGTCGTCATTAGCAGAGCTGAACATTTGCTCTGCCTACTCTAATTGATGTCTTGGGCTGAACTTAATTCCAGGGTAAGCAGGTGCAAAACTCTTTGACCCATGCACTTATTTTTGGATGGATCTGACATACCGTGATTTGTGCATAGTGTTATCTGAATACTATGTTTGTTTTAGGACTAGTTTTGGTTTACATCTTCAGATGCATTTCTGCAGAACAGTATTTACAACTGTTTATGTAACTCTGATCTCCAAATTCCTCGCTTGATCTGACTGTCCCAATGATCTTAGGTTGACAATAAGCTAATGACTTCTTGTTAAGTAAGGTTTAATCAAACGATGATGCTAGGGCTAGTAAAATGAATTAAGTTTTTGTGCTCATGAAGACCCATGCCAAAAACTATATAGTGATGTCAAAATACATTGAGGAAAATAGCATAGATCTAACTTTTCCTTTTATTACACTGACACCACTGAGATTCTAACCACCAAAAGAGGCTTTTAGGAAATGATATAATGTAAGTGAAGGAAAAATTTGTCCTATTTTATCTTCTTTCAAAAAATTCAGTTTTCTAGTCAGAACTCAAATAGAGTAAATTCTATTTGTGGTCACCCAGCACAACTGTGGAGAAAAATCCTAGCAACAAGCTGATTATTTACTTGATCCTATCAGAAATAAGAGTTAGATTTAGCTTGATACTAAATTCCACTACATCCTAAAATGCAGTAGAGAAAGAAATAGACGAGTCATACATTAATTTTAGTCAGCAATGGTCCTAGTTGTTCTGTCACTCTAGTACATATTTTTTCCAAATTAATAGAGCGATTCTGAGAAAATAGAATTCCTTTTTATGTATATATGGAATTTATTATTTATTCCTATTTCCAAACTGTATTGAAATGTTTCATGTGGAATGCAATCCCTTTTTATTCCTGACCTACATCTGCTTTGAAAGCTGTATGAATGGGATTATTTCTTTTCTGCTTTCTAATGTTTTTCTTCTCACTTTATGAATGCTCAAAAATGAGACAAATTTTTTTCTGACCATTTTCCCAACATTCTGAATACCGGAGTGGGTTTCTTTTGAGACATGATTTTAAAAGAATTTAACTCCATATTCTCAGTAGACGCCTGTGATTTTTTTTGAGACTTGGCAGTTTGTGGGTCCAGTTTAGACAACTGCTTGATTTTCAAATATTCAGAGCATTCACAAAGCCTGCTGAACCAGAAATAAGGCTTTCAGTGTCCTTCAGGCTTACTATCTTCATGAACTCCAAACTGAGGTATTTTGGAAAACTCTGTTTTTAAAAACTCTTGCCATCAATGAATTTCACAGTCCTGGGCAGAAAGTCAGTGGGAAGACCAGGTTAAGACCAGAATTGAAGTTTTCCTGAGTCTTGCACAACTTCTTGTCTATTGAAGAGCTCTCAGCCACTACAACCATCTGTAACATTCAAGCAACAGTGGAAATTGTTAGCAATATTCTTTCCAGACAATGAAAAGCAATCTGAATTTTGTTTGTTTGTTTTGTTTCTAAGATGAATGGCTCGTGTAGGTAATATATACATATTTGCCTTTTTTTACTTTGTAAAAAGGATGTGTCATAAAAGAAAGTTTGCAAAACAGAAAACATAGGTGTCAAATTCCAGAAAAGAAGGAAAAGAATATAAAGCAATCTTTGAAAAAGCAGATTCGAGATCCACTGACACTGTCTCGTTCACAGTAACAAATCAAGTAATTTAATAAAAGAGAGTTCATTAAAATATTCTAAAAAATATCCTAATAAAATATCTAACATTACAGTAACATTACAGTACCCTGGAAGGGCTTTCATATGCTTTCCAATATAGCTTCTGATTCGAAGTAGTAGCTGATGCAGCGGGATAAATAAAGAAATATCTAGATTAATATGGTTCCCAAAGGTCATTTTTATGAAAAGATCAGGAAATATGTTTCATTGAAATTAAAAATAAAACCATATCAAGTTTAATAACATTGTTACTATAATGACATAAAATTCAGTGAGATGGTGTACTGTTTAATATTTGACTGTCAAGTTTTTACAGTGAAACTGAGATGTGTGGAAGCATTTAAACTTTCTAAACTGAATTTGCTTTCAATTTTATTGCTGGTTTATTACCTGCTTCCTTCCCCCCCGCCCTTTCTATAACACTACTTCTTTCTTACTTGAACCTGATATTTTCACTGAAGTAAAATAAAAATACATGGAGGGCCACACTTCTATTCCCAGGAAGACTCAGTGTGAATAACCATCCCTAGATGGTCAAAAGCTTTCTACTCTGATTCATTTTCTCCATCAAGAGAGGACCCCAGCAGTGTTTAAGGACATAGCGAGGGGGGCACTGCCAGGACACAGCTTCCTTCTGGATTTTCTCAGTGATAGAATCATCTGAGATAGTTTAATATCAGAAGCTGTATCAACCCTCGCCCATTCTGGAAAGGGGCAAGGGTCCAGCTGGTGTAATGCCACTGCTCCCAGCTCTGCATTCACATAAACTACTGTAAAGACAACTGAGGCCAGCAACTGCAAAGTCAAAGCAGTCCCTGGCTACATACAGCCTTTTGTTGGACATGGTGCTGAATGCTAGGATCAGAAGACTGAAAAGTCTGCAGCTTGACACAGCTCTGCAAAACGTGGATTTTCAGATAAGTAAACAAACCTCTCTGTCCCAGGGACTGAAATTATTCAATACATATAAAAAACATGGAACATTGTGAGATCAAATGCTTTTTTTAAAATACAGGCTTGGTTTAGCACATTTCTCCAGATTAGTTTAAGAGTTGTTTGGATTCATCAGTGTAGAAAGCAGCTGTAAATGTTCTTGAAACATTTACTTGATGGGCCTGATAAAGCAAAAATCTGTGTGTCCTAGCTGCAAAATTTACTGTAAGTGTTTCAGCAACTGTAAAATCTTGCATAGCAATGTAATTAGTGCATTTATGACAGACATTGGAGACCTGTCTACAAATGACTGTATGAATTATACTCATACACTGACCTCCATTCTGAAGGATTTTTTTCGCACCCTCTACTTAGCCACCTTTTTGCAGTAATCTGTGATGTAAAAGCACATGGATGTAAAAGAACAAAAAGGGAAGACAACAGTTACCAATATCCATTTATAAGTATTTGCTTGTTTACTTACAGTATCATCTAGAAGACAGGTGACAATTGTCAGCAGAGGTTCTACTTTGTTCCTACCAAAGATATCTGCCAGGTGGGTATCAGCACAGCACACAGGGCTGGGGCATCCCTTCTGCTGCTCAGCCCTAGCATCCCTCCTTTCTCCTCATCCCTCTGCAACGCTCCTTCAGGACTCACTTCACATGGGCCATACAGCCCTCTGTACCTAGAAAGGATACAAAGATGCTGTTGTTGATTACTATAACACTGATCTTTGAGGAAAGGTTTCTCAGCTAAAGGACTCAAAGAATCTCTGCAAAGGAAGTTTCAAAGATAAGAAAACAGAGGCAGAAAATTTACTGTCTCAGGATAACTTTGCAGAGCCTTGGTCATGGATAGCATAGAGCTACATATTCTGATAGGTTTGCCTCAGGCTTTTGCCATCAGCTTTGGTCACCAAGAGATGATGCAAAAACTGGCTTGCTTTACTTATTGTCTTTGTTCATCTTTTGCCCATACTGGCTGGGAAGAGTGGGCAATGGATGAACACAGTTTGGTCAGTTATGCCTATTCTGGTACATAGTCTGATTCAAAGGAAAAAAGAGGATTAAGTGAGTCTTGCTAGCAAATACAGATACTGTGGATTTTTTAGGTACTGCAAATGTGCTACTGCCATCTTGGATGCTGGTTGAGAAGCTGGTAACATGGTGTACTATAGTATGTCAGTAGAGAGCTCTGCAGGTACAGATCCAAGATCTACCACTCTTTGTGAACAAGTTTAAATTTCTGCCATTTGTGCCTGAGGTTAATATTTGAGCTGTGTGGATCATTCATTATGAAACCTGGAACTTTGAGCTATTTACCTGGACTTAGGTTTGTTCTCAAAGGTGAAATGAGATCTAGCACAAAAAAGGGAAGGAAAAAAAAAAGCTAGGAAAAAAAAAACAACAACAACCAAAAAACAAACAAACAAACAAAAAAACAACAAATGAAGACCAAATGAAGAAAAAAAAAACAACAGAGAAAGTAAAACCGTGATTCTCCTTGCATCTGGTTTCATACAGAGATTAGCTAAATTCAGATGGTTGCTAATTTCTTTCTCTTAAAGACCTCATGGAAGGCAGAAAGCAAGATGCATCTACATAAGCAGGACCAGACTGTAGGCTGATATGGACTTTAGGCAATACTAAAACATCTGTATGTCCAAATTCCCTAGCGGTGGGTCACAATGAGACTAATGTATTTTTACACATCTGACTCAAGACACCTATACACTGAAATCTTCTCTTTGTTGAAATAAATGCCAAAGCTTGTGGTTGCTTGAATGGAGTTGGATTCTATAGAATAGATTAGAATAGAAATATTTTAATAGATTCATCTAGCCAACATGCAAACTTCTCTAGTAGGGATGGAAATAAGAGTTTGCTTCTTTCTTCTAGTTGTTTTTTTTTGTTTTTTGGTTGTTGTTGTTTTGTTTTGTTTTTTGTTTATTATTCAAATGCAGAGTTTGAAAGGCACTGTGAAATAGTGAACAAAGGACTCCAGTATTATTTCATGGAAAATCTGTTAACATAAAAGATCCATAATTATTCTTTGTACAGTTTGTTTTTTTAAAGCATCCTGTCAACTTTAATACCAAGCCTGGTATGGAAGTGTATAGGAAGGGTTAGGAAATCTGCATAAAGGATGACATTCTTCTTTCAACACTATAAACTGAAATCCTCTCTTCATTATGTTTCGCCACTAATTTCAGCAAAGTCAGAAGTTCACTGTGTCATGTTTCTGAGGCAACTATCTATCACCTGTTAAATTCTACTCTGTTTTCCACTGGTGTGTCTTATCCTATTAGTCAGGTATGTCTCCATATTTGATGTGAGCCCTAAATTAACTGATGTTGAGAAATACAGATGTCTAGGGACAAGGGGAATGCAGAATTGTTTGGTGAGGTCAGATGGAAAGGTCTATGGCAACAGGAGCATGACTTCATGAAAGTTTGAGGACTGGTGTAGATTCAGCAGTTCAAGCCAAATACAGGGATTAGGGGATCACGAAATCAATTATTTGGCCTTCAGGGAGAAAATCTGAGCTACTAACTAGCTAAGTAGCTATACAAATGTACTGTTTATTCGTAACAAAAAATTATCAGGTTTTATTATTACAGAACAAGGAGGGATTACACAGCAATGCAATGGCTTTCTTAGCTTTGGTCTCTTTTTGGATGTATTATTCGATGTTATAACATCCTGAAGGTTACTATGTCATGGGAAAGGGGCAACCCTGGATCACAGAAAGATGAAGAGTAGGCAAAGAACTGATAACAGAGTGTCCTGATTTCCCCCCTTTCCCTCTATTTGATCAGACTGTGATGTGCTGAACCAGAAGGGGAATAAAAGGCTAAATCTCACATCAGCAATGAGTCCTCTAGCAGACAAAGGTACAAGTCATCCTGGGTGAGGTCAGTTTTTCCTGGTGACTCAAAGGGACAATGTTGCTTGTGTCAGCAGAAGCTTAGCTACGATCACAGCCATGCAGGTATGGACACTGCTTCTCTTAGTGAACCACCTAGAGACTAGACAGGTTGCTGCATGTAGGGGAAGTGTTCAAGAAATTTGGGAAGGTGGATGCAGGTTGGAGAGTCAGCATGAACGCTATGACCCAGGTCACAAATGAAAGGGAAGCCACACTCTGAATGTGGTGGGGCCAGGAATGTTGTGGAAAAGCTTGGGCAGTATCAGGTCTTTTTTTCCCCCCCCCCCGCCTAGTTGAAAGGCCTAATCAAGTCATTCTGGGCACCACAAATATGAGTAGGGAGAACCCAACAAGTCACTGCTGGCACTCTGCTACTCTGTACCATGGCTGCTTTTCGCTTACAGTCACCTCTGTTGTTTCATGTTTTTATGACACTGGGATACCCAGTCCTAGGCAGGTGCCCCTGAGAACTATCATAAAGCAAATAAAAATGTTCCAGATTTTAAAACATCCATGAGAACTCTTGGGGGAAACATACTGAAGTTTTGGGTTTCAGTGGGGTCTCATGCAAAGTCTGAAAACTCAAAATGCTGAGAAAAAGTTAGGTTTTGGGTCCTTGAGAACAAGTAACTTTAGAGTGGTCCTAGTGACTAAATCACTGGCAGTTATTTTCTCACAGCAATGGCTGTGTCAGGTACCACACCAAAGGCTCATTTGCAGAGCTGATCCACCTTGGGCAGAAGATTGGTGTTGCTGCAATGGTCCTTAGAGCAAAACTATTCCCTCAGAAAAAAAGAAGATGATTCAGACTTGCATAATGGAAAATGTGTCTGGTGTTTTCTGGGTCTACTCTAGTGAGGAAACAAATCTATAAGAAAATGAGCATAAAGTGATTGATGGTAAGACTCTGCTGAATGATGGGTCCCATGGAAGAGACATGAGATAACACAAACCCTCGATACTGGATGAACTTCAAAGATCTGTAGCAGCACTCACTTGCTGTGATTTGTTTTCGTAAGGAAATCAAGCTGATTATCCCTACAGTGAGGTGACAGCCTTAATGCCCTTCCTTGCACACTGCTCTACAGTAAATGCTACAGTCAAAACACTTACCAAATCTGAGTCACCAGGTGAAATTCTTGAATTTTCTGGCTTCTCAGTGCTGCAAAGTAGAAAGGCTGCAATAGCAATAGCAGCTTAAATCACAGGGCAATGTCAATAGCATTTAGCCATATGCAACACTGTCATTTTGAAAAATAGTACATTGTGCTGGACTTTTTACACAGGTGAGATTTAAAGGCAGGCAAGACTGCCAATGTGTTGTACATTGGCTGGACACCTGATTTAATTGTGTCATTGTTCAGTCAAGACCTGGAGATAATTTATCAGGACAAACTGAGGGCTTAGACAGAATGTTGATGAGACATTAAAATACATGGACACTATTCTTATTTACCATGTCACACCCTCAAGGAATGGTGTGTGGGAAACAGCCTTCTTTGCTGCATGGTAGAGGAGCTAGCTTCAGCATCCAGGATGGGAAGAGGAGTCCCACTCTTTGATCACTTGACCTATTTACCTTTTGAAGTGTTGATAAACATTGGTGGTATTTGCTGGCAAGGCTTTCTTCTGCTCGTTAGGCAGACTGATTTTGTAGTACACAGGTGGGTGATGCCAAAGCAAATTCTAGAGCTAAAATCAAAGCCAAGCTCACCAATCTGTGAGGTGGGAATTCACCTGTTGGTGTTGTACAAGGGGAAAAATAATACAAGCATTATCAGGTGTGTCAGGTCATGGTACTGCAGAACCACAGTGCCCCACTTTTCATCTCACTTTAGCCCTTCCTTCTTCAAAGGGCAGTGAGTCAATTATATGTTACTGATAGGAACTGCAGGGATTACATTCATAAGCAAATATTAAAAATAACCATATACCTTGTGATCAGGGTATACAAATTACATCATAAACAGAAAGTAGTTATGGTGGATTGGAGCAATTAAATGTTTTCTTTAAGAAAAGAAAAAACCCTCCAGTGAGAATATTTTAGTAAATGACTTTTTAATCATCTGTTGAGCTGCTAAAATTACTGTATTCTAATAGTTTTAAAGTGTTCCTTAGTTAGAATTAGCTGCAATCCCTTTGCAGAACAGACAAATACTTGCCCAGGAATCTGTTTACAAGAAACATAATTTTAATCACAAGATCACATCCGTATACTTTAACATAGTCCAAATGAGACCACAACAGCTTTGAGCATATTTTCCTGCTGTGCAGTTACAAATTTAGGAACCATTGCATAAGAAATAACAAGCTCTAGAACCTATTAGGAGGACATGACACACAACAAGTTTCACTGCTCAAGAAACACTGATATCGATTGAAGAAAAAGGTGTTTCCAGTGCAATCTGATGCATACTAACCAGCATCCTGCCACATTAATGAATGAGCTACTGCCTTCAGTCTTGCCTGTTCCCTCACCTACTGTCATTTCTGCAGATAACACTAGTTCTACATGGATTAAGACAGATTTTGGGAGGGGAAGGACTGTGGCTCAGAAATGGTAGACCTAGAAATGGTCTTATCTGAACAGAGAGAACACATGCTTGGTAGATATGCTCTACCAATTGTTCAATTTAACATCTAGAATACTGCTCATGAGAGTTCAAGCCCTGTCTCAAGGAGACTTGGAAGGCTGGGAAAGATAAAGCATAAAAATGATCAACACAGCCTGCTTTGGTCAAAGAAACCCAGAGTAGTTTTCATAGAAAAACTTTTTTTTTTTTTTTTTAATCTCAGTGGAAAATTCACAATATTCTTCGTTTTTCTGCCAGCTTTAACCATACCTTCCCTTTGCGGCTGCAAAACAAAGATAATTATTTTTTACTCACCTGCATAAAACGCTTGAAGAACTCCAGATGACTGAAGATATAAAAGTCAAAGGAAATGTGTGTATATGCATGTTTATATATAATTGTTATTATTGTTACAGTCTGCCAGGGAAACAAAGATTATTTCTAGCAAAGCTTTGGGGTTTTTTTATAACTTTGGAAGCTGTTTAGTAACTAGTGATCAGATGAAACCCAACTGCTTTTGAAATCAATGAGAACTGGATTATGTACTGGAGAGGAAGAAGCTTTAGCAGAAAATGTTTATATTACTGAGTATCTATAATCTTAGATAATCACCATTTCTGCCTATCTCTTCCAAAAAACTCATTTTGTTGCTCTGAAAAATGTGTCATGATTAGATTTTAAAGGCCAAACCCCCTGAAAATCAAAACTCATTATCAAAATACTTGCAAACAGTGTCTCAGATCAGTAAAAACATGCTGAAGAAGACAAGAGGAGAAGCCATTTAATCATCTGACATCATCGACTGCAATACATTTATTCTGTTTTCTTCTCCCAGTTTTAGTCATTACAGAATCATAGAATGATTTGTGTTGGAAAAGACCTTCAAGATCATGTAGTTCCAACTCCCCTGCACAGGCAGAGAGAACTTCTGCTAGATGAGGTTGTCCAAAGCCTCATTCTAACCTGGCCTTGAACTCTTCCAGGGATTTGGCATCCACAATTCCTCTGAGCAACCTGTTCCAGTGTCTCATCACCCTCACAGTAAAAAAAAATTCTTCCTAATATTTAATCTAAATATACCGTCTTTTCAGTTTAAAACCCTCAGCCCTCATGCTACCACTAGACTCCCCCATAAAGATTCCCTCCCCATAATTCCTTTAGGCCCCCTTTAAGTCTTTTTTAGATTTAGGATTTCAAATGGCTTATTTTTTAATGTATATGATGTAAGTCAGTCGATATAAATACAAAGTCTTCTAAACATAGCTTAACTCCCTGCCTCTCTGCTTCCTCCACTATAAAAGGTAACTGCAACCAGAGAAATTCCCTCCATGGTCTGAATCCTTACTACTGCCCGTTCCCAGGAAAGCTGGAACAGCATGTGAAATTTCATGTAGATACCATAAAATGGACATACCATTAAAATGAACAGTGGTATATTTATGCAGTCATACAGTTTGAGTCTGAGCTCAAAGAAGAAGTGCATCCGTCATGCCGAAATTGCACCTTATCCCTGAAGCTAAATTATTCTGTGGTTCAGTCATTCTGTAGTAGCACTACTGTGCCCACCAATGCTACATTGGAGATGTTAACAGCTGAGCTGGTCCTCACCGTGCTACAGCTTCATGAACTGCCTCTCTACTTCACTACAGGTGTACCTACAACAGGGAGAAAGGCACATGTTACCTTTACACCACCATCTCTATTTTAAACCAACCTGTCTACACCCTGATTCAAATGGAATCACTCAGCATTTCTCAGCAGCATTTCTCAAGTGATAGTTGCAGTACTAGACTTCCCATCCACATGGCATAAACTCATCTGTATTGTGCAGGGACTGGGCTTGTGGTTCAGGCTCTCAGCTGTTGTTCTTCACACCTCTTAGGTCTTGGTGATGTAAATGACATTTTGATGTAAGGCATGTTAGACCACCAGTTTGAGTGCAAGGCCTTGCTGGACATTTAGGAGGTAGTCTCTAGCTCTGTGGGAAAGATTTGTATTTGGAAGACTGCAGTAAAGCCCTCAGAAGGAAAGCATTGGGCTAATACCGAGGAATAAGAGCTTGGAAGAGTTCCCAGGTTCACAAGAAAAAAATATAGCTTCCACTGCAGCTTGTCAATGAATATTGAAAAAAGATGAGTGATGATTAAGAGTTTAAAATAATCTCCTTTCCACCCTTTCACCTGCCTGCAGTCAAACCATAAAGCCAACCATGCCCCTGGCTTACATTATAATGCAATTATTGTTCGTGAAGGTTTGGCCAGTCAGCAGTCAATAGTGAAGAAATGACAAACGTGTGTACAAGGGAGGGTCTTTGGAAAGAAAAGAGAAAGGAAAGAAGGAAATTTATTATTGCCAGTCTACTGATGAATGCAAGCATTAGAATAGCAGATGTGGAGTACATAAGGGGCTGGAAAGTGAAAAGCTAAGTGTTGCCTTAGAGCACAAGGAAATGGAACCAGGGTTGTGAAAGTCATCAAGCTGCCTGCACTCTGCATTCCTTAATGTACAATGAAATGCTTTGAGAACCAAAACCAAAAACCCTAAAATGGCAAGTGCTTCCTGCAAGAACCCCCGAAATAAGGTTTGCCACTTATATTGGGTAGTTCTCAGTGTAAGGCAGAAAGACGGGGAAACTGGAACTCCAGTTGCTGGAATGGGGATGTTTGCTTCAGTGTGTGGGACTGTTTCTTGGGATACACCAAACAGCAAGAAAAGGACTAGGAAGGACACAGTCTTAGCTCCAAGATAATGGATAATCCAGAAACAGCTGTTTCTCTTCCTCAGCCTTTTTTAAACTGCCACAGGAGACCTCTTTCCATTCAGAGCACAGTTATTCTTTAGTATCAACTTCTCAACACAGCACTTTGGCTTTCACAAGTAATCTGTTGGACAGGCTAGGAAACCTGTGCTGAATTCCCTTGTCTCCAATGTTTGGCTTCAGTTAGAAGAAGATTTGCCCCAAGACTAAACATGTGTAATATTAAGCGTAACCTTTTCTTAGCTTTATTGTACTTGCTCCTAAATCTAAATTATGTATACCTCATGTGTGTTTATGTGAATGTGAGTGAGGAGTAGAAACTCAAACAGGCATAGAAAATGTGGAGTCCATTCACCCTGCATACACTAATATGAACAGACTTACAGAGGTGTGTGGGCATATATAGACTTAACCACATCTACTGTAAAGAGGAAAAGAATGCTGAGAAGCATTTTGTCATGTTTTCCACTTTAAATCTGTGAGCTGTGGAAACTCAAAGCTATAACATTAATTCTTCTTCTGGTAGGTTTTTTCCTGTGCTATTTATTTTATTTATTCCTGTGCTATTTATTTTCTATCATGTTTTTTGGGAATTCGACAAGTTTGTGAGGTGCTTTTTTTACCCTTTCCCCATTTCTAGAAAATATGCACACATTTGAATTATGACTTTCCTACAGGAACTAACAGCTGTATGTGCAAATCATGCATATAAATCAATTACCGAGGCCTATGTACTATAAATGCACCCATTAATTAAGCAATGTCAGATGCTATGAACCATGAAGTTCATTACATCTTTAGCATTCAAACCAAGGATTATTTGAAGAAGCAATGCTACGTTTACCTAATAGTTAATGAAATTAAGCCGGGTTGTTGCCAACATTCTTATTTTATGCCTAATTCAGTGTTTAAATGTTTATGAATAAAACACTAACTGCTGAAAGCAGAAATGTTGAAATGTAATTACTGGTAAGTTATAACGCACTTGAGGACTCATTATACCAGACTTGGGAGTTTTAAGATCACCAGTATAACACACTCTCCAAAAACACAGAATTTTTATGGGCTAAAAGCTGGAAAGACATAAATGCTGTTGAATTTGTCCTGGCTGAGTGGAAATTTTGATGATTGTGGTAGTATGATTTATGGGTATAACATTTTCCAGTCATTACATGGTTGCATTTCAGCATTGTGACATGATTTGCATATGTGAATGTCCCTGCAAATTAACTTCTGATGAGAGCTACATCTGCCTGGATTAAGAAGCTCCTATCTTAAAACCAATCCAGCTGCTACCATGAAGGACCTATTTGAAAAAAAGGCAATCTGCAGTGTCATTATGTATAGTTTTTCCATATGTATGTCCTGATTTAGATTTACATGTAAATATTCCATGGCAGTATTGGTTACTTTGTTAGGGTTTATTCTGTCAACTAAGAGGCACTCAGTGATGTCAACACTAGGATTCTCTCTGCTATGTAGCACTCTACTTTTCTCCACTTCATTAAACTATCTACAGACAGCTAAGTATCCAGAGCTAGAATAGGATCCATCGCTGATGTTCAAAGACACTCTTAGCCACATGAATAAACGAAATCAAATTAAAATTAAAAGGAAAGAAACAAAACCATAAGACTCTCCAGAAATAAAAAGAGAAGAGAACAGCAAAGACCTTTAACCAAACAACACCTTCTCCTGCTGGCTCAGCATTTCCCAGGATCGAGCTTTTCTGCTGAAGAATACATATTCACAGAAAAATGATACAGCCTCTGCCACAGAAAATCTGTATGTCAGCTCTGAATATAACTGATAGACACAAGAGGTAAAGTCAGACAGGCAGACAGATGGGGGAGCACAGGGAGATAACGAAGTAACTTATTTTTTGCAGAATAACAGCAAATTCATGTCAGAGTCTTGCTTGAGCACTTTGCAGACCTCAGTAGTTTTTATGCAGCACAGTAAAAGAGGAGCTTGAAGGAGGAATTTAAAGGATAGTCATAAGGCAGAGTTGTGAAGGAATTGTGAGAAAAGCAGCAGTGCTTTTGAGCATTGCAAAAAAAAATAAAATAGTGAGCTTCAAAATTCTGGCTAGAAATTGAGCTTAATATCTTGAGTGTGAGATGGGAGGTGGAGTAGTGGGAACTCGCTTGATGCAGAAGACTGAGGGGCACATGGAAGACATGTACAGTGAGTAGTAACACATTCAAAGCAACAAGCAAAATAAGACTTACCTTCGAGGTGGCCTTCCAGGGGATTACTAAGGAGGTCTGATTGCTTTGGAAGGGCTCTGAGGAACTGTCACATTCTCAAAGAGATGAAGACTTGCAAAGACGGGGTGTGACTTCACTGTGAGGCTCTGGATGGAGGGACACACTGACCTTGGGGCCAGGCAGTGATGTTTGGAGGGAGAGGTTGCACCTGAAGAATTAAGAGACTTGTGCAAGCCCTGTGGTCTTCAGAGGGGATCTGTGAGACTTCAGAGGCAGTGGAGAGGAGCTGGTGTTTTAGGGTAAGGGGCAACAGGTGTAAAGAGTCAGGGAAGTGACAGGAGTCAGTAGCAGAGCAAAAGGAGCTGAGTGTTGTGACACTAGTGAGTGTTGTGCTGACACTACTCAGAAGTAAGTGTAGAGAGGATCAAAGATGGGAGCCTGAGTAAAGGTAGAGAGATACTGAGAGAGTGACAAACTAGAGAAAGGAAGAAAAACATATCTGAGAGAAAAATAATATTTAGCATTGGATTTGCCTGAATTTTTAGGAATGGAAGAAATCAGATTATTTTTTCTGGTTGTGAGCATTTTGATTTTTTTTACCGCCATCAAGTTTTTAAGATCTATAGTAGTTATTGCACTGAATCTATGAAATAATCCTTTCTTCTCTGCTGGAAATTCACTAACATTGCTACTGTTCAAACACACCGCTTTTGCTAAAAGCCATTGCAACTCAATTGAAATTTTAAAATTGTGACAATATTGATACATTTGTAATAAATTTCACTTTGCACCTCATTCAAAAGCTTGACACACAGAAGTCAATAGCCAAACCCCAAGGACCTACTGGAAACTGTTTCAGCAGCTCATATGTACAGTCTTAACCAAGGCTTAAATACGTACAAACCAAAACCACCTAGTTAACATCCATACCACATTTTTAAGTGGTTTTCATTCCAGTGTTGTAAGCTAAAATGTTAGTGGAAATTCAGTTCCAAAATAGTTAAAAACTGAAAAGTGTCCACCCACCAATTCAATAAGAGACGGTAAATAGCAGTGTTCTAAGCAGCACAAGGTCTAGTCACAAAAATAAACAAAAGAGTTAACAAAATATCTGAAGCCAAAGGCACAAATAAGCTATGCTACTGGAGTTAAACGTGTGAGTAAATGATCTCACCCATTCTTAGACTGAGCAGTGACTTACTGCGAGATCAGTCTTGAGGCAAATATAGCACTAAACAGGGAAAGGGTAGTATAGTCAACACCACGGTATATTTATATAAGCCAAGCAAGACACATCAACATGGACATAGTGTTGTGCTCTACTGCTTCCAGACTGGAGCTGGAATGCTCCCACCAGGTCGGTGTGGAGGCAACAGGGCTTGCACTGCCTGCATCCTCCTGTATAAAACCAAGTCTGTTGCTTGAAGTCTCAGAATCTGCAGCTGGTAATTACCTAATATAACAAGTTACTTACTTGATGGGTTACGTCCAATGACTGCTGAATGCAGTCACGTACTAAAAGATTTAAGAAGTGAATGACATACTCGATCTTACCAGCACTCATTAAGAGCAACAAGATTCATTCCAGTGCTGATAATTCTTGAATCAAGATGTCTTAGGGAAGGTAGGAGGAATTGTCTCTCTAAAGCACAGCTGATCTCACAAGTTAAGGAGGGGCTGAGAGCAGCCTGAGGAAGACCTTGCAACCTTTATCCAGTGCAGGCTTTACTTCCTCATAAAGCAACTGCTTTCAGATCCCCTGAGTTAGAAACACAGAGACAGCAGCACTAAACAAACTCATTGCCTAAATGTAAATTCCTTCTTATAAAGAGTCGGATTTACTACATTTTGAGATGACTAGGGTTAAAATCCCTGATAGCACCTGTTCCCAAGGACGATTCATTTACTGATTGTGCGCAGTAAGAAATGTAAGAAATTTATTCCGGTAAATAGAGTTTGCAGTAGCCATATCCACATGTCCATTCTGGTGTAATTCCCAAATGGCATCATGAAGGCTTGAAGAAACAAAGGAGTAAATAAACTTATTCTCTGTCAGATTTATAGTTGCTTCTTCAAGAAGTCCTGCCTTGATTGCTCTCTGTTTCTGTGATCCCCAGGTGAGTTCACAAAGAACTCTTTAAATGATGTCAAGGGCAGAGAGAGCCAGAGCAGTGACATATATTGGTTCTCAAGTTATTGGGAGATATCTTGATTATATTTCTTTTGGCACCAGTAGTCACTCTTCATCTCCCATTTAACATGGAGGGACACAACATAATATGCCCTCATAAGGGAAGGGTGAGAAGGAATTGTGTTATCTTAGGGCATCAGGTGCTCATTATAGCCAGCAATTAGCAAATCTCAGATGTTAGGATGCTTATTCAAGCCTTCTGGTTCTACATCATTACATACAAAATCCCATGAAAATCCAATGTGAGAATGGCAATACTTCTGTCTCTCATCTGAGCTCAAATATGGAAAAAGAAGAAATGAGAAGATCTTTCCTCCTATTCCTTGGCACTTCTGAGCTTGGAAAGAACAAAGTACTGAGTCAAGTATATATATTTGCTTTTAGAAAGGTTAATTCAGAAGGATTTAATTGTAGGTATTCCTAAAGCGTGGAGTGTTTGGGGTTTATTTTTGGGGGGTTTTGTTTGTTTGTTTGTTGGGTTTTTGTTGTTGTTTTTCTTTGTGTGTGTGTGTGTTCTATTGTTGTGTTTTGTTTTGTTTGTTTCAGTCTTTAATTTAACAAGCTGCCAAGAAGGTTTTCACTATTTTAAACAGATTTTGAGGTAAGAAAGTAACAAGACCTCACTTTTCCCAAGAGCTGGGCAGCTTTGGTTCTGTCCTGGTTACGGCTATGTGGAAGTGTTTTCTAACAGGTACTGCATTTTCAAAAGGTGACAATGAGGCTGGTTACCTTAGATTTTCAGCATCTTGTAGGGCTCTAAACAGAGCACCCCAAAGGCCAGCCTCAGAAGCCACTTGCTATGTTTGAAAATATGGACCAATATTTTACATATTGTATATTTTAGCTTGGCTTTGAACATAGCAAGTGCTATCCTGTAACATAAGGATTCAGTCACAGTTTTGTCACTCAAATATTCGTGGACCAATTAATTTTAGGTCGTTGTTTCAGAAAGGATACAAATCTATTGCAGCACACATCTGTCCTTTGTAGTTTTCAGTTGATAAAATTTAGTCCAAGAGCAAAAAGGACCCAACTGAAAGTAATCAAAATATTCACTTTGTCTTCTATGGGTACTGAGTCAGGCTCTATGTGCTTTTCTGTTGGATGATTACCCAGTGGCCAATGCAAAATATTGCTATTCTTCTCTCATTCCTCAGAAACAGGACACATAGTCCTCCTCCTGTTCAGTGTCATGGTCCAGAGTGCTCTAGGACAGAGAAAATGAATGATCATCCCCCCATTAGGGCTGCATAGATTAGCAGGACAAGGCAGAAAAATCTGCACTGGCAACACTTCAGTTGTATTTGCATGGTGGATAAATAGAATCCTTTCATTTCTGGATATGTACATGAGAGGCCAGAAAGAACAGTGAAATCATCAGCATTATGGCATAAAACCTTCAATAAGTTATAGATATGCCCAGATGAGTATGTGGATTTACTTCATAATTAGTTGCTTCACTTCTTTCATAATTCTGTTTAAGTTCAGAATGATTTTTTTAAAAAAAAAACAATTAAAGAACATTTTCATTTTTCTCTTCACTGCACAGAGTTCATTTGAGACCATGATTGAACAAGTGAAAATATACCTCTTATTCTTCCAGTTCCTACTCAGTAAGCTTAAGAAGTTTAGACAACACAGGCAGGATCCTGTTTTTTATCTAGGAAATCAGACATCCGTAGAATCATTAGCATCTGTCTCCTTTTTTTCTTTTTTTTGCAGAGGAGGTATTAGCACAAGTGACTTTTCTCAGGGCATTATACCAGCAACCCTATCTTGCTTGTCTCAATTACTTAAGAAGTTTAACTCTGCCTTAGGTGTCTGAGTAACTACCGATTATTTGCCTGAACAAGGTGAAGGGGATCAGACCCTACAATATTGTCACAGCATGTTTGGTCACTGTGCAATGGTTTGGTTGCAGCATCAGTGCCAGCTTCCCAGTGTAAGTGTATGATGTTCCAGAAGACTTAACAGAGAGCAGGGTTTTGCCCAATGGAGTATGATGAAACTTACATCTAGTTGTCAGGCACTGCAGGCATTCAGTACTCCGCTGTTTGAAATAACTGTTTCTACACTTTGCACTCTGTGAACTTTAGTTTGGTTAAAGCCAATTCTGGCATTAAGGCTTACTGCCAGCCTGCTCATCCCTCACTAGGTCTCACCTCTCTTGGCTTTATTCCTCTTCTACGTATGTTCCTGGTGCTGCAGTCTGGATTGCATAGCAACTTTTCTGTTGGGTCCAGATTCGGGGCAGATAGCTGATGTGGTATATCTGAAGGAAGGATTTGACTTGTCTCTCTGTGAAGCATTAGGGTGCTTAAAGGCTTTTTTCAGTGTAAAATTGAATTCTTTTCAATGGCATTCCATGATAGCAGATAAAACATAATTTGTTACTGGGATACCTACAGTATGGAAGAAACAACAACAACTAAAGGAGTATAATATCTTAACGGAAATATTTCTTGCACTATGTCATGAGCAGCCTCATTAGTTTTTCTTTGATAATTAGCTGTAACTGTGTAAAAATTAATGGATGAATTTAAACAAAGGGATTTTTTGAAAGAGAACTTGCATGAATACTTATTGTTAGTAAATTAATTCATAAAAGCCTTGATTAAGCAACACACAGCTAATTTCACATAAAAATTCTGGGTTTTTTTCCCCCTGAAGACTAACTGTGAATTCCATTAATATGAAGAAATTTCTGTCTGAATATCAATTAGACCTTTAAGAAAGTACACTCGTATGCAGTTTTGGGGAAAGTCTGAGTCACATACACAGAGGACGTAAAAATGCAGAGTTAATGGCTTTAGCTTGTCTTTGTTTGTCTAGATGCAACCTGTGTAAAGGCTAGAGAGTGTCTGTGATCCCTGCTTATGTCTGGATATTCCTCTGGTCTTGGCATGTTGTTTTGTGCTCAGCTGCTGAAGCACAGAAGGAACAGCAGCAGAAAATCTCCTACTTAAGTCAACTGCCTTGAGAGCTTGATTTTCTAAGGTCTTTCAAATTTTGTGGTTCCTTATACCCCAGATGCTACAGAGTTAGCATTCTTCCTTTGTGGGACCAGCACACATCCCTTATATGCCCCAGTGAGCCATTGAGTGTGGCAATGTGTGAGGAGGAGGTTTGTCTGGCCCCAGAAGCTGGGAGGGACATGCCTGGCTGCCTGTCGAGGTGCCCCTGGACAAGACAGTGATTTCTGCATTGCTGCTGCTGGAGCCTCCACCATTGCCATCAGCAGATGAGCCATTGCTTTCACCCCGATGACAGCAATCAGGCAGTCTGCAAGATCCCACTGCTCCCCAGGCTCCACAGACACCTCCCATGTGGCATCACCATTACTAGCTGGCTGTCCTTCGCTCTGCCAGCACCCTGGTATTGATTTGGCTGTCACTCTGGATGGCCTTTGCCAGGCTTCCTGACAACCAACACATGCATGAGAAGTGCAACTAAGTGAGGTTGCTCATGGGTTAATTGCTCAGCTGTCTGTATTACACAATAAGGGCTGGGGTTATTCTCTCTGTGTTTCTTACACAGGTAAAATAACACACAAACATTGCTTCCAATGCAAAGCTTGGCTACCTAATGAATGAGGATATTGAAAAAGCATACACAAGTTCATTTTTATTCAAAAAAAATAAAATAAAATTGTGGAAAAATGTGATACAAAAACCTGTAAGACAGATTTGCAATTAATTCACCTTTTTCTTCACTGGAATTCAAATATACCTCTTAGAACAAATGAGCTAAGACATGGTACAGTAATAAGTCTTTGATTTGAATATAATTTTGAAAGAATCACACATCTCTAAAAGATTATGGAAATATAACTTTTATTTTAATGCGAGTAGTATTTTACTGGACCCTGGCAGGGTGTTAGAGAAATTATCATTTTCTCATTAGTCTAACTGCCAGCTAGCTCTTCTTACTTTCCTTTTCTTCACAATGGAAGATGTCTCAGACAAAACGCTACTTAATCAAATTAATTAAGAGGGAGCAGATTTCTAAAGAATGAGATTCAGACGGAATCGGTCCAAGAACTTAGCATGTTCAAGACTTCAAATGCTTTCTCAAGTTTGCCAGACTTCAGTGGTATTTAGGTGCTGTTTTGAGTCAGGTCCTAAAACTGTGGCTTTGGGATTAAAACAGGGAAAAATTTTGTTTGACAAAAAGGTGCCATCAAATGGGTTTATGAAAATATGGAAGTGTTGCTGAACTTCTTGTGAAAATCATTTCCTTCAGAAACATTCGGCTCTGTCAGTGCCTACATTTTTTAATTAAATATTTCAACAAATCAGGTTGAAACATCTGTTTATTTCAAAATTTCTTTTTGCTATACAGTCATGAAGACTGAAATCAAAACCTCATCTGACTTGATATTTTTCAAATCAGTTGTTCCAAAAAACTAATTTTGTGCCCAACTGAATTAATTATTTTTTTGAACTATCAGAACTGCTGAGGAATGCAAAAAAACCCAAAAACAAACAAACACCACAAAACAAAAACAAACAAAACTGCCCATATACAGTACTCTAACTTCATAGGCAACAGAAAGGAGATCCTCCATTCATATTTTATTATAACTTAGCTTATTCAATTACTGTATGCAGCAATGTTAACTGCTGTGAATACAGAGTAGTTATACAGTGCATAACCACCCAGAAATATATAATCTCCCAGAGGGTGGTGGAGCACTGGAACAGGTTCCCCAGGGAGGTGTCACGGCCCCAAGCCTGACGGTGTTCAAGAGACTGGACAACACCCTCAGACACATGGTGTGAACTGTGGGGTTGTCCTGTGCGGGGACAGGAGTTGGAATCGATGATCCTTACGGGTCCCTTCAAACTCAGGACATTCTATGATTCTATTATTCTATATTTTAGCATATATATTGGAAACGATAATTATTTCTTCAACTACAACATATTCAACTGCATCCTGTTCTAGGAAGAAATATCTAGTTGTTAGTCAATTGTGATTAATACTTCATTACTATATAATGCTCACTGTAAAAACTCATGCAGGCACCAACTGTTGTGTCAGGCGCTGTGCAAATCAAGACAGTGAAATATCACAGCCTGGACCAGGTCTAGTAGACCCCAGTCTGTTACAGGAGGATCCCATTGTGACATTCAACATGATACAAAGGACTGGGGTAGAAACTAGATGCAGGTCATTCAGGAACCCTCTCCAGAGACAGACCCCTGCTTTCTCTGTTTTTCCTCAACAAAAACCTCTCTTGACAGTAGGCTTGTTGTAATTTAACTGGGCAGGCAGTCAAGCACCACACACAGTGCTTCACTAACTACCTACCCCTTCCAGTGGGATGGGGTAGAGAATCAGGAAAGAAATAATAAAAAGGTAAACCTCATGGGATAAGATAAAGACAGTTTAATAAGACAGAAAGGGAAAAAATAACAACTGTTATAATAATTATAATGATAATAATAAAAGAATATAGAAAACGAATGATGCAAAATGCAATTGTTCACCACCCTTCCCAAGCAGTGGTCCCCGGCTAACTTTTCCCTACTCTGTATACTCAGCATGACATCATATGGCATGGAATATCCCTTTGGCTAGTTTGGGCCAAGCTGTCTTGGCTGTACTCCCTCGCAGATTCTCGTATATCTCCAGCCTCCTCATTGAAAAGTCCTTGACTTGGTATAAACATTGCTTAGCAACAAACAAACCATCAGTGTATTATCACCATTCTTCTCATACTAAATTGAAAACACAGCGCTATACCAACTGCTAAGAAGAAAACTAACTCTATTCCAGCCAAAAACAGGACAAGACTTCTGATACTGGTGTAATCCAAAGCTTTAGGAAGCACAACAACATTTGGGCGTCATGACAGACAGTGACTGATCACAAGTTCAGAGATGGAGGCTATGCCTTTTTGTAAGGTACCTCAGATGTGTAGCCATGCTTAATGCCACAGTATGGTTTGGTGACACCATGCTATGGAAGAGATACTGCAGAGAAACTTCAGGCTGGACTCAGCTGTGCAGGTCTCAGACTGTAAATGTCACATCTGACAGGTCTGCCACACCAGAATCCTACCCATCTCCCTGTTTGTTTGAACAAATGTCCCTGTTTGTCTCCCAGATACATTTTTCAGGGGTGGCATGATAGCAAAGCACAGAGACAAAGGCATAGCACACATCCTTCTGTCTCCTCAAGGGTGGAAGAACTGTGTAGACCTCTGTGTAAACCATCATGTGGCTTGGTGCAGCTCCCCTCAGACTGATTTCACCTCCCATGTTCAAGTCACCTGTGGAGAGTCAAGTCCTCACCTCTCATGTTCAAGTCCTTTAAGAAGAACTGGTTTCATTTGAGCTTATTCAGAGCAATCTGATGCTAGCAATGAAGACAACTTTCTCACATTAAGCACATCTGTTTGAAATGGTTTCTGACCCTTTTTTGGCAAGGCGGTCAGCTGTGGAAAACCAAAGCTCTTTGCCATGTGTGTTCCCAGGTGGAACACGGAGGTGAGGGGATGGGGGATGAGGCATGAAGGGGAGGAGGCACATCCACAGCTAATACTCCTTTCCTGAAGATTGCTTGAAGAGGAAACCATCAAAAATAATAGAGCTCCTTCACAGATCTGTGATTCAGAGGGTGTAATGGGAAAGCGTTCTTTCTGAAACAATAGCTATGATGTACGTGATATTCATGACTTGCAACAACCTCTGAAAACTCATCCTCTATCTCCATTTACCAATTCTCTCCCTTCTTCTCCCCTCTAGCACCATCTTATTGCAAAGCCTCTAAGGGGAGGTGCTGAATAAGACGAAATAACTTAAATATTTCCATAGAGAAATAAGAGGTACTCTCATTTAGAAGTTGGTTGGTTTTTTTTAAGCCTTACAAGAGAATGCTTTATTCTATTATATTTCTAATGTAAAATGAAAGCAATAATGAACATTAAGTGGAATTAGCTGAGGTAAAGGAGAAAAAAAAAAAAAAAAAGAAAAAATTGTACAAAAATGTATCTGAAATTAGCTATACAGAAATGAAGAAAGCCATGTAACCAAGTAAAGAGCAACATACTGCAGATTTTTGTCCTAATTGTTCGAAAATGTTCTCTCCCACTCTCAGACCTTCTAGTCCAAGTTTGAGCCCGAAGCAAATTTTTACAGTAGAGTTATAAACCCATGAATGCAGAGGTTTATAATGGAAACACTGGCTCAATCCTAACTAATGGTGTTGTGCCATGGGGTGCCTCTGTAATGAAAAAAGAGTCTCTGTGGCTGTTCACCAGCCAGAATAGCTAGCAACACCCAAAAAAAGCAGAAGTAGATGAAACATCAGCAGCACTAGCTTTCTGAGATAAAACAAGTACAGGAGGTCCTCCACTATAACAGATCACCAAAAAATAATTTGTTCCAGCTTTGAATAAATACAGAATAGGAGCCACGCTTTGAGAAAATGATGGGTTATTAAGGTATGGAATTTAATATCATTGTCAATCTATAAAACTTTTACAACCTAGTCTTATTTGCACAGAGATTACATCCCCAAAGCTCAGTGCCAAAGACACATGTTAATAAGCTCACAACTTTTAATTAAGCAATATGTATAAGTAGATTCCCATTAAGCTGTGATTTGTGGGCTAGTTCATTACAGTGGGTTCCAGCCACCAGACACATATTCAATACAAATCAAGCAGACTGCATATTATCCAGTTAATGTGAGCCTACTTGGGATGTTTTATCACCAGTTTAGATCTGTGGTTCAGAGAACTGTATTTTTTTGTAAGACTGAGGGCAGTGACCAGAACCTTATAATGACCCCATGTTGTTTTCTTAATGAAACTATCCATCTGAATTGTTTAGCTGCAACTGGTAATTACTCATAGAGTTAATCATAGTTCTATTATATACAACATATATATGACATTCAACCAGAAAATATTTGCTCTCATTTGAATTAAATGCATAAAATAAGGCATAAAAGAAGGAAATATGGATATTAAAGGCATGGAACAATAAAAATAATCCACGTTTTATTCCAAATATATTGATGACAACATTTTCCAGATCTTTGAATAACTTTCTCTTGAGTTCCTGAATTATGCTAAAATTTCTGCCCCAGTTTGTGACACAGAGTGTCAAGTAGAATTTTTTCAATCAACTTTACTCGTGACACAGTGTGGCATGCCATTTCACATCTTTCTTGCTTAGATGGATTTCCCATTGATTACATCAGCAGTGAGGACTGTACAGCAATCTGACACACCAGACTTAAAAGCGAGACAGATATTCTACAATATTTAACTATTTTTTTTTTTTTTTTGCAGGAGTTAGAAATTCATGGAACATTAGATCATGATATAGGAGAAATTACTGTAGTCAGATTTCTGGAAAATAATACTTCATCACAGCACTTTCTTCTGGTATTTCTTCCATAATGAATTAACTTTGCCACATGCTTACAGTTATCATGAGTGACAATGTTATTTTTAACAGCCCTTTCAGTAAGGATTCTACTGTACTTAATTGTAAGGAAATATGCATTTTATTTACTGATGGAACTTATCCATGTAACCTCTCTTTAGCCCCCATGAAACTACACGAAGTACTTAGGCTCAATTTTTTTTGAAATTTATATTTTCTGTTTTGCTACTGAAATATTCTCTAAACATCCAATCTTAGCTAAGGTAATGATACCATAAAGAGCTGCCCAGTATTTATTTGGAAAACAGAATTTGCCATTCAGCCCCAGAGCAGTGGTAGGTACATCATATTCAGTATCCTGCTAGCAGCAGCAGCTTAGACATGAGGTTTCCTGAAACCAAAGTGGGAATGAGTGCCAGTAGAGGAGACTCTGAGCTGAGAAACAAAGGAGGCAGCTCCTGAGAAGAGGTGAACTACAAATCAAGAAGACAAGGAGAGGAGAAAGATCATAATTAGCTGTAGCTCTAAATGTAACAAGAAGAATTTTTCAATCAATATGGTAAGCTGCTTGTAGCCAATTAAAAGACTGTAAAGTAGGGACAATGCCATATGTAGATTAGGGTAGTCTCATAAAAAGAGCCTTAAAGCAGTGTTGCATAGTTCATGAATTGATTTTGCTTGAAGGCCGGAAAAAAAAGGAGCTGCAATAGCCAGTACTATAGTAACAAAAGTGGTACCTCAGAGAATTCCATCAGCGGTAAATGATACAGTTAGAGGATTTTTACACATCCCTTTTTTACCAAAGTTTCACCCCACCTCACCAACTTTCATATACTCACACTGGCACAAAATTATAATGAAGCTTTTTTTAATTATTACACTATTTCTGAACTAACTACAGCAATGCTGACATGGGAAAAAAAAACTATACCCCTACCTTTAGCTTTAATTCACTGCTAAATCCCAGCACTTTGCCTTTAAAAGCTCCATGGGATACAGCAGCATTTGGAGGAGTAAACTACCACATATGCCAGAAGATAAAGAGTTAAAAACAGTCTCCTGCAGCCTGCAGAGATAGTGTGGAGTCAAGGAAAACACTCAGACATACAGCTGTTGAGACAGGAGCAACATTACAGCCATTAAAATCAAATGTCAAAGAAGGAACAATGCCTATTAGCTTTTAGAAACCAAAAATGAACAGTTCAGCTTTATCAAACAAATGGGTTGCACTATCCAATTACTAACTTCTGATAAGCACCATGTCAATTTTGAAATTGTACTGCTGAGTCTGTGGAGAAGAAAAAATAAATTTGAGTTATCCACATAACAAGGATAAAGGGAAGCCAAACTATTATAATCCTGCCCTAATTACCCAGGCAAATCACTCCCCTTACAGAAACATTGCAAAGCCAATAAAAACACTGTAGCCTTCACTGACAAAGCTCTGACCTTGCATGAGGCCCCTTTCCTCTCCCATTCAGGTCCTATCTGATCAGAAGCCTTGAGAAGTCGTAGAATTGGGTCCTTCACTTGAGGCAGTATTATTTGCAGCAGGAATATAACAGTGAAGGCTGCGTGTGTCCCCAGCTGAGCAGGCAGCAGAGGGCTGTAGCCTGCAGAGTGAATGGGACTCCCCATCCACTGCACATAATTAGGCAGAGCCACATAAAGCGGCTGGCAAGCGTGCTAGAGAAAGCCAAGTGCATAACCAATAGACTAGTTTAGTTTTTTAGAATAATGTCCATTGTGTTCAGTGAGGATGCAAAGGCTTCCATTGCTTCTTCAGCGTTGTTAAGTCTGAAGCTGGTTGGCAACCCATATTTTAGTGCAATTCTCCAGCCAAGGTGCATGAACTATAGATTAAACATGGGCTGAATTTCTCCCTCAGAGCAGACAAAAGGAATTACGTGAAAACAGCAGCAGCAGAATCTATCATTGAAAGCATAATAATAATAAAAAAACCTCCTCATAAAATATAGTTGATTTTTTTTTTTTTTGAAAATATGTTTATGTGGTTAAAAAATAGAGAATATTTTTCACACATTCTTATCTAACATATGGTTGTCACATATCTGGGCATATGAAGCCTTCAGCTGCATATAGATAATGCTCACTTTGCCTTCTCCACATGTCCTGACAAAGCTGAAGGAGGGCACATATCACCAGGGATATGACAATATTAGAGAGAAAGCTAATGCCTAAGTAGGATTATTTATGAATTTTAAAACATATAGCTACTTAATGACTTTGTTGATAACCCGAGTAGTGCTGAGAGTATAAGCCAACATAGAGCTGAGCAGGTTCCATCAGATGGAAATTTTGTGTCTCTCCTGCTGCCAGACCAGGTGACATGGTAACTTTGGAGGTTTCTACATTAGTGTCTTGGATGAGCTTTTGGGACAAATCTTCCCAACATCCTCTCTCAGTTCACACTGTGACAGTCTTGGGGCACATTCACTGGGTTCCTTACTTGAAACTAGGCTGGAAGAACATTCCAATTTATTCCTGAAGGCTTATTTCAGAAATAAACCTATCTTACCCTGGCAACTAATGGGCATTAAGTCCACATGACCAGATTACAACTCATCTGACGAAATCCCACACAACCTCTGTCTTACGGATGCCAGACCTTCAGCACTAGCTGTTTTCCTCTACAGACCTGTTCCTACTGTCCTGTACTACCGCTAATGTAGATGTAGACTCTCAGTGTTGCTTCCCTGTGCATTCACACAGCATAACACTTCTTACATTTTTTTAAATCTTGGACTAAAAAGAATATTAAAGTCCGTGTGTCATCTCTAACCACTTAGCTGTCTTTGAGGACTCTCACCTTGAAGATCTGTCTTACCATTCACAACATTTGCAGTCAAATAAGAAACACGGGACTTTGAAATAAACCTTCAAACCAGAGACACAGACATGCACAGAGCAAAAATCTACATCAGTTGCAGCTGTGCCAGGTGAAGGAATAACAGCATCACCCACACCTGTCCTCACACCCTTCCCTCAAAGATGACGGTGCTCAGAGCTGCTAGTGGAGTTGCTCATGCGAATGCTTTCTCACCTGGTTTTGGTTAAAACGGCTCTGCAAAGCTTGAACAGCTGAAACAGAAGGTATTTGCTGCTTGTCCTGAAACGGGTGAGGCAGAGCTCCCATGAGACCTGCTCATACATGAAAAGGCAGCTGCAGATGATATCTTCGGGTGGCACAGCTGCACTCAAAGCAGAGCTTTTGCCTACAACAATAGCAAGGGTAGAAGTGTATGTGACAGGAGGAAGGCTAAAAATTAGACACCTGGATGCAACAGCTCTTAATCTGGTCTCACTATTTTATTTTTGACCAAGTTGCAACTGTACCAGGGCTTTTGACATCCTCAGCAAAAATCTCTCTGTCAACAGAGCACAGACAGGCTCTCAGCTTATAAGTACAGCCCTAGCCTTGCATAAAATGTCAGTTCTTGATAAGCTGGATTCATGTGCATAAGGCCATTGATTCATAGGGAAAAGACAGCATTTAAGAGTTGATATGATGTGGTAACCTTTCCATTGTCAGCTGTCCGCAACATTTTTTATCCAAAATATGAGTGATTCTTAACAGAAACTTGAAAAAAATGGAAAAATAGGAGGCTATAATAAATTCCTGCCCACCACTTTTTAAAGAAAAAACATAATGTGATGAGACCACTAAAAATTTTAAGGCTTTTCCATCTCTAATCTGAAAAAATAACGTACATTCTCAGGTAGTTTAGAGCTTCTCTAATATATTCACAGATAATATTTGTGGAAAAAGACAAAAGCAAAAGCCTTCGAGCACTGATTTTTAGTTCAAAAGTAGGAAATAAAAGCTTAAACAGCATGGACAGAAGACAAACCCCTGAAAAGGTTTCAAATACCTAGCCTCGCCACTGAAACCTGTCCTGCTATTGTTCTGTTCCCGTGAGCACACACACACATTTGTGTACTGGTTTTAGATGCAAAGATAGTTGTCTGTTTCTCCAAATTCAGTGTGGTTATGTTTTCCATTGGATGGTGGAGTTTAAAATTTATCTGAAAAAGTACTGTGTGGTGTCTTTTTTATTTTTTTATTGTTTTATTATGTAAGGACTCAGCGCCTTTGGAATAGGGGGCTATTATAAATATATGTCATAGTGCAGATCAGGAACTTCTCGAATTTCATTAACAAGTAGCAAGATCTGTGCATATACCTCCCATACAGAATGTTTTAAAAACATTCCTTATTATGTCTAGTTAAGTCAACCTTGTGTCATTATTTCATATTAGTGTATATGACAGGATTGGCATACCCAGAAAAGATGCATCAGAACCATTACATGTCAGCCAAGAAAATGTAAAAAGGAATCCTGTGTTTGAAAACTAGGTTAAATATTACATCCTTAAATATTTTGAGAATTAAGTCTTATTTTGGTACCAAAAAGAATGCGTGTTGTTTAAAGGTTTAAGGAAGTACTTCAGTTAAAGACTTTGTACAACAAGGAAAAACAAAACAAAACAAAACAAACAAACAAACAAACAAAAAAAGACTTTTGAGTGCATATCTGCATATCTAAGTAGAAGGAGGTAGAGATTTAGAATGAAAATCTGCTGCAGCAAGAGAAGGAAGCATTACTTAAACACGTTGCTTTAGAACATATATTGTAAAAAAATGACAATTTTTTTCACAGAGAAACATTTTTTTTTAAATAAGCCAAGATTTTTACAAAATAGTCTGTCAGGTCAAACGTTATTATCCTACACAATTAGTGAAAATATTTCTGCTGTATAGGACCACGCTGATTTCACTAAAGTGTTGTTAAGCACAAATGGAACAGGCACTTGTTGTGAGCAGATCTCATCGTTTTCACAGATCCTCAGAAATGTAGGACCAGTATAAAACTCAAAACATCCCCAGCCAACCTTTGTACTAAAATAGATGAACTATCTAACATCCCTTCATGATGGTTCTTCGCCCTGTCTCCAAAAATACCCAGAAATAAGTAGTATTTGAAACAAGTTTAAGCTGATGCATCTTTCCTCCCCTGACCAAAGAAAATATCTGACTGCCCTGTTTACAATGAATCCCAGAAGAGGTGGTTGTACGAGTTCCTACAATTACATACCGACAGGAAACTTTTGATCTTCATCCTTTAACTTGTCCCCCATTTCCTACCTTTTTCTCTTAATAAAGAAAGCAGCTTTCTAACCTAGTCATTTAAAAAAAAAAAAAAAAGACCAAAAAAACCAAACCAAAACCAAAACAAACAAACAAAAAACCCTTAAAATAAGATTCCCCAAAGAATGACACTAGGGAAAACATTAAGGACTCAAGGTAGCTTCATGCATAGTATCCTCAATCTTGTAATTTTGACACCTGAGCTGTAATTTTCTTTCCTTTTTGATCTTGCTGGTGAAGATGCAGCTGTGGCCGAGACCTTGAGCCATCTCCTGCATGCGTCATTTCCAGGACTTTTGCTGTGCAGCTTCTGCCAGATGACTCCTATTTCAGAGGAGGAGGAAGCTTAGAAATAGTCTGAGATGAGTTTATGTCTTCTCACAGCTTCCACATGTTCAGGCAGCAGATTTGAGTGCCTCCCAATGCCCATTGCTGTGGAGTAAATAGCACTGCTGCTTGATATAAAGGTAGTCCTCAATGTCAAGACCTCTTCTGCTGTAAATTCTCACATCTTCATCATCTTTAACTGAGCAACCAAAAAACCTGTGCTGAAGATCAGGCTCCCCATCTCTAGATTATTGGATAATAATATCCTATCAAGGAGATATAAGAGGGAACCAGAAAAGCTCATCAAAATGTTCAGTGACATGGCAGCAGATTTATGAGAAAAAAAGATGTCATTATAAAGAAGAAGGAAAAAAAAAAAAAGGAAAGGTCAAATTCATTAGTACGAAAGGAAGACTTAAAGAAGGTACAGGAGATGCAAATATTACAGATCTACCAGCACTTTGGAGTTTTGTTGTTAAGAGAGAGGGAGGTTTTCTTAGGGCATTTCATTAAAACGAGGTACTGCTGCTCTTTATTTTTACATTTTCAATCTTTTTATTATCATAGTGATATGTCTTCAACTGCTTCCTTAAGCATTAAGAGCTGATTTATTTAATAAAACCGAGGACTGAGCATCACTGGAAATACTGCTTCCAATGGAATGCTCTCATGCTGTGATTGGTGAAGTGCTAAGTAATTTGCTTTTAATGCTAGCACATACCACTTAGCACTATATTTAACTGAATGATGAAAATCACTCATTTTTCATCCCCTTGCTTAACTGGTGCTCAGTGTAATCTATCTACTGTACTGTGAGCCTAGCACCAGATATATTCTAATAGACCTTGCTCTCCAATCTACAACAAGCATTTTAATTTTTAATTCATACTTATGTCTTTATCCTTAAATAGAACAGAACTACAGATGGGGAGTATGTTTTAGATAATAAGAGCACAGTAGGTACCTAGGGAAACTACACCACTAAAAGGATTCTTTATTTACACTTTTCAGTAATGACTACATATATACAGCTACACGGGAGAAAATTGTTGTAAAGGAACATTGCATAGACAGCCAATTACTATCCAACTATAACTGAGCATTATGGTCGATGTTGCTGATAAAAGCACTTCAGAAAACAATTGCAAAGCCAATGCCACCCAGTGTACATCAACCAGAAATCATGGGAACTCACAGGATTTGAAAACCAAAATTAATAAGTAGGATTTTATATTTTCAGCAAAAATGTAAGATAAATTTACCTGATATTTAGGAATACTTTAAATTCCGCTTTCAAGAATAGGCACTGTTGCAGAATTTTACATCCTAGATCAGACGAAAATCAGTGGAGACATGCCAATGTAACTGAAGGAATAGAAGTGGTGAATCAAATCCTTCATGCTGAACAAAGTCTCAGGACTAGATCCACATTTGTTAAAAGATCAGCATATTCATATCAGAACTGAAGGTGTGGTGGTTCTTCATGTAAAGTCAGTCTTTTCATTAAACAAAATAATGGCATGTTACCAACACTAAAGTCAAAATTTCACAGAACCAGACTGGGATATTTTAATTCAGTGGTGAGAAACCTAAGATATAACATTGCCCAAAGGAGGTTTTACCATTACATTCAGTCACATTCAAAAACAAAACTGAAGCCAAGAAGATGCACAAAGTATGGTGTGCCCACAGCATGTTGTCTTCTTGGTACTCTCAGTTGTAAAATGCATTAGATGACAGATCACCACCGTAACTCACAGCAGAGGACAGTCATGTACACAAGCAATCCCAGTGGCCTCCACTCCATTGATTGTGTCAGTCACTCATTGTGGGGTAATTGGTATTACCCCAAATACTGGGGCAATCGGTGAAAAACACGACTTTGCTCAGATGGAAAAAATCCACAGAAAAATTCTGTGACGGAGTGGTTTCTCTTCAGCTAGTTTCATTTCCAATATTATGCACAATAGTTTAAAGTGTCAACAGGCAAAGCAAGCATTAAAAAGGCAATTTTTATTCCTGTTATGACAGAGAGAAGTCATCCAAGTAATAACTGATGCAATACAACCCACAGAAATCACATCACTTCTGTTAGATATTCAGAAGATTCTTAACACCATTTGTGTCTGGGTATAACACACACACACACACGTGTATGCACATGCATACAAATCAATTAAAAGAAGAAAAAAACAGTAGAAAACAAATTGTTATCTTGCAAACCCAAAAAAAAACGTTTTCAGGAGTGAAATTTAAACCTTCAGGTTACTACCTAATACCATCTTAATGATTAGTCAGATGGATGAGAAACATAGATCTAAGAATCAAAATTAATCAACAATGTTCAAGACATTGGAAAAGATCTTGCAAAGGTAAATGCATCTGAAAAAGTTTTACTGTAGCAGTGTGAACAAGGGGACATCGGAAAAGCATACATTTTAGAAAAACGTCATTGATTACTGTGTCAATTGATTACAAGTTTTCTACATGAATGGTTCAAGATAGCAGGAAGGTAAGGCTTCTCCCATTTTCATCTGCATTTTCAGGACAAAAAGGACCCTAGTACAGGGAAGACCAAGAGTCAGGGCAGTGGCAGTCTGCCCTTTATTAGTATGTTTGCTTCTGACACTGGTGACCTTGAACAAATGATTTCACCTTTCTTGCCTTTTTTCACCTTGTCTCCTTCTGTTGTCTCTCGCAGTCGTTGCCTTTGGGGCATGGACTTCATTTTTTATGCATTTGTATGAAACCAAATAGAATAGGCACTGACTGTTTCAAACTAATGAGCATGAGAATAACCTCCAGGTTGCTTTAAGCTGCTGTAGCTCCCAGGGAAGCAGGTCTGACCAACATTAAGACCCCAGCAAAAATTATCTTCTCTGGGATCTTGTAAGTTTTGCAGCCTGTTGGGACTTGGCTACAGAACTGGTGGCATGAAGCCACCATTGTTCCTCTTCTGGGCATCTTTACAGCCTTGCAATTAAATAGTGTTGTGCTTTGAACAATTGCTGAAAACACTGTCAAAGTTTTAGTCATGAAACTTGAAAGACAAGTCAGTAACATTTTCTCCACCACCACAAAAAGCACGAACAAGCAAACCTGAGAAATCTAGGAATGTCCCACTATTTGGAAGGAAAAAATATCATATGAAATAATTATATTTGCATGATCCAATCTGTGATCTGATCTCACCACACTGAAAAGCTTGTTGAAGCCACAGAAAAGCTATGGATGGAGAATTTGCAGGACAGCACTGTACGCACAGAGGTGTGGATGTCAGAACTGTAGATCCTGTCAGACAGTAACCATACCATGGCTATGGATCAGGATGTAAACAACTCTGCCGGCTACACATTACTGAGGGAATTAGTTCTTGTTGGAGGCAACGTGATTTCCTGAAGATTAGAAAAAAAGACGTAGAGAAAGACATGATGTGAGTACTTGGGCAACACTGTACTGATGACCTCCCTCCCCCAAAAAGAGGTATACAGGAGCAAGGGACCACACGTTAAATTTATCAGTTTTCCTTCAAAAAACTGTGTCTTGTGTGCTCATCTGAACCTTCCAAGGTTTCTCTGTCAGCAGACAAGGCTACTGTGTGTATAAAAGTAGACACAAGGTTCTTTGAACTGAACTTTACTCCTCAGAGGGCATCAGAAAACTGACACAGGTAGGACTCAGCCAGGTGCAGGGATCCAGTGGAGCCAGATCTGGTACTGAGACCCTGGGTAAGGAATGAGAGGAAATTCATATCTTGCAATAATAGTGACGTCCAAGAACACTCAGTGTGTTCTGTAAATATCTGTCATTGAACACCCTGATACTACCTTTCAGCAGCAGCAACTTCACTTTGCAACTATGAGGGCATGTTCCGCTCTGCATATACTTCTCTAGGCACTGGGAGGGGTCCAGTGGCTCTCATTACACAGTGGCAAACACAATGCAAGCCCAAGAGATTGGAACTTTCCCACTCAGACCAGTATGTGTGGACACACACCTGATTATATGTAAAGTAGCGGATTAAAGACTGCCCTCAGCATGCTTTAAATGTTGGCCCTTGCTCCAGATTGCTCTGGATTGCATTACTGTACTGAGTTTCTGAACGGAAAGTGTGACACTGAGTAAATGACAGCTCTCAAGACAGCTTTCAAGACTCTTGCAACAGACCTATAAAACTACCCGAGGATGAAGTCCCACTGGAAAACACAACTGTGAAAATTCAGCCCTAACTGATCACACCTTAATCTTTCCAAAGAAATTGTGTTTGCAAATTATCTGTTTTCTTCTACCCCTCCCATGGTTTTATGCTTAGGTATCAGTTTTGCTTTTCAGCTAGGTACAGAAACTGAAAATAATACCTTTCCACCTTGCTGTACACTTTTTCCTCTCCCTCAGCTTGATAAGTGAAGATGTGTGCAGCACACTGTCCCTTTTGCTTATGCACTCCTGTGCTGTGCTCATTTCATTATACAAAAGACTTTCTCCAGTAATATCACCAAATGCCTGAAAAACAGAATGGACAAAACCAAAATATTATTATGGCAGCAGTCAGTGAAATATCAGAGGGAACACGGATGACTTAGATTCCACTTCCCCACCTCTCTCTTCTTGCTTTCAAAATATTGTGGCTTAGAAGCTTTTGTGTGTGTGAAATTTTATTCTGTCATACTAATAATGCAGCTTTACAGCAGCTTACAGTTTAGCTTTCATGGTTCAGTTCCACTCCTAGGCTTATAACAATTTTTCTAACAGTTCTGCCAAAATATTATAAAGTAAAAGTTACTGTAAATGTATTCACTAATACAGATAGAGCAGTGAGATTAGCAATTTAAACACATGTGAAATGTGAATTCGCCTAATTTTTCTCAGACTCTAAATGCTTTAGTAAAACAGTGGAATGGGGATTTTTACGCCCGTTGCTTTTAATAATTTCTTCTTATGATGTTCTTGACACATGGAGAAGATTTGAGTGAATAAAGAATAGACCTTCAAAGAAGAAAATCATGGCCATGAGGAGGAGATGATGTGTTATAGGACTGGAAACTGGTAATAAAGCCAAGACACTGTCTCAGATCCAGCTCAGTTCATTTGTAGTTACCACACTGCACGTCAGATCCTCAGCTTGTGTCATGTGGGTGGCATTTTGCACAAGAGTGTCCTGGCTCACATTCTTTTCACTTTCTGGAGTGCCCATATAAAAGAAATTTTTCTCAGATGAATATGAGCAGAAGTCACATTTCAGATGCTGAGAAATAACAGAGCCTCAGCTCTGTTTTAGCTGCTGTTACTCAAATGCTAGCATGGAAAAAGTAGGTTGCTCCAGTAATACTGTAATATTCTAGTGTATTTTGCTATTCTCAACCTGTTTTAACACAGCTGTAATAAATTATACAAATGCTGGTTTATGTACAGGAATAATTTCTGTTGTAATTTTTGTGTACTTTCATATTCTATCTGATGAAACATCTTAAAATCTTTGTTGTACTTCTGAGTTTGATACCTTATGAAGCTGGGAAGTGCTGTTACCTCTGGAACAGTGGCATACAGGCAAAACAGGGGATATTCCTCTCCTCTCATGAAAAACTGTGTATGTTGGAGTAGTCTTGTACATCCTACATCCTAGGCAAGTTTCTACCAGGCTATGCTATCTTTATAGCTAGGTACCACAGAATACCTGCTGCTTAATTTTCAGTTTTACTCTTTTACACTAAGAAATTATTGTCCTAATTTGTTTCTCTCATGGCATGAAAAGTCTTCGGAGCACATAAAGCAGAGATATAACATCATGACAGGGCTTTGTAGCAACAGTTTTGCAAAATACAAAGTCAAGAAGACAGAAGACCAAAACAGAGCCAATAGCATGAACGACATAACAGAAACAGCTATATTTTTTCCTGTTCCAATAATCTGAGAAAAAAAAAATATCATCAGGCTATCCCTGGAGATTTAATATTAGTTCCCTAGAAGCTGGAACACTAAGTTGTATGTTTCTATGCAAAAAAGAGGATACAAATGATACTTGGGATTCAGTGGAAATGCCTCTCTGTTGGTGTTGGTTAACACATTCCAAAAGCTCTTTCAAATCTGACAGTTCACTATCCAGCATGCCTGACCAAAGCAACAGAAGCACTTTGCTACACTTAATGTGCTATCATTTATTTCTGTACTTTAAATTGAAGCTTGTTTGGATTTGTCAGATTTTTAGACTTGATCAGATGTTGTGCAGAGTTCTGTACTTAAACTAAAGTCCGAGTTGTTGTTTCCTAGAGTGCCTTAATAGCAGTAACCTTACAGTTAATCAACCATGTAGTAAAGTTCACTGTGCACTTACTGCAGTGTAATTATAAAGTGAGCAACGTTATAATTGATGCATTTTGTCAATCTGTGTAGCTGCAAGGTACTTTTTCAAAGGTTATTTCTTTTTATTTTTTAATTCGGATAAAATAATTTAATGCTGTTTTGGCAATTATCCTTTGACTTCAGAGATTTTAGCACTGATTCAGGTAAAATTACATGTGAGATGAATAAAGATTACAGGCATTTAAGAGTACAAAATACATTCTCCAGTAGTCTGTTGCTTTACCCTTGCAGCATAAAGTCTTTCAGCAAATCACTGAAAACACAGAAAGTCTGAGCATTTCTAGTGGGCTGGAAGTGAAAGAGAGGAGTTTCAATATCAAATAGCACTTTTAAAGTACACCTTAATTGTTAGCACTGATATTTCTTATACAGCACAATTACAGTGATATGACAATATTTTTCCAATGACCATTGGGTCAGACTGAACGGATGCACTTTGGCAGAACTTGCTCTCATCCCTTCTGTGAACACTCAAACGAAACAGCTCCAACTCCTGAAGCTCCCATGGGAAAACAAATGTAAATATCCGTGCCCATAAAATATTTGTGTATATGTTGGCTAGGTATGTAACCCTTGCTCTTCATCTCATGTTCTCTGCCTGTAATAAAGAAGCCAGCATGATTTAAAATTGCATATTCATATACAGAACAAGGCTATAATGCTGCAGTGTAGGTATTTCTGTCATTTTCTGATTATCTGAAAGGCTGTGTATCCTGCTGAGAGACAGTGGTGGCTCTGTCTTATAATTTTCCTGCTCCTTCCATCGAACCACAGCCTCCACCATCTTTTTCCCCATGGCTCTGTGAGTTTCTGGGGTGGAAAGCAGATTGGACTTGGGATTTGGAGAAAACTGGAGAGGGGAGAAACAGCCACGTGCTATAAGGCTGCATCCTGCATCTCCATCCTGCAGCAGCATAAGCTTGACAGTAGTTGATAATAGATTAATAATTAACAGCCACCATTTTCATTTAAGACTATACCTCAATTTTACTCAAAATAAAAAGGACATAATCCTATACTTGAAAAGGTAAACAACCTGAAACAGAAGTTATGGAGACTTAATTTTCCTTGGCTGAGACATAACGTGCGTGCCCTATTTATCTGCAGCAAACGTGTTGGTTTAGCCATCACAAGGGCAGGGAGCAACAGTCTGGGTCAATTTCAGGACAGAATTCACACCTCACGTGCAAAATGAGTTGGATCAATGTAATAGAAATGCACACAAATGCAAGATTTCTCCAGGAAAACTCTTTTTCTTGTCTTTATCTTGTCAGATGGGTGGAAAGAGCCACCTGGACAAAGATTTTATTTCTTTAATTAATTGAATCCTAGCATCAAAGGAGAAATATATACCGGTAAAGATAACTTAAAGCAGTCTGGTTTACTTCTGTTTGCAGAGGAACTAGCAACACTGCCATGACCCCCAGCTAAAGGGCTGTAAATTTGCAGGCTGTACTGATTTGATTCTGTGCCCATGGGAGCATCCCTTAGCTGTCTTTCATCGTGTATGATTCCCAGCTGAACTGCATTGCATGTTGAGAGGAATCATCCCATTGGATGCAGTTGCGAAATATTATTTGCCTTCAATGGGACAAGATTAGATCTCAGAATTAGATGGGCAGCATGTGGCAAAGCCTATTCAGCCCAGGAGCATATGCCCACAATGCATTAATGTGGGTAGAATCACTCTTGCAAGAGATAAACCTTTGCTGTTAATCCCTAGTTTTAGTAGGAACTCCAGAAAACTGACTTATTGTAAACTGGCCGTGTTTGTGGATGACCTGGCATGATGCTGCCGAAGCCAACTAATGTGTGCCAATTTACACCAAATAATTACCTTTGCCCAGTCTCTCCCCAGCCAAGAAGTCCTCACCCACTCACCTCAGCTGATCCAGCTTATGGTATGGATAAGCCAGAGCTTTCCCGACCCCCTTGCACGGTCTGGTGAGATAATGAAGTCCTATGATGATGAAGCTATTAGGTAGTGTGACAACCTCAGTTACTGAGCTAAAGCAGTCCTTTCTCTTCTCCATAAATCTTTAGTGACCACTGCAGGGAGACTCTTTATGAAAAGAGCATACAAGTCAGAAAATTCTGCACTCAGATACATACACAAACTCCTCTGGAGTAAACTGCACGCCTTATGCACATATGGAAAAAATAGGGCCCAATATTCACAGTAACATTGTGTATATAAAAAGAATTTGCAGAATTAAGAATAAAACATGAGGCAATTTGTTGATTTGCCCAGGGAATATATGGGAGCGACAAATGTGTAGATTATCCTAAGATTGTTTTTTAGTGTCATTATCAGATCCAAGAACTGTATATAAAAGCACGCAGTCCTTCACATGCTAAAAGTATAGCTTGCTCAAACAATTGTAAAATATTCAGTATTCTTAAGATTAAATATCTGAATATTGCTTCTGAAGGAACAGCTGTCAGCTTAAATCTAAAGTCTAGTTTGTTTACTGGCTGTATTTTATATCTGTTAGAAAATGACACCAAATGGCAATAAAATTGTTGTAAGTATTCTACTGGGGAATATAAATGCCCTTTGGTTACAGTGTACATATCTTTATACATAATTCCAGTATATTTTCCCTAGAATTATGTTAAATATGTAAAAAGCCTTTTCTCATAAAGGTAAAAATGCTAGATGTTTCCAAGCTGTAATTTAGCATTAGTGTCAAGATTGCTTCAGAAAATAAGCTACAGTTACTGTTTCATTCTTTTTAAGTGTCACTCAGCATACCATATCTGATCTTGTATTCAAAATAAACTTATATGATTTTATTCACTTTTCCAGAAGTGCAAGGGAGTTTAGACATAATTTATAGCATATGGGTTGATGTAAATAGCTTAAACTAAGTAATAGGCTAGTCACCTACGCTGTCTTATCCTATTACTATTAGGTACTTTTCAAGTAATTAGAGAAAACAGATCTTTCATTCAGTTAGTTTAAATTGGATGACTCCTTGACATTTGTATAGGTTTATTTAATAGATAAAATCATACTTTAAAAAAGTTTCTCTACAATGCTGAGGTTTACTGGGCCTATAATGAGAAACTGATTTTTTGCTAAGTTAAAGTGACTTATCTTTGCCCTTTTAATAAGAAATCAACTCCAGTCAGCAAGAGTCAAGATAAAAATCACTGAGTTGGTGTTATCACCATGTAGACAGCAAACACGTACCACTATCATTAACTTCTCTGTGCATGGATTTCCAATACATTTAAGATGCTAAAACTCAAAAATTGCCTGCATATTACAATAACATAAGATTAATGAATAAGGGAAAGCATGAAAAGTGATTTATTTTGGGAAGGTCATTCCTTGGCTAGCTAACATCTAAATTGAATACTATAAAGGAGAAATATATTATAGGCAAAAAGGAAAATGGGTTTTACTGCATGTGAATTCTTTCAATTTTACAATGCTTATGATAAAAGCACTGCACTTACAAGTTTAACCTCTATAATTTTTATGCTGCACATTTTAAAAAAAATCTTTTTATTTAACATTTCTAGGGCAATTTATACATGTCACCTTTTACTTAATGTTCCTTTTAAAACAGTTATTTTTGCCTCATGCTTATGAAACCTATAAAACTACTTTGCATACCAGACATGAAATTTCTAGTTATACCAGCAAAGCTGGACCTTTAATGGGAATACCATACTTAAAGAAATAGGTATTTTAAAGAAGTTATTGCATAGAGAGACCTTTGTTCCTGGCTAGTGTACTCCCACACACAGAACATACAAACTGGCCTTACTTACTGAAATAATATTAATAATAACAAAAATTAAAGTCAGTGTTTTGGCTCCTTGGCTTAAATGAAGTTCACACTTAAGTGCTTTGCTGAATTCAGGCTATGAGGAAATCTTTCTTTCACTGAAGTAAAAAAGAGTAGGATGAGGTTGAGAATATAGTGTAAATTCCTTATGAGCATTGAAAGAATTTTAAAGCAAGATTGTGCAAAATTCCTTTCAGGACTGTTGAAGAATTATCTGCAGATGCAGAAATATATCTGGGGTTGAAGTCACTAGGAGCTGAACACATTAATTTGAGGAAGAATTCTGCCTGGTGATTTAAGTACTATTCTCGTGTCCTCGTGTTTGACAAAAGATACACTGCTACTCCAGTAAGCCAGAGCTCACTAGCCTGCCCACACACCTCCATTAATTGAACACTAAGAACCTATTCCTCATGCTGGTAGTACCCTCTCAACAATGTCTATATTCGCACACTCTTTTTGAAGTTACTATCATTTCTCTGCTGTTTTTTTGCCAAATTGCTCATTTCCTCCTGTTACTAATATGCACATATATTATTTGTGAAGGATGCCTACCAATACCAGCAACCATCATGCTATAAATGCACAAAGCATTACACATCCAATGGCAAGCTTTTAGTCCCCAAATTCTGGAATTAAGTAGCTCCCAATGCAGTAATTAGGAATAGGTGTTACAGCTCTGTCAGGTGTGATCCCTGAAAGTCACAGAAATTAAAAAGTTTCCAGTCTTCAGAGGTACATGCCTTCAGATTTTCTTTATGAAAGTGAAGAAAGAAATGAAAAGTTACACTGAAATCATTATATTTTCACATTCGGTATGTTACTGTAATAAAAAGCATAACTGTTTTGCAGGAAGAAGGTGCATGCAACCCCCAGTTCCTAGATGCTGTTGAATTATTCTTTGTATTTTGCAGTTGTACAACACTGGCTCACACAAAAGGGAAGAAAAATAAGCAAAAATTGGTTGTTTTCTTGCGCCGTGGACTCTGCAGACGAGGTAAATGTATATGCAAATGCAGGATATGTCACAGTTGCCACAGACTGTTTCTACAGGCCATGTTCCTACAGTCTCAAGACAACATTTTGTAAAAATATCTTACATCTGATGGGGAGAAGAAGGCTGGCTGATAATAAAGAACAAGAAAAGGCAGCTGTCATTCCTATGACAGGGAGAGAAGAGGTGACAACCTCTGCCCTGGCCACAGAGCTCTCCTGTCCTTCAGCACTGTTCGTGGGATGATGACGACAATGAAAAGCAAAAGGGGAGCCCATCTTGTTTCTTCTGATGAAGTGCTGTACCCATTCTGGCAGAAAATGGATAAAATTATGTAGGTAAACTTCTGGAAGAGAGAAGTCTTATTTGCAGCAAAGAGTGATCCAAATAAAAACAGAGAAACTGGCAATGAATAAATTGAGACTGCAGAATAAGAGAAGATTTCTGACCAAATGGACTGTAAGGATCCAGAAAAAATCTTTCCAAGGGATATCTAGGGACAAAATTCCTACACTAGGTTTTGGTAAACTAAACCATCTGAATCTTTAGAACTAGCTCTAAATATTAAGACTGAAAATGATGCAGTTGTCGACAAAAGTAGCAGACTCAACAGATTATCACAGGAAGCCCATGTAGTATCCATTTCTCACACCCTTAAAAGCTATAAATACTTAGGGTTGTAATGCAACTTTTCAGCTCTGAAACAATTTTCTAAGCCCACTCAAGTACCACTGCTTAACTAGCTGCAGCAGACAGGGGCAGCAACAGCAGCAAGTGGCAAAGCTCAGGTGTATTTGCCCCATGGCAAATAACTTCTCACTACTCAGCACATAGTTTAAAAATTCATTAACTTATAGAATATTCCTAATTTAGGACTGAAGTAGAATGCCCTGACCTATAAAATACACAAATGTATAATTACATCCATTATCAGCTAAATGTAAGATCTGTATGTAAGTTTTACTGCAATTATTAGTTAAGCACATTTCTTATATGTAATTGTATTTAATTCTGCAAGTACAGATGCTGTTAAGCATGCATTGACCTCCTAAATTAGGAGTGCAGCTTTCAAGATCATAGAGTCATTCTGGTTGGAAGAGACTCCTGAGATCATTGAGTCCAACTATAACCTCACTCTAGCACTAAACCATGTTCCTAAGAACCTTGTCTATAAACCTTTTAAGCACCTCCAGCGATAGTGACTCAACCACTTCCCTGGGCAGCCTGTTCCAGTGCTTCACAGTCTTTTCTGTGAAGAAATGTTTCCTAATAAGACTCAGTGATGTAGATTTTAGGGATAGACTATGTTGTGCTTTGGTGTGAGAAACTGCACGGAAGTGTCTTGAGACACCTGGGTTGCGCAGTGCTCACTTTGAAGATGCTGATCAGCATCAGTTCAGAAGCTGGAAGCCTCTGGGAAGTTCACCTGGGAAGACAATATTATATTGTATGGGAACACATCTCTCCTCTCTCAGAAATACAGAAGGGATTGATGAACTGAACCAGTGCACTGGGTTAAGGTTGTCTTGGGTGTTCACAGCGTCTCCTTCCACAAGCTGACAGAAACTTCACGACCAAAAAATTGAGGAGAACTTCATTGAGGAAAACCATTCTGCAAAGAACTACTGTTTCCAACAGCCAAAAAGTAGAAATGGGGCTATATTTGTTACTTCAGACACAGAAAATATGTTCTAGCAAAAATCTAGCCAATGATTTGTATGAAGATTTTCTTTCACAGATTGAGGCAGGGACCTCAATTTGCTCGTTTCTTTGTTTCAGTAATTAAGTTCTACTTCATGGAGTCTACATGCCTTCTCTTATTTTCTTTGGCCAGCTCTGAGACTGTGGTGTCTTCACCACGGTGAATCACAAGTTACCGGGGCAGAGATTTATGTTCAGATTCCTTGAGGACAGTTTTGTTTAAATTATTTTTTTAAAAGCCAAGTAGACCAAAGACATTAAGAATACAATCTTTTAATGAAGAAAGCAGCCTTGAAACATTAACCAAAGGAGCAGAAGTAACGTTTGCTGGACTTGAACCTTAACCTGAGAAGTGAGCAGCTGAAAACTTTGCACTTCAGCATCATTTGTGCCAGATTTCTATGGTAAACAGACATCTGTGATGATGCTCCCACTTCTTATCTGGGTAGGTAAAGTAATATTCTTTCACTCTCTCTTAGATGCAAATTTTTTTTTTAAAGCTCTCAACACAAGACCAAAGGCAACAAGGAAATGCACTTCTTCTAAACACTTAGAACAAAAATGGCAATGCAATGAACAAAATGCAGCCCATGAAACAAGTAATGGGTGATACTTCTTTTTAATAACATCCTGTGTTGTATTTTAGTGCACAAGCTGCTAAAGATCTGACAACATCCAGGATTCAATTTAAAACTTGCAAGATGCCAGTAGGTAATCTAGCTGTGCCTTAGCTCTGTGTATCTCAGAAATAACTAAATGAATGACCATATATGTAGCACTAGCTGTATAATAAATGTGCAAAATACTTACATTGTATATTTATATATAATAATTCCTGTACATAATAACCTTATGCAGTTCTAAGCAATATATATTTATAAATAATCTCTATGTGTGTAGTTTCAATGTATATCTTCCATAATTGCCTTTAAATGACTCTATAAACAATACCACATTGCTACTTTGCACTGCAAATGCATTAACTCATTGATTTTACACTACTGTTTAGCAGTGAGATCTTCTCATGGAAGATTTTAGTGTATATGTTGTGCAGGGTCAGGCAACACTGCGACACTGACACTGACTTACGCCTTCAAAACCTGCAGGTGAGGAGTCTGCTTGGACCTACCTCAATGATAGCCCCATCAGGTAGCCTGAGGAAGTGCCTGTAGAGCTCCTGGAAACCGCTGAGATGAACAGTGTAGACAGAGATGTGAACGGTGGTGCTACCTCTCGAGGTAGCTGCAGAGTCAGGGATTTCATCCTGGTGCTGGAGGTCACAGCTGGAGACACCAGGCTTGCTGGTGTGGTCCTTCCAGATGTAATCAGACACTGCCACCTAGTGAGACAGAACACCCCCCCACCCCATACACATGCACACACGTACGGGCACACACACAGAGTCCCCCCACCCCCCACCCAAGGAACATATTTAATTAACTTCTGGCAAGAGCTTAACCGATTTAAAATGATTTTACAATAAATCTGCAGAGCCTGTACCATATGCAGTGCTTGCACACAGTTCTCCACTACGTATTTTTTTATGACATAGATCTAAATAGAGGAGATAGACAAATCCCCAGTGTATATTCTATAAAGTTAATTCTGCACAGATGAATCTGTAATTGACTCCCGTATTAACCAAAAGTAGAGAGATCAAGTAGGGTAGGTTAAACAATAAAATAGCAATGCTGATTAAAAAAAGAAAGCTTCCCAAGAATTTTGTGAGCAAGTATTTGTATTTCTCTCTCTTTGAGAAACCTTTGTGCCTGTACCCACAAGCACTTTTTAGTCTCTGATCTCTGTGTAGTATTAAAATAACCTTGTACTGTTAACTGAATTGTAGACGAAGCAGAGTAAATGAGGTGTATTTTAGTGTGTTGTATAGAGCTGGTTTATTGACAGTTACCGAGTTTCTGGGTTTGTCCTAAACACATTTGCTTGGGTAGGTTTTGTACCTCCCTGTGTCAGTCAGAATTTCTATTTAACCCTTTTCATGTTAATTCTTTACACAGGCTGAGCAGAATTCAAGACTTCAGATGGATCATAGCACACAGTTTAAGCACCCCTTATCCTTAACTAGAACTGATGATGAGAAGCATTATTTTTATACTCCCACTGAAGTGCAAGCTTTCTAACCCTTCACTTTGCAAGACCATTGTGTCATTCATTTTCTTCTATGAGATGCTACTCTGGTTTACAGTAGGAAAGTATTTGTGATACTGTTGCATCCTTGCTATACACTGGCATGTTCTTCCCAAACACCTCTGCTTAATGCAGAGGAAATAACTCCTTTTCTGGTCTACTACATGCCTTTTCTTTCAAAAAATATATTGCACCAGCTGAAATGATTGGAACTCACTCATGAAGCTAATCACAGAAATTCTCTAACTTAAGATAGGTGCATCAAAACCTTCATTTGCATAGATTTGCCCTTTCTTTTTGCTGAAATGAAGAGCTCAGATTCTTACAAGAGATCTCAAAATCACCAGACACTAATTTTTCTCCCCACTTGGGAAAAGTTTGGTTTAGCTAAGTTTGCTTGTGTTCCAGTTCATGTTTCCTCAGCTGTTCTTACACATTACAAGGAGTCCCATAACCAGCACAGTGTGCCAATGCCACTATCCTGACGTGCATACTGCTATTCTGAGCAACTGCCTTAGGAGATGACTTGTTTTAGGTGAATTAGGAAAGTAGGAACAGACACTGGAAATTATCTCCAACTCTTTTCCAGGAATGACAGAACAATGAGAAACTGCATTTTAGGGCTGGCTTTCATTTGAATCAGTCCTGAGCAACTTTATATATTCTAAAACAAGAAAAAGTCATCTGAAATTTAAGGTAAAATACGCACAGTCTGAATTTCCCACACCGAAGGCTCTGGTGTTAAAAGGCTTTCATTCAGAACAACTTGTTAGGAACACACAGCAGCTACAAGGACAGGACAAGCCCTTCATTTTCTTCTGCCTGCAACACAAATGTGCCTTACAACCTGCCATACATAGTTGCTCCATAAGAATTAAGGTGACCGATGCTTTCATGAAAGCAGAAAGGCAGCTTGTGAAATGGGAATAAAGACTCCATCACAGTTACCCTCCTCTCTCATCCCAGTGTCTCACCACTGAGAGCTCTGACCTGTGCAATCAAGAGCACCAGGCCCTTCCTGGCCTCATATCTTCTCCCTGATCTATGACTTCAAGGAAGAGAAATGCTGGGAGAGCCAGCTCAGCAAGTCATTCTGCAAGGGATCCACACAGCAAATGGGATGCTCTCTGTCATGATCCTTTTTTATGCTAGAGGACAGCATGGACCTTAGACTATCTTCACACAAGTAAATTACCATATATATTTTCAATTAGTGACACAGATGAGCATGATATACAGCATAAAATTACTGTGCTGGAAGACAAAGCCCCATCACTCAAAACTTTATGCTTGAGCAAAAATTCACCTTGGCAGGGCAAAGACCTCCTTCTGGAGTTCCTGGCTCTGGGTACCAGCCCTGTGGCACCATATCCATACGTGACCAGGTGCGGCATCAGGAGCCTCTGCCTTGTCACCCACCCCACGAGCAGACAGATCTGCTCACCTGCCCATCGTCACATTTCAAGATCTGGAGAACTCCCTCTAAGGACATTTATGTAACTAGCCAAGAGAATGTTACAATACTGATTGACATGTCCTCCCCTCCCTAACAGCACAGTCTGATCATCAGATAAATGAGAGTGAAAAAACACCACCAAAACTGATGGTGCCATGCTGAGTTGCATAGCCTTGGTCTGGGGTAATTACAAGTAGAAAGGAGAGAAATGGGATGCTTGGCTAGAGCACCATTCGTTGACCGTTCCTCAAAGTCATCTGGTAGCAGGAATTTGCCTGAAGGCACACTCTGCAATATGTGGTGAGATATAACAGCTGGAAACCAACCTTGGGAAAGAAAAGAGCAGTGCTGGGGGTGCCTGCAGATTTAGACATCCCAGCTCTGAAGGACCATTCAATTCCGTGCTTGCTGGCACTAAAGTATTTGGCAGATGGATGTCCATTGCCTTGAAACTTTCAAAACGCATTTCTATGAAGTGATAAGTCACTAGAGAGTTGCCGTGGCCTACATAACCTGAAGTAATCTCCAAAAGTAAACTCTACTGTCATCTGAAATTTCTATCATTAAGTTAATCAAAAATGTCCATTCATTTCTACAGGAATACAATATGAGTTAATAAATCCACAAAGACAGGCTAGTCAAGAGACTGTGCATATAGGACATGTCAAAGGAACTGAAGTTAGCTATGATCTAGATTCACAAGGGCTGACAAGAAACCACAAAATGCCAGAGCAGTGTACAGTAATCCTTAAATGAAATTCATCTTTCAGCAGAAAAACACATTAAGGATGGTAATTCTATGATAAAAGAGCCAAGCCAGAACAGGTTCAACTGCTGAATATTTCACAATATAACTTAATTAAAGCAGAAGTGTGAGGCTATTAATTGCTTTATAATAGTTCAGCTTGAAATGAGGGCTGATGTGAATGCCCTTATAACTTGTTTATGTTATTATAATCACAAAATGTTACATCGACCTATCACCAATATACAGTTTTCATTAGTCTTTATTATGTTTGGGTTTTTTTTTCTCCTTCTGATCCTCCTGTATTTGTACAAGTACGCAAAGGGAAGAACTGGGACGAAAGGTCATAAATTTAGGTCAGATCAGATGATTCAGTAAGTCTCATGTGGGTTTAAGTCTTATTAATAATTTTAATACATTCTTCCTTGACAACAATGATTTTAATCACTGTTCCTTTAACGTACAGTGTGACGTAAAAATACACAGACTTTAAAAGGAATGGAACATGCTTCGCATACAAAGAAGGTAATTATATCACCCTTTGGAAATTATAGTACATAACCTAGAACAAAAGACAAAAATACATTTGTAAGTAAAAATACAAAAGTACTTTGTTGCATAACTGTATCATGCCATACCAAGTATATAGAAACATGTTATTGAAGCAGAAGATGATAACAATTTAAATATGAAGATATTAATAAATGTATATTTATTAATCTATTACATACAAAATACATAGCCAATTAATATTTCTAAGTTAGGGTACATAAAATGCTGTGTTTGTGCGTAAAGGTACTGTGAGGTTTTCTATTGTTTGACAGATTTTGTAAAAGGAGAAAGGAAAAAAATAATTCCTTAAATTTTCTGAACTACATTGAGAATGAGAGGAAGACTGACTCGTAGTGTCTTAAAAAAAAATCAGCATAAACAAAATTCTTCAAAAAAGGTTGAGAAATATATGTATCCATGTGGGTTCAAACATTTGATTATGAGTAGTACTGATTCTTAACTGCTTGTAGCACTATTATTAGCAATGTTACATGAATCAATTCCAGCTTCATGCATTGCAAAAATGTAGAAAAAAATGTTTGAAAGCAGCACTCAAAGAAAAGGCACAAAATGAGCAATAAGGACCAAACACAAACCAGTTGAGAATGGGCAGAACTGCAAGCTGGTCATGACAAATAAATAGCAAAAGTTACAAGCTGTTAACTTTAGGCGAAAGGGCAAAAGTGTTGAAATTATAGAAAAAAAGACATCAAAAGTTGAGGGTGCTGCATTTACTTCAAGAAACTTTCATAAACATGGTAAGTGCATTTTCTGTGGTAAGAGCTGTAAATATGGGAAGTGCTGTCCTGGAGGCAATCTTTGTTAAACCAGCGTAGCTCTACAATTAAAAAAACAAAAGCTGGCTAGTATTAACCTTCAAGGGAAGCTCAGCACCCCTTAAGTATTTGAAACCCCATGTCTGACATGCTACTGCCAAAAGTCTTGCCAGCAACTCTAAGAAAAGAAGAATGTACATGGACATGCCCAAAAATACCCTTGATGCCCATGTCAAAGGCACCTTGGTGGCATCCAGCTCTGGATGAGGCTACTGCTGAACCTCACCCAGAACTAGATGTGACAGTGGAGAAGATTTTCAAGGCACCCTTGGAAGGATGGGGTATTTCACAAGAAGGGAAAATGAACTCGATTCGAATAAATCGTGAAATTGAAGAAATGTAAAGCAAAGGCATGAACAAGAGAAGCTAAAAAGACTGCCAAAAGTCATAATGTCATGAGAAAGTCACGACTAGTTACACCAGTGCCCCCCATATTTAACCCTTAAATATAGAAATATAAGTATGTACACATGCTTATACATATTCAGCATACTTTGATGGGGCTATAGCATGCACTCCTGTGCCTGGGGCAATAATGAAGCATAATAAAGGCCTTGGGTCTGCTGTTGGCAGAGGACCTCTGGCAGGCACACGTGGTGTAACAGCTGTACTCTGACCTACGGAGCCAGATCAGCGGCAAACGCCTCCGAACCCGTGCAATATCCCCACCTCCAACTGCCTGTAATAACTCTGCAGTTAGATAACTTGCTTCTAAATCGTCCTATTTGTGAACATAATGGACCAACATAATGGACCAGTAGTATCTGGGTTTTGTTTATTTCAGTCAAATTATGAATGCCTGAAGCATTGTTGTTACAGTCTTCCCTGATTTATTTAATAAACTGACATGGACAGACTGAATGATGAAAATAACCATTTACAGAGAATAACCTCTTTGTAAACGACTGAGGAGAAATCCCAGAATAGATTTATGGCAAGCTGCTCAGCATCGTAACATTAGGAAACAGCAGAGGCTCTTTTTGTTTCTGAATTGCGACAGCATCATCATTGCGACAGCATCATCTTTATGGATATGTCCAAATGAACAGTGATGCAGATCTTTTCTAGGGGATTATTTTGAGCTCCTGTTTTTAGATATTACGAAGTGCAGTCACATATTTCTTAGCCACTGTGCACCAGTTGCTCGTGTAATCTGCTGCTTACCATCCCATCATTTCAGATCTAAATCTTATGTGGTTTTAAGTCTCTACATTTGAGTTGTCCATAAATAATACACAAATGTAGAAACAGACTCTTACAAACAACAATAAATTGGGGGGTTAAGGGGGCGAGGAGGGTGGAGAAGTCTACTCAAGTATTAAGTCGAGGAAAACTGATATTCAATTCAGCAAAAACCTTAGTGAGTGCAAATAAAAGGCTGCAGCTTTTTTGCATTTACTTGTGCATAGCAGTGCCTTTGTCCATTGTTTCGCCCTAAGGAAACAAGATAAAATACATTCCCTTCCTGTTCCAGAGAATCCTGCTGTATTCCAAGCCCAGAATGGGTCTGGTTGAGATGGGTAAGAGAAATCTCTCTCCATGCCTCATTTCCCAAATGTTATAAAGGATGCTGGAATCAGTTACTTAAGAAAGCATCCTCAGTAACTTCAGAAAGACAGGATTTTATGTAGAAAAGTGTTTAGGAAAAGCTATTTTCCCTATGGGAGTCAGGATTTTAATACATACAAGAGCATATCTGTAAATGAGTGTGTCTGCTATTCATTATCTGCTCATCAACATTTGTTGTTCATTACTCATCTGTTTACAAATGTAAGACAGTCAGAAAGCAGAAATAATACTATATGACTTCGGTGACCAAACATACACCAGAAACAACAAATAGTAAATAGATCAACAGAGCAGTACATCTTAGGGGATGAAAATTGCCCACAGAAGACATTCTGAAAAAAATTGTGAAAATAACCTGACAGATCTGTATAAAAACATCGTGGCTCAAAAAGAATCTGTAAACAAAAACCAAAGGAGCTAAGTTTATCAATTAACCTCTTTGTGATGAACATCTTATTTTAGACTTTTACTGTTTGGAATGAACTAAACACAGAAAAAAGATACTTAAAAGAAATAAGTGTGTGTTCATATATTTTATTCACCACTTCCAAGACCATGTACATACTAGATGTATGTCTGGGTATGAGACACACTTTTACTCACCTGTGACTTATGTCTGATGGACAGATCTGTTCCTGGCAGCTAAATAACATATTTAAATCTAAATCACTACATGGGCAGTAAATCAGCTGAGAACTTAAATATATTGGACTGGTGGGTTCTAGCTGCATCTTCTACAGTTTCAGAAAACTTCCTTCTGTGAAAGCAGAGGAATTGTGGATCTTTGTGGCACTGGGGCAATGCATAGTGCCAACTGTACTCTTGTGGAGGGTGTCTTTTTTTTCTTCTTTTAAATAGTCTTCAAACAATAGCAAAATTGCTATGAAGTTTTTCTAAGAATCAAAATTTTCCTAGTTTTCTTGCTTTCTTTTCAACTAGATGGAAAAGTGTTAGGAAAAAGAATGTGAAAGAGGAAAGGAAACTTCAACACTTTTCATAAAATGCACATGAAAATCCCAGAAGGGTGGTTGCCCCCTTTAGAAATATTGTCATTTTTCTCTGATCTTCCAGTAGTCCTAAAGAGTATGCTTGCTACTCCATCATGGACATTAATTATTAGCAAACATTTCCACAGAGGCATCTAGGAACACTCACACTGCACCCTCATTGCTTCTGTTGCTGTACAGATTGGTAGAAATTGGCTGCATGCAGAACAAAGAGTTAACAACCTCTGGCGAGATCAAGGCAATAGCAGTATTGCCACATGTATGTGGCTATTTGCTTTAACTGTCTCTAAATTATCTTATCCATTTACCCAAATAATCACCAGTAATTAGCTGCTTGTTGCAGAAGTCACTGCACAAGTAGGCCATGGAGGGAGAACTGAAGAAAAGAAGTTTCATCTCCCTGGCAGGATGGACAGTAGTGGAAGGGCCTAGTATATTTGTGTAAGAATTTGATGTTCCACAGCAGTAAAACACATGCTGGTTTCATTGTAGAAAAGAAGGGAAGAAAAAAAACTAAGACAACAAAGGCTCTCGTCTTCCTTTGTGGTCAAGATTGGCATCCCCATCCCCCATTCCCATCCCATGCCCTCTGCCATCTTCACCCTGAGGATCATTTTTCTGCCTCCATAGGACCAGCCAATTGTAAGCTAAATGGAACTCAGTCCAAAAGTGCCTCAATTGCCAAGGCATTTCCTCATTGTCTGTTCACTCCTTCCTTTTTCTGCCCTAGGGTTTTAATTTTGAATCTTGCAGACATTTTAACCACACCCGTCACTGACACTTGCCTAGAAATCTAGAAGTAGAAATCTACTTTATCAAGTAGAGAAAGGGTCAAAGGTTCAGGGCAGCTTGCATAAGCCTTCAACAGGGTATGCAAACCAATTCAGTCTGCAAAACTTGTCAAAAGAACTTGCAAGGTCAGGCCACCTCCTGGGGTTCTCTGAGCATACCAAGAACCTCTAAGCAATGTCTCCTTCCCTGATTGAGGTAAGAAACCAGATAGCAAAAATTCTTCTGGCAACAATATTTCCCACTTGTAGTGCAGTATTGCAAAAATAGCCTCCTCTATGGTATTTCAGCACTTCTGCCTTCAGTTCAAGCAGGAATCATGAAATGCACCAAAAAAGTAATATTGAGTGCTAGGAGCTCTAACAAATTATTTATGGGTCAGGCTCAAGTTTTGGTCAAATATGCAGTATGATTTTATGTATGGAAGAAAGTTTTCTGTCCATATTTGGTTTCACCTCAACTAGTTTGCCCTTCCTGAATCAAAAGTTACTAAGATATGTAGAAACAGTTGCATTGCATTATTGAGTTTGATGTGCTTCATTTGGAGAAATATAGTTTAGTGTACTGTGACCAATTGTCTATTATAATGAAGCTTATAATTAATGGAGTGTACTTTTATATCCTTATTTTTTCCCCCTTAGCAGATAGCAGAGTTCAGCATCCGATAAACATCTAAATTGCATTTTCCTTTTCACACAGGACAGATTTCAACTTCTGAACCAGCAGTCAACAAAGATTCCCCCAGCTGCTGGGAAAAAAAATAAGTATTTATGAAGAAAGGCATAATAAAATCAGAGGGAAGCCTGTCATAAAAATGCACGTTGCATAATACATGATGGATCAGTTCTATTATTTAACTTTTGCATAGATATAACAATAGAGAGATATGCTAACCATCATAGTCAGCATTAATTTACAGTGGGAAAAATAATTAGAATCTCACTTTTTCTGAAGAATGGAGTGAAAATGTAAACAATGCTTCCCTCCAGGCAAGTGCTTTATCAAGTTGACAGGTGCATTTGAATTTCCATGGGTGGGGGACATAATAGGTTATTTATGTGTCATTTTAATAGAAAGGCCCAACCATCAAGATGGACAGGAGACTTTATCAGTACTGCTGTTTGCAACTAATCCACCAATTTAATACCCCATGAAAATACCTGCAACAAAACCTGGACATTTTTCTTTTCCACTCCATTATAGGCAAATCAATATGGGTGCTATTCATCTCAAATCTTTGGCTCAGCAGGTGCCCACTACACAGAGCTCCTCACAACATTGTTGTGTTGGCACAGCAGCATAAGCATAGAGATTTTGACTTGTGGTGCAGTCAGTGACTCCAAGACAGGATCACAAAAGTGTGCTTCAGTCACTAGCTCACTGCCAAATACAAGTAACTAACCAAAAAAACCTTCTTCTTCTTGATTTGTTTTTTTCCTGAGAAGGGGAAGATGACAACCCACAAAGCTATGGCATGGGCCCTTGCAGTCAAGAATTTTATGCTACCTACTTTACTTTCCTCTTGAAGCATGAAGCTTCCTACAATAATAGTAGTTGTTGCATGGGGCAAAGCAGTGAGCCTCCTGCACTCAACACTGCAGTAGTGTTCTCATGTTGTGGCTGTGAACTGAGACCCTTCTTGTGCAAGGTGACAGGAAAACTCATGTACAGAAAAAAAAGACAGCTCTGCCTCACAAATCAGGTATAAACAAGACCAAATCCTGCCAGACACTTCAATATCACATCACTTTAGTGACATATTTGTCTTGGAAACCTTGACTTTTGATCAGGGTTACCAATTTCACTGGTCCCTCCAGAACGTTTTTTTTTCTGTGTGAATACAGTATTCACATCTACACAAACATGAACGTACCTTATCTTTAATATGTTAAAATCTTGCTTAATTATTATAGTAATAATTAATATACTAATACAGACAACGATAGGGATTTTTTTTAACACTGAAAAAATTTAAGATTTTTTTATTACTGTAATTGTATTTAAAGTAGATGGTCCCTAATTTTCACAAATGAGTGGCATATGCTTGGTTATGGAATAGCCACAAGCCAGAAAAACATTATGCACCTCCTAGATGTTAACAGGTTTATTTACATAGATTTGCCATGAAAAAGAAAGATGCGTACTCCAGTCACACCCTCTTGTGTATTAGGTCTGCTAAACGCTGCCCTTTTTTGTCCTGTGTTGGACTGTGAGGTTTGTTGACACATAGCCCTGGTCTGACCCAGAGTCAATTTGGTAGTCACACCCCTATTTCTTCATCTTCCCTCCTTCATATTTTTATCTGTACCAGCACACAGCTTCTCCCTGTACTTTTATACACAGCTATTCCTATCATGTTTGTAGCACAGAGCATATGCTGACAGCTCTCCAGTTCTTCACTGGTGTGTCTACACAGTCAAAGTCTGGCATGATTCACACTAGAAAAAGTATTTTCCATTAGGGATTATTTCAAAAAATCTTTTTCAACAGCTGAATGCTTTCATTATCACAAATCCATCCTCTTCTGCGTGCAAAAGTTCAGTTTCTAGATTCATGACCCACCAGGGTCCACATGGGACTGGAGAGACAGTCCCTGGTGAACTTGAAAAGCCTTAGAAAAGATCTAAGGAGGATAAAGGTAATGAGATAATCCACCATTCCTATGTCCACTCAGAAGCATGTTCTACTTCTGTAGAAAGAATTATTTTGTAAGAAACACAGGTACAGCTCCAGAGATGTTACAAGGATGTAACTGGGAGTGTCTTCATGCCCCCTGGTTAATTCCTAAGACTGTCTACCCCGGTAAATTTTTGCAAAAGCACGCAACTCACAACAACATAAATTTGATTAAATACAGACCTGGGACATTTCCTATGCTCAGTCTTTCAGCCTGCAAAGCTCATGCTACTCTGTAGTTAATTAGAAAATGTTACTCATAGTAAGATCGAGTTATAATAAAATGTATGTTGCCTGAACACTGTGTCTTAATGAGCTTCAGAAACAGTCACTGCCCCATTGTCCTCCCATTACTTCTAGGACTGAATACTGTCTTCCCTCCCAGGACATGTGGTGGAACCTCTGACCAAACATGAAAGAGGAGGGCCAACTACAGGGAGCAGAGTATTTGCTGCACACCTCTGCCCTGTTAGCCTGAGAGCAAGCAACACAAGATCTGCAGCATGGTGCATTGCATGGATACTCCACTACAGCACCAGAGTGCAGGAATAACTTCGAGCAGACCAGAACTGCAGCTGAAAAGACAGCAGCTGAGACAAGGTGCTGCTGCCTGGGCAATTTATCCATGACAGCCTTCTCTCATGGGTGTCGTTCAGGAGTTTACAGGAGTCAGGCTGTAGGCCAGATGAAATCCCCTGGAAGCACTGACGAACAGTCACACACAGACCAGGAAAAGAGAACCCTGGGAAAGACACAGATCAGGAGACCACAATTGACATCACTTGAGCCCTCACTCTGTGACCCAGGGAGAAGTGGTATCTCTTCCTTACATGAAAGCATCTTATATTTTACTCATATATTACCACAATGAAGTACATCACAAAGCATAAATGGTAAAGCGTGGGAAAGAAACACAAATAAATTACATTGCTTAGTCTTAATTAATCCATTAAAAGGCAGCTCAGTCTTTGTAGAAGACTACAATAGCAAAGACACAAAACTGCAGGATGTTGGGTTGGCAAAATGAAAAAGACTGGAAGTTTAAATTTTAACAAAGTTTTATACCAGGGTCTATTTTTTGTTCTGCTTGGATAGTGACTCCTTCCACAAGTCATGTAAGGAATGTAAGCAATGTGTCAGTGCACCATCCTCATTACATCAGACAGTAGATACTGGAAAGGAAGATGGCTCCCTAATGATTTTGCTTAAATTTTGATAGCTTAATAGATGACAAGTATCTTCTCCACTCACAGAACTAATAAGAGACGTTGCTATTTTATAGTAGCTTTTTGTTACGTAGTGAAGATATAAAAAAGGTAAACACTGAAAATTATTTTGGCCAAAGTAAATGCAAGTTGATTCAGCTTATGCTACATGGAATTCTACAAAAAATAGTACCTGTAACTGAGATGTTTCCTTTCAAAAGGGGCAAACTTTCAAAAGGGCAAATTATTAGTAAAATCAACAACAGAGCTTTAAAAATATAGATCTACTGTCTTTTCACTATTTGTTTTAAGTAAATTTTATGCCTCTCACAATGGTACTTGTATCACATTATATAAATCTTTAATTTCAATGAAAAATATATACTCTATAGTAGTTTAGATAATATGAAGTAATTTAATATCTCATTAAAAACTACTATGTTTTCCGCTTTGCATGTGTACTTGATTCACTGTAACTTTGTTGCTTTTATGCTGGTGTAGCTTCTTTGATAGAGTAAAATTAGAGTGAGTGACAGTGGCAAAAGAGTGAATCTTGTCTATACATTTTGTCTTATTTAACTGCAACCCCAACATTTCTCCAGCTTCATAGAACAACATATCAATCAACAGAATACTAAGCATAGAAAAACATGAGCTAAGTTGTTTTAGAGTTCAAGAAGAAAAGGGGTAAGTGTACCAAAGAACAGTATAATGCCTTCTTAAGTCAGCAGTTACCAAACACCTAGCTGACACTTTTCAAGGATTGAAAGCACCAAGAAAAAAGCCGTTTTCTCTATACTCCTTGCCTAAAGTAGTTTCAACTGACCACCCTGTTTTTTTGGCACATGTAAAAGTGTGAGTCTCAAAACAGGACACAGTACCATTTCTCTGCTCTCTGCTGGTTCCTTTTCTCATTATATATCTTATGGGGATGGGTGAACCCCACTCAAAGAAAATAATAAAATGCTCAGCACATCTGCAATTTCAAGCACATTTTGATGGTTTGGTTTTATGCAAATACTACCGAAAGACTGTTGACTTCAAAAGCCTTAACACAAAGAGAAAGGGGGCGCTTCATTTTTTTCTGAAGTTAAAATGTATTTTGAGAAATATTATTGAGGAAAAATGTTCTGGGATCCCTGCTGGGTATGAGACTGGATAAGTTATATTTATGAATCATTGTTCATTCATATTAAGGATTCATCTCCATCACTACAAGAGGATCAGCAATCTTGCTTGGCTCCTCCTCTTACTTAATCAGTTTCCAGCTGACTGTAACTTGAATTTTTAGTAAACATTGAAAATTAAAGATAAGGCTATGTTAGTGAGCAATCACCCATCAAAAACACTGCTCTGTCTGCCCAGACTATTTCCCTTCTTAAAGCAGAAGCAGCTCCAGGCAAAAGCAAAGCAGGCAGGTGCCTGGGAGATCAACCTGTGTTTTACTTCTCTGATTACCTGGCTTGCAGCAGTGCCCTGGCAAGCCAGGCTGGTGGCTGCTGCTGCACCCAGGGAATGTCCCTGCTTTGGGGCTGCTCCTCCACAGACAGCAAGAGCAGAGGTAGCTTGGGAGTCTCCATCATAACTGTGATCCAGAAGCAGAAACCACACCGTTCCTCTGATAGTAGCAGCCCATTTTACCTATGCTGCAAAGAAATCCTGACTTTGATATGCTGTGGACATGGAGTGATGACAAGGTTTGTTATTCTGGGTGTAGTTTAAAGCAGCCCAGTGCTGTAGTATCCTGCCTGGCAGAAGCCTTTCCAACAGAACACTAATTTGCCTCCCAAACTTAGATCATGTTTTGTCTCTTGGAACTGTAGCTATCTTAAAAACTAAAGTGTATTGTTTAATATATATATTTTTTTCATAATCCCATTTCCATTTTCTTGGATAACATCGGTATTTGTGAAATAAATGGCCTCTCCAAATTCCAGTGCAAATAAATTTATATATATAATAATTAATTTAGATAGAAGGGCTGGAAGTACTACTTTAATCTTCTGTTCTTTGAGATGTTGCAGTTCTCTTCTAAAAAAAGTCAACTTTTCTATACTTGTGTTTTCCTCACAGCTTGTTTGTATGTCACAAATATATTCTGCATATAATACATGACTCTATACTGATCCATTTATCTCCCCATAACTTTCAGAGATAATTCTATCTATTTACATTCAAAACATTCATCTGCACATCAAGATCTGTTTCTAACACTCGGACAGGTAACATTATAAAAATGTTTGCAAAAGTCCCTGAACAGGCAGCATTTTAGGAACAAACAACCTAAGTTCTGGTGCACCACGCTGCCTCATGTCTTTACACTATTGTTGGTGATTTGGAAATTTAGAGTGGCTGCTTATAGATTCACTCACCATGTGGGAAGAAAAAAGAAACAGAAAGAGGCTCAGAGCATTGTTAAAGTGCAGCACAGTCAGTTGGCCTCAGGCAGGAGAGAAAGCTTGCAATGGGCTGAAACCTCAAAGAAGTTGTACAAGAGACTACATCCAAACTAAGAGTTACATTATATAGCAGGAGGGTATCAGCTAAACTACAGAACTGCAACTGTACAGCAGAAGAAATATGCATAAACTCAAATGTTTTGATATTATTATTATTATTATTATCATCATCATCATCATCCTAAATGTTTTAAGTTTATTATTGACAATACCTAATGGAAAAAAGACCATGTTTAATTCGCGGCTAACTTGCAAGCTGTATAAATTTCAACTTCTATACTGGTTACGCATAAAAAAAGAAAAAGGGTATACTTCAAATTTACTACAGATTTTATAGAGTTTAGACAGCATTAAATGCTCAGTTACCTAACAAATTACTTTATCTTTTTTTCTTTTTCAGGTAAAGGATTGAGAAGTGCCAAAGAATAAGCAAAAAGCTCTCGAACTGGTAGGAACAAACAATGTTGATTTAGAAACCAAGCCAAATAAAAAACATTACAATAGAGTTTCCAAAAAGTTATGTTTGCAATTTAAAATACCCGCAGGGCAGATCTGACTTACATGACCAACACTTAATGTATAGTACGTGATAAGATGACACATGCAGTTTTGAAACTTGGCAGTAATTCAGAAAAAGAATACTTTACTGTCCATTACCAATTTCTGAGCAATGTATTCAGATTTATTATATATGTTTGTAGTTGAGCTCCTGAGTGATTATAGTTATAGAAGTGTCTTCTCAAAACTGCACCGTAAAATGAAACTAAGAACTAATAAATGAGCTTTTTTCTCATGCTAGCAATACACCAAATTCACATTTTGAGCTTGCTTTCTGTTAGCAAATGCAAATGAAGAGAAAATGCCACAGATCTACAGGGCTGAAAATGATACAAGAATTGAGCTTACATTTTTGTAAAGGCTTTTCAGTGGTCTGGGGGTTTGTGTGGGAGCCGAGGGAAGCAGAAAGACCATTATGCTGAAATATCTTAGCATGCTTTAATGCACCTAAATAATCTCATACAGGGAACTCAAACTAAAATAGCAGGCAACAGTGAGTAATTATACTTTCTGTTTTATGCTGGCAAGGTTTAAATAATGTATTAAGATTTAGATTTGTTAGGTTTTATGTTTTGTTTGGGGAAGGCTTTTTAGAAATGTGTGTGTATTTTCCAATGGAGCTGATACTGTCTTGCAGCTGTTTGATATTAGATGCAAGACCCACCAGCCCTCAAACCTCACATTAGAAACAGACCTTTGGCCAAGTTGTGTCTTCGTTTAGACCCTGGCAACACTGCTCACATCAGTGGGGGTAATTTGACCTCTCATTTGAATAATGCAGTGCAGTGATGTGGTTCTGGTTTGTATTTTCTACGATTGTTTCAGCTGAAATACAACAACTCCCTGGATTGTGTGTGAGATGAAAATGCCTTCCAGAGGTAACAGCACAGATGCGGGAATCAGGTCTGACCTGACAAACCATGAAGCAGGGGCAGGTTACAGCACTGCACCAGCCCAGTGACAAAAATATCTGCCTATGGCTTCTCCTGATAACTTCACACTGAAAGGATCCAAAAAGTTACTGAGGGCAATGGCAAGGCTGCAGAAACATTTGGAGCAGTGGGTTCAGCTTCCTGTCACAAGCAAATTACGTGTTTGTACATGATCTTTAGAAACAAGAAGTGTCCCTTCCCTCTCTCCCCTAGCCACAATGAAATTTTGAAGTGAGCAAAATTCAGCCCAGACTAGAGAAGAGAGCTTCCATTTGAAAAAACTGCATTAGAACAGAATTAATATGATGGTAAACATGCTTTAGTAATCCATTAAAGACATATCCTAGTTGGCTGAATCATTACTACTCTGAATTTAGAAGATTTATGAAAATGGTTGTTTGTGCACTGTCTGAAACAAATTTTACACCCTTATGAAAAAAAGGAAATACAGTATTAGAGTCCTTCAGGAAATGAGCACAAGCCTATGACCTATGGTAACTTGCATCTCCATATGCTTAATATAGATAGGAAAAACAAAATGTCATGGGGTTGAAAATATGAAAAAATACTGTGAGCTCTCTGTTTATTTTTGTTGGTTTATTTGCTTCATAAAGCGTCTCCTTGCCCAATTGCAGTGATAAGGATTCTCAAAAAAGCCTGGGCTGGGAGTATGAATCCTAAGCTTTTAGGTCAAAATCTTTGCCTGGCTGCACATCAACCAGAAAAAGAAACAACAAACTCTAGTCATGATGATGCCACATCACCACAAAACCAGAATGAACGTATTTGAACTGCAGCATCTTTTCCTCATTCAAGAATTTCCATTAGGTTTTGTTTAAACTGTACAACTCTCTTTGTGCAGGCAGAGAAGAGGCTTGTTCCATGAAAATAAAGGAAAACAAAACAAAAAAAGCTTCAAAAGCAAAAACATTTAGCTTAATCCATCTCTAAATCCTATGACAGATTCAACAAATGACAATAGCAACCCTTATTGGCCAGAGATGGAGCAATATATGGCAAAACAAATAGAGTTCCTCCATGGTTAGCTTAAAGGGCACTGTCAGGTTCAAAAATCATAAATTCCTTTCTCTTTGTACACTCAGGCCTTTTAACACAGCTCTGGCACATCGTAATACCATGCTATAGCTTTGTCAAGATGCCAGAACAGCATGAGAGTCAGACCTGAGACATTTAAAATAGACACAGTTACTTGCACCATCACCAGTGCAAAAGCAAAGGGATTTTTTTTTTGTAGTAAATTTTACTTATTTTCATGGTGCTTGGCATTCAGCTTGGACAATGAAGTAAAAACTAACAGGCATTTATAGTAAATAATAATGAAGTTTTGCCTCAGTACCGATCACTTACCCTCTCCAGTGCCCCAGCATTTGGTCTGCAAGCACTACAGAAGAATGTTATATTTACACAAAGATGCCCTTATTGTTATTTGTTTTTTTGCCATTGTTGTTGTTTTTCCCCTCCATCTCTGTCCTCTCAAAAGCCCATTCTGTTTGCCTTTAGTTTTAATCACAAAATACATATTTGGAAGCTACCTGAAGGGTTGATTTCAAGTATTTAACATCACATACAAATAAATTAGCATGAATGAGACACTGCAATCAATGTAAAAACTGCTCCTGTAATATTTAAATGCTGATTATAGCTCCTCAGGCTGGATGTATACATGAGTGACAAGAATCCTTGTCCACATGCATGCATTTCAGAGTGTAAATGTGGCAAGAGGAAATTGAGGGTAAAAACTCCAAAACAGTCATAATCCACTGTCATATCATTCTCACTCATGCACATGTGTTTATACTTTTGCTTGTAAAAGCTGAACAAGAAAATATTTTGAATATTTTGCTATTACTGGGCCTCCTTTTCTTTAGTCACTCTGTGCAACATCCAACTGTGTGCCTAAAGCTGCTTTGCAAGAGCAAAAGGCCCCATGGAACGACATAGGGTTCCCCAGCCTCAAAGCATGCTGCATGGGGAGCTGTGGCACCTTGGCCTTTGACCCAGCACGGCTGAGGACCTCCATATGATGAGAAGTGACCATTTCAACCTGGTAGGAAGCTTTGTAATACACTTCTGGTCTCCCCATGCAGGCTAAAGCACCCTCTCAGTTAATGGCAGGAGGTTTGGTCAGTTTAAAGCCATCACAAATATTCACAGCACTTTTCTGATGAGCATTGCCATACGCCTGTGTCACAGAAGGTGCTCATCTTGCTTCAGCTGTTTGATTGCGCATCTATTTTCTTTGAAGAATGCTTCTCAGATCCTAAAATTACCCTCCTCTGCATACTCGCACTGAACTGGCAGCAGCACAAAGATCAGGACGCACTTGTTCAGGTACTGAACAAAAAGGCTACCCTTATCCCTGGCTGCTTGTTACACAGCTGGGGGCAAGAGACAGTAGAAATAGCTTAGCAAGAGCAAAGAAGCTGTGGTACTGAGGAGGGCAAGCTATACCCAGAGAACAGCCAGATTCTGTATCAAATTAGTTTTGGAGAAAGCCAAGAATGGAAGGGCCTATGGCAGAAAGAGCACCACTTTTAAGAACACACTTTTAAAGTCAGACACGCTGTATCTTTTCCCATTTCAAAAGATCATAGAATCATAGAATCATTTTGGTTAGAAGAGAACATCAAGATTTAGTCCAAGCATAACCTAACTCTAGCTCTAAGACATGTCCCTAAGAACCTCATCTATATGTCACCTCCAGGAATGGTGATTCAGCTGCTTTCCTGGGTAACCTGTTCCAGTGCTTCACAACCCTTTATATGAAGAAATGTTTCCTAATATCCAATCTGAACCTTCCCTGGCACAACTTGAGGCCATTTCCTATTATCCTATCACTTGCTACTTGGGAGAAGAGACCAACACCCTCCATGCTACAACCTCCTTTCAGGTAGTCATAGACAGCGATCAGGTCTCCCCTCAGCCTCCTTTTCTCCAGGCTAAACAGCCCCAGTTCCCTCAGCCGCTCATCAGACTTGTGCTCCAGGGCCCTCACCAGCTCTGTGGCCCTACCTCTGAACTATCTACAGTACTTCAATGCCTTTCTTGTAGCGAGGGACAAGATCTTTCTTTCTGTCACTGGAACAAGCTATTTGGTGTTGTGGACATCACAGAATTAGATATTCTGAAAAAAAGGTATACTGCCGATACCAAGCAAAGTAAGATCACTCCATAGAAGGAGGTGCTGAGGCTGTACAAGGATGTATGTGAAGATGCTGCTCCAATCATGGCACTGCCATTTGAAGGGAAAAGAGACCCACAAAGATCTGGTGCATGCTCTGGGCTGCAGCAGGGAGAGCTGTGGGAGGTTTTGGTTCTCTTATGTTGAAGACCTGATGAACTATGCAGGGCTCTCTATAAGTTATATTGGCATCACACCTACCTACAGAGCCAAAGGAACTCTGTAGCCCAGAAGGTCTGCATACATCAGTGGACCTTGCCCAAACCTGAGCGTAAGGTGAGATTACATTTGCTGACAACAGATTTCCTGTCTGTCTCAAATACTAACAATTACCCGAACCCCTCAAAAGCCACTTGAAAAGACACTAGTTCTCAAACAGCAAATTAACTAATATCCTCTAAGTTGTTATTCAAGCTGCAGTACACATTGCTTCAAACAATGCTATTTATAAAGCGATCGATAATGAAAGGAACTAGTCCATAAACATTTCCTCAGCAACAGGAGGGATTAGGCTCCCAGGTTCACAAGCCTTCAGTTTATTTGAAGCCCATCAGACTTCAGCAAAGAGGAACTAATCAAGGGAAAGAGTAGAGTAATGCTAAAAAAGCTTAACAAGACACTGTCGAATATGTTTTTTCCTTCACCCATATTGACTGTGAAACAGACAGAAGCCAGCTTTCTACCTTTACTATGTTGCTTTCCACTTGTTAAATGGAAATGCAAAGCCCAAATGTGTTCAATAAAGCTAAAATAAACATCCTTCTTCGTGAACTAGTGAAGTAAGGATCCCGTTGGCAGGCTTGCTCTCTCAGACAATACCAATTAATACAAAAGAGGGTTTATCTGAGAAAAGTCTAAACTACAAGTCCTAAATGGGTAATCTCAGCTGCAAAAGAAAACCAGGCTGGGGAGGCTTTTATGCTGTGACGGAGCTCAAGCTTCAAGCCTGCAGGCTAGCACTACTCAGAGTGTTTCTGATGGGATAATTTTCTATGCAAAAAGACTGATTCATCGAAGAATTACTCATCTCATGTCCAGTGTGCCAATTTCAATGGCCATTCATCTGACAGGCACAATAAACCCTTCTGAGATGTTTTAAATGACCAGGTGCAATCTTCCTATTTTTAAGTAACCCTTCATAGTTACACTGGCCGGACAAATGCCCTGCAAAACCAGACAGGTCTCTCCCACTGCTGCAGCATGGGGAGGACTTTGAGAGAGCCCAGCTCCTCAGGGTGCTGCCTAGCTTTGCCCTTTTCCTTTCTCATTTTTAGAACGTGAGAATTCAGTCCTAGTGCCTGACTGAAGAACTAAAAGTTTTACATCAACATGCTGATGCTAGTGTGTCTGGATAAATGATGCACATTTAAGGTCATAATCAGGGAGCCTGATGTGTATATATATGTCCCTGCATGCAGTCAGGGGAGGGAGATAAATGCCTTAGAAACTCTGTTTAGGTGATCCTGAAGCCTTAGGTTTGATGCAGCAAGAAGTGCTCAAAGACAGCAAGAGAGGAAGCCCTAGGATTCACATGGAAATTAGATGATCTTAACAGTGCCCACTAGGATCAAGGTGTTGTGAGGCTCAAAGTTTGGCTCTGTCTTCATTAGACTATGCCCAAGTTAGCATCTGCCCAACTTTTCTCTTGATAATTTCTCTACACTGTATCCAAAACTGCAGGATTTAATTATAGAAATGTTGATTTTAAAGCCTATTCTGTTTTGGACAAAATCAAGTAAATCTATAAAACCTGCTGTACCTACATGTCACCTGAATGGCATGATTATCCCCCTCTGACCGCCCGACTCGTCAGATTTTTCATTAATATTAATACACATATCCTTGCAAATGTATCTCCCATTTAACTGTTTAGAGTAATATTTTGCAGGATGAAAAGAACAGCTTTCAAAATAAAGGAAAAATCCAGAGGATGTGACCACTTTTCACAGGTCAGTGGCTGGGATAGCAGGAGCTGCTGAAGGAGAGCTGAAGGAACATACTCGCTCAGGGGCATTTTAGCACTCTTGTGATATGATACCCATATTCATCAGCATGCAACAAACCCCTCTCCAGATGAAAAACACTACAGATCATGTTCCTAATAAAACAGTCAATTTGCCTCCTTCTCTTTTTTGTTGTTGGCAGAAATTCCTTACAACCTCACCTCCCCAGGGCATGGCTTCCTCTCCCCCTTTGTCGATCAGGAGAAAACAAGGCTCTGTGCAACAACAAAGTCTCACTGGCTGGCCTCAGAGACACACGTGCCAGGTTTCAGACAGACCCAGGAAATTACTGTTGTTTGAGATGCCCTGATTCCCACTAAGATAGAAAAAACAATGTAGATGGGAAGCACACTAAGAGCAAATTTCTGTCCTGACAAACACATCAGGAAGAAAATCATGTTCCCTTTGCAAGGTTCCAGCAAATAAGACCTGGAAAGAGCTGTCAGATGTCAGCAGAGGAAATCTAACTCAGCCCCTGTTTCTATACAGCTTCAAAGGGTAGCTATTTCAAACTTTGTGCCAGAGCTGGGCTTTGTACCCCACTCTGAGACCACAGTCTTGGGCATATCTACACCAGGAAGGACAAGTGTCCTGCTCACCTTGGGTTTAGCTGAGCCAAAGCTCACATGTAAGGTAAAGCAGAAAGCTTACCTTGCCTTCACAGCTCTGGTTAAGACAGAAAAGAGGATGGACATGTTTAGGCTTGAGAACAAGTGTGCAACTATGCTAAACTCACTGTGTAGACAGACTCAGAGTGGTAGAACCTCAGCCTTCCCACTGAGTCTCCTGCAGCTGTACTCATACACAGCTGAACCTTGTTCAGTGCTTGCTATATCCCTAAAGCCCAAATCAGTGGGCAAGGAGATTTTCCTCTGCTATGTGCAGGTGTCTTTGATATTCAGCTGTCAGTGTGAATTTTACATTTAAAGAAGAAAATATAATTTGATCCCAGAATATTTAAAGGTCATTTCTATTATAGAATACAAACTTCACTTCAGTATTCTCATATTGTTCAGGTATTCTCTAATGCACTTAGATCTAAAATAGTTCACTCTTGGTTAGCAGCCTTTTGTGTGGCACTCACACAATGGTAATAAAGCCATTTCCTCTAAAGGAAGAGATTCAGAGCCTGATCTGCAGAAACATGTTTGCAATTATCATACATATGTAGTTGGCACATGAGCTTCATGTGATCACGTATGCAAGCTCACGATTTAGAAGAATTTCAGTTACCCCTTACTTGAGTAGATCAATGGGCACCAACAGTACCCTGCCCAAGTTCAGAGGACGACTGATGCCAAAGGTGTAAGGTCAGATGAGCCCAGTAACTAGAGAGGCTAAGATTTTTCACAGTTATATAATTGGAAAAAAGAAATCTGTACAACATCGAGGAGGATAATTCACAAATAATTAAGCAACTACAGTTATGCCCACCCATAATGGACAACAACAAAATAACTTTACCATAATATGAGTTTCTTCTTAAGCCCCATCTGTTAGCAATTACATTATGTCTTTAAATCATCAGGGCTGATATTTCATATATCATTTTTACTCACTGTTGTAACTTTGAATGTTCTCGTCATTCAGATAAATTGCTAATTCTTTGCAGAATCCTGCTAAGTTATTGGACTTAAAGATGTTGTATGCACCAATGAGTTACCTGTATTATACACCCCCACAGAACAAATGAGTGCAAGGAGTCAAAGGCGTTAATGTAACCTTGTATACAGCTCTACCCGACGACCATATGAGAGACCAGTTGTTTAATTCTGCTTTGTGCAAAAATGAAGAGTCAGCTGATTTTTGTTACAAAGCATAGGAATCACCATTGTTAAATAAGTGACTGTCCTGGGGGGGTTTCTGAAATACATCATACTTCAACCTACCAAGGGGAGGAGGGAGTCGTATGAATTACTCCTGCCATATTTCATGAGCTAGTAAATTTTCTATGGAAATTATCCAGCTTGATGAAAATGTCTGTATTTCAAACCTCACAAGAGTCTGATTTAGAAGAGAAATAGTGCTCGTTTACTGCAGCTTCATTGAAGACAAAGATGGAGAGAACCTGAAGTGTTGAAATGTTAACGTTCCAAGAAAACTAATTATCATATTTTCACTTGCAAACTTCAAGCCTGCTGCTAATTAATCTCAGTGGAAAGGCTGTGTATGAATCAAATTGTAATGTAAGTCAGATTATATGAGATGAGATGTATAACATGCCTTGCCACTGAGGAGAAATGAAATGGATTGCTTGCACAGAAATGACAAAAAACCCAAAGAGCTTGCTCTTCATTAGTGCACTGATCTGTACCAACCGGCTGATGACAGATTCACCCCAATGGAGTGTTGCAAACCACCTTGCATTTTCCAAAGTTTGCCTGTGGTCACAAATTATCTAGGCACAATGAGAAAAAACTATTTGACTGAGCAAACCTTGATGTGGCACTCGCAGAGTTCTGTTGTGAAAACATCTTGAGGGCAATCAAGTGCCATTAGCACATGTCAATGAAGTTCCCATGAATTACTACAAAAATTACAGTTAAGTGTACTCCTCCTCCATCACTGTCCAAACTCTCTGACAAAACACTTTGGATATCTGTTGAAATATTACAGAAATTAACACTTTTCTGCCAGTATAGTAATCATAAGGATGTCAGCAAACAATTAATTTTGTCCATCTGCACTAACGCCTTTATATAATTCATGCATTGATTATAGGATTAAAAAGATTTGTTACTATTCACTCTGGAAATACTATATTGTGCGTATGATGGGGATAGTCAAGGAGACTTGAATAAATCAATTCTCATTGAAAAGGGAAAGAAAATATGTTTTCTGAAAAGAAGATAATGTTTACAACCTCCCTAAGTAATTTCCATGGAGTTTGACTGAATCATTATGTTTCCAGTTGATTGTCTTATCATACAAGATATCACATGGCAACCACAAAAGAAACACTGTAAGTAGCTCGTAATACTTGCCCCTCCATAGTTTGCCTTTTACTTTATCTTTTTTTTTATATATATATACTATTAACTCACAGTTATGCAACTTTCAGATGCAGAGAAGCTTGCATAGCTATTTGTTTTCGTTTTTTTATCCATTTTTCATCTCTCTTTTTTTTTTTTTTCTTCTTTAAGAAGGGATACAACACGGAATCAAGAAAGTCCTGTGCAGTGTTACTCTACTGGCTCAAGTTCTAACGCCATTTTCATTAGTTTACTTGTTGATTATATCCATTCTACCATTCTTATAATTTATTACAGCTTCTTTTTGTGTGCACATCTGTTTAAGTAGTTCCACTCGTTAGACCTATCCACCCAGGCAAAAGAAGCTTTTATTTTATGTAGACTGCATTACCTTGTTTTCCACAGCTTGCACATACACACTCTGTGACGAATTACTCATCAACTGTTGTGAGGTTTAATGGTGTACCTGGTATGGCCAGTATAGTTGGCTATTCCAGATGCTTTCAACCATCCACATTTCCCCCCTTTCTTCTTTTCACCCACCACTCCCTGTGGACTAAATACTCTAAAAGAAAAGCAAGTGAAGTGTTTCAGAACCATCTGGCCAATTTGATCCTACACAGCTCGAGCCTCGTAATTTCATTCAGAAATCATTTTATTTTAAATCTAAGAGGCGATGGAATGCTACACTCTTTTCTGACCTTATATTTTGCTCTATTTTCTCTAACATCCTATTACTGGGCTGAGCTTTCCCTCTGCTCATCTCATGACTTTCAATCTCCATTTAATCTTCAAAAAAATAGAGACTCTGCCTTCAATAATTTATCCCAGATGAGAATCTGACCTTATAAACACAGATCACATAGAAGTTCAGCAAGACATTGCCCTATTTCCTCCCTTCTCCTTTGCTTACACAGACAGATGGAAATTCTGGCCCTAATGAAGTCAGTGCAAGTTTTGCTGTTGCCTGCAACGGGGTCAAGGTTTCCCTCCTACAATTTCTGTAGCAGATAGGTGATTATTTCTTATTGCCTAGTCTTGTGATCTCAACATGCTGAGATGAATTGTCCTAGACTAGCAGGGTTTTTTACTTGTGCTGGTTAAAATAATTGTGCATTACCCCAGATCAATGTAGTTATTTATTAATACTGGCTAAAGAGATTTAATTCTGTATTACTGCTATTTTTTCTGGATATGTTCAAAGATGGTTTTGCCACTGCTTTTTAGTCTCCTATGCTAGTCAAACAGCAAACTTTGTTTTGATTCTTGGTAAAATCTAAACTGCTGGAGACACTGTACTCAAGTGAGCAGCTTCAAAACTCTTTACAACATGGGTTACAGTTAGGAAATGGAAACCCCATAGTGAATTCACAATATGATAGGGCTCTGAAAGATCACTGAAACTAGTCTGGGGAGAAGAAAGCACAAATCAAAATTATAATACAATATCTTCCACTGTAGCTTGAGTGATTTCAGCCCTTTATTGTTTTTAAAGACGTAATACAACATCTATGAGGTAAGGCTTACCTAGATAAGACATAGCTCACAGTCAGCTTGCTAACAGAAGAGCTGTCAAATAAAAAGGAAATTTACACTTTCTATTCTTTTGCTTTCTCAACATGTTTTCATTTCTCTATTTGCAGATCAATGATATCTTAAATCAGCAATTTGAGAAGAGAAGCATTCTTTGAGGAGAACCAAAAAGTATCTCAATTGTATAGCTATTTTTTTTCCCATCAGCTTCTCTTACTTGGCATTTCTTTCAATTTATTTTAATTTTATTTGGCATGGTTGTCTATTCAGCACAAATTCCTGAATGGCTTTCCATTCTTTTCTCCTATGACCACCTTGTTCTTTGTTGACTTTTCCTTCAGTATTCAAAATTCTTACCACAGTATTACCTCCTCCTACTCATCAACTCCCCAGTCTTTTTTTCTTTTCTTTTTTTTTTTTTTTTTTTTTTTTTCTGGTTGGTTGGATTTTTTCAAGCCAAAATCTCCTGCCCTTTTCACCTATCTCTTGGAAATCAAGCTTCCTGGAAGCCAAAAGCACAATTTATATTTGTGTACCTGGGAAAAATTTGCTTTGTAGCTACAGAGATCAAATTTGAGATAAACAGATCTATTAGATCCATAGAGGCAGGCTGACATTCTTATTCAACATTTGGCCTTGTCTCACTATCCATTTCTAAATGCCAGCTTTCTCCAAAAAGAGGCAAGAAATCGCACTTGGGTAGTGTGATTCAAACAGAAACCTTCAAACAGAAAATACACCAATTTTCCAGTCAGTATTTTTTTCAGTTTTTTTGATCTCCACTTCAGTGTTTATACAAGGGGAAGAGAAGAGCTTGAATCCAGGATCACGGATCAGGGCAGGGCAGGGCATCTTCCTCTTTCTGTTTTGATTTCTCACTAGACACTGTGTGCCATACTTTCCTTGGCCTTGTTCCAGACTTTAGTCTTTGCCATTGGCTTCTCCATATCCATCACCCACCCTTCTTCGCAAATAGGGACAAACTCCGGCAAAGGAGCAGGAACAAGAACGTAAGGAGAAGGGATAGCCAGAAATTACAGCAATTTCAGGTGTGGTACCACTGGCTTTCAGCAGCCTCCACCTCTGGCCAAGCAGCTTTACTGCACCATGGATTATCTGGAAGGCCATGAAGGTTTCTCTGAGACAAGATAAAAAGTTCACCTCCTTCTGCTTAATGGGTTAAACGACTTGTTCTCTGCCAGCTCTTGTAATGCCCACACATCCAGCATCGGTTTTCTCTCTTGCCACTGCTGATTCCACTAGCAAGGGCAGGATTTTGCCCTCAACTATTCACAAGTAATTAATGCATTATTGAACAGGAATAAATAGACAGCAATTAAATAACAAGTATTAATGACTTATTTATTAACATATTAATAGTTGGCCTGAGAGTAATAAATGCAAATTAGTGTAAAGTGGTACCAAAAATTGTGTCGATAATAGGCCCTGAAGTAATCTTGTGTGTTCAAGATAATTACAAATATATTTTCCTTTCAAAAAACTACTGCTGGGTAATTTTTTATGGTTTGCCATAATATCATTTTAGAATTAGAAAATTAGCCCTAGTCTCATTAAAATAATTTTGCAGTGCATCAGGCTTTATTTCAAGTTTAAGTTTCACATTATCTTCTTGTCTATTGAGCTTGCGTTTTTTTCAGAAACCCTCTCTATGTGCAAACCTTTTGGGCCTATGCTTGGTAAACTGACCTTGTTGTTTCAGCTTACTGCTTGTACAACTTTTCTCATCATTAGTATTATTATATAAAAAATCCCATTGCAAGCAGTGATGGTACCTTGAGGGCTAAATGTAGTAAAAATCACCAAGGGACAGATCTTTTCCATTTTATCCCAGCTGATAACAATTCACATGAAAAATGCTTCAGAGGCTTTAAACATGAGGAAAGTTATGCAGCAGGCTTAGCACACCTAGCAACTGATCCAGCCACAACAGATCCCATTCAGAAAACCATTCCTGATCAGAACCTGTTTTACTAGGAATACTTTCCTCTTTTTTTTTGTTTTGTTTTCTTTTGTTTTGTTATGTTGTTTTTTTCCCAACTCCTATTTGTTTGGGAAAAAGAAAATCCCACTTCATACCTTGGCTCTGAACTGTTACTTAACTTTGGGAAACTGATTACTTGATGAGGACAGCAAGACATTTTCACTTTCATCACACCTACCAAAAGAAAAAAGACTTGGCTAAAATCCAGAGTCTTGATCTCATCACTGAACTGGCAAGTTAATGTATTCCTGTCTGCCACTGGTCCTGATATTCCTGATTCTGGAAATTGACATACATGTGCACATCTTCAACAAAAGATCAGTAAATATTCAGCTCTGCTTTCATATTTGTAACAGGTGAGGAATGGTGATCCAGGCTTCCTCCTAGCAGAGGGTGCCCAGAACAACTGTTTCTGCAAATGTTTGTTCTTACAAATGTTTCTGTCTGCATCTGTAGGCAACATTTTTACTTCTTTGCAGCCTTCCTCATTAAAGGCATTGTAAATTACTTCTTCCAAAATAATCAAGTGTGTTTCTGCATGGTACAGGCCTTCCAAACCGCTACGTAGATGCGATTGTGGCCATGTAATCTGTGTACCTGGAAATATAATTCATTTTGTTGCTAATGAAGGTCCTACGGCACAAATTTATTAACGGTATACTTTTCCATGGGATAATAATTGGGTCGATAATATTAAACTCATAGGCTCATTATTTAATTGCAAGGGCAGATTATGAATACAGCTTCTAAAATGTATTTTAATGAAAAACACTACATCCTGACCTAATCATATCAACCTTATGCTATCTAATTAAGGATGCAAAAAATCATTAGAGTTGCAAAATATTAGTTCCAGCTCCAACAGGCTGCTAGCTGCCTCTTCATGAATATATATATTTTTTTACTCTATGATAAATAGTTAATGAGGTAAAAATGACAAAATTTGCATGTAGGCAAATTAGTTTAATAGAGTGATGTCTTCCTGGTCTACAGAAAGTGACCTTTTTCTTATCAGAAGAATGACTAAAAATACTTTGAAATGATGGCATGGATGTCATTCCACAAATGACAAATCACTTCTCTGAACAATATAAAAATTATAAAATGCAATAACCTTAAATTCTCATCATACTGCAAATGTGTCCTCTGCTGCTGCATTTATCAATTTAATAAAAGGAAATTAAGCATATTATAAAACACCCATTTATGGGGCAATTTTTAATCCAGGGAATAAAAATGAGAAGCACATGGTTAATACCAAGAAAATATTGCGAAAATGTAGACCTATTTTTTCCAGAAGGTTTGACTGACTATTTACTTGAATGACCTCCATTTAAAATAGATTTTTTATATGGAGTGATGTAAGATATGGCAGTCTCATACTTCCCTTTATAAAAATTGCTCACAGTTAATTTGGTATCTTATTTAAAAATTAACACATTAATAATGCACGCAATAAGGCCTAGTGATGTGTCTTCCATACTGATTACTTTGTACAATTAGGCATACAAAAAGAGAGGGACAAGATAAACACCTTATGCAAAAGCATGGCAGAAAAAAGGCCTTTCAGTATCTACCTAGGAGCATAAAAGACCTGAAAACATAGTTCTCAGTCCTGCAGGCAGATGCTCCATGTGGAGAACATATTTCTGGAATGGAGCAAGTTTTTATTACAAAACTAGATTTGCCAAGGAGCTAATTAAACTTGGTTTGACAGTTCTCTTTCCAGTCAAAATTTTAATTATACAAACAAAAAAAAAAAAAAAAAGGAACAGAAGGGTAAGATTTCAGGTTTCTAAAGAACATTGGTTCTTTTTTTTCACAGTATTCATGTTTCATGCAGATAGCTCAGGAATTTTGGACAGTAGTCTCCACTCACAAATTTCCCTCACTGCGAGGCAGATCCTGTGCCCACTGAAGTAAAGGGTAGAGATCCTGATGATGCAAACTTCTGTGCTCTTTCCGCGTTACTCGTATCTGCTTATATTCTATAGTCTGCACCTGTATGTCCCATCAAGAACAGGGAAGTTTAATACTGTCACAGCCTGGTGTTCAGTTAGGACTGATATAGAGGAAGAAGCATTAAATTAATACAGATGTAGAATAGAAATCAGAATGTTTGGGGACTCAAAAGACAAAAGTGTGCATCACTTCACTTTGTCAAACAAAATGCACAATGCTTCCTACACAGCACAGAGGGTCCTCCCTCTACTCTGCACCCTCTGTGCTGCTGGATCTGGCTGAGGCTGTGTCCACTTTAAAGGATCTCAGATGAAAGTCAGGTACCCATATTTCAATATGGCATTTCATACATGCCACGCTGCATATTTGAAGAAAAACTAGGCAGTTATGTATATCTATACCTATGGGTCATGGTTTTCAATGTTCTGTCCTCTGAAGTATGGTGTCTTATAGCAGTGGAGAATCCAGATTACCTTCAGGGGCAGACTATTTGTATAGAGAGAAGTAATTTTTCTTTCCATTATTTTCTATTTGTCTTTACCTCCCCTCTCCCTCCTTCTTTTCCCTCCCTTTTTTTTTTGCCTCCTCATTCAGCACTTTCTGTACTACTGCAAGAAATTATATGCTGGTAATATAATTAGAAATATATTCATCACTTGAAACAGAAAAGTAGTTGTTGGCAGTTGCCTTTTCCACCACTTTTTCCATATGGCATTGGTAATCCTGCCATGTAAATGAGGTCCACTATATATATCCTTTGTTTGACCTTACTTAGCATGTAACAAAGGTAATAGAAACCAGTCATCAGTGGCTATGCTTTGACTTACTATAGAATGTTTTTAGTCAGGTAAAAAAGGGTTATTTTGCTTAGTGGGATATAGCAAATAAGTGCTACCTGTATAAAAATTGGGAATGTTGGAACGTTTGAGGCAGGTGACTGTGGTAGCATGTTCACTCATTCATACCTTTTCCCCTCCTCTGTTGAAATGCAATGTGGTTCTCTGTGCTTTCCCACAGAAATTCAGCCTACTGAGTATCTGCTTTTTCGTTCAATTGCACATTCACCTTTTTATTTTTCCTTTCAGGGTCCTAACTGTCATCACGAAAAAAAAAAAATTGGAAAATAATTACAGCTGTGCCAGATGTTTATAGCAGCAACAACGGAGGCTATATATTTATATAAACTGCTGATCTTTCAGGGGTAGCTATAGAGACTTGAAAAACCTGCAGACCCTAATCTGAAACTATTTGTTCTAGTGGGTTAGAAAAGAAAGGAAAACAATTCATACATGCTTAAGAGGACTAATTTCCTTCCTATCTGGAATCTTCCCATTGTTACACTGAAGCAGGGGAGTTACTAAACAAAGCATTGCCCACAGAGGCACTCCGCTCATAGATGTATAAATCCAATTGATGAGCACTTTAACAATTGTCCAAGAGCTGGTTTATAAGATAGTCCTATGGGAATTAATTAAAGCTAGAAAGCAAGAAAGAAAATGTCCCTCACAGATTACTATGTCACTTCTGTTATTTTCAATTCTCCAAAAGTGATTATGACCAGAAGTCTCATTTGTGGATGGCATCCTCAACACTGGACACTTTGTAAACACAGATACATCTGCACACCACAGCTTAAAGTTTGTATGTTGTACATACAGGCTAGTGGCTTGATGGAAAGAAAGAGGAAGCATTTTAATAACCAAAGCAGAGCAGACCAACTTCAGACGTCTCCTACCTTCCCCTGCAAATTTCCAAATAAGCCCAGTTCTCTGGGCTATCCTGGAAGGAAAGAGCCAAGGAGGAGAGCATGGCTATCAAATCTGACTCACCAAATTCACACCCCCTCCTCAGCACAGCCTGCCCTTGCAGGGAACAAATTTGCCTTGTTCATGGAGTTTCCAAGTTTGCCAACCTGGCTTAGAAGTTATGTGGGATAGTACTGACATTTCAACAAGTTGCAAGTCTCCATGACCCAGTCAAGGATCATCAGATAGCTTAGATCAGTTTTGACCATCAGTGATGCTGCTAAGACTTTGGCTATTATAAGCAGATTGTAACCTCTCTCTAGATGTTCAAACGGTGCATGTACAGCCTCACAAAATTCTTCGGAACATGCTTCTCAGCTTCTCCATTCAAAGAAGCACTGTAAGAATAATCTTCTTGTATATCTAGGTCCTTTTAAGTAATAACCAGAAATACAAAGAATGAATTTGCACCAGTATGTCACAGACTCATTTTGGTGACTTTGTTCACCACTCACCATCCGTCTTTCACCATTGATTCCTCTCCATTGCTCAGCTCTCTTCATAATGTAGCTCAGCTCCTGAATGGATATCTCTAAATCCAGTGGAACAAAGAATGTGCCTTCCTCACCGTGAATGCGTCGAAATACATCCAAGAGCCAACCTTCGCTATATAGCCTAAGCACAGAAATGACACATTTGGTTCATCTTTGAAAGGAGTATTCATGGGAAAAAAAAAAAAAAAATTGTCTTACCCTTCTATATTCTTGTTAATCTTGGGTTTGCCTTCAAGACTATATTCTCTACTCATGAGTAAGAAGCTTCTTTCCTACAAGTTCTCCAACATACAACCCCCATCAACCCACTGGAGAGTTTACAATACTTGAATCAAATCACATAACTTCAACAGCAATTTTGTTTAAGTATTTCAAGATATTGACTTCCAAAAAGGATCCTGATCTTCCTCTCCTTCAGAAGTGCCCAATGTCTGTCCTTAGCATTGGGCTGAGTAACTAGTTCTAACGCTTACATAGAGTACCTCAATTAGACATGAATGGACATCCTGCTGCACCAGGGTTCAATAATGGGCAAACCACATCATATAGGAAGGAACTACTCATCATTTTTTTCAACCTCAAGCCTGGAGTCTATACGATCTAAACTTCTCTTGATGTTAGAAAAGTTCATTTTGTTTATTGGCTTTGTTTTTCTATGACATTTCTGTGCTGTGGTAGGGAATTGAATAAGCACTATGCAGTAAAATTCTCCACCACAAGAAAGGCTTGCTGTGTGGTATTTCTTAATGTAGGTGAAACCAAGAAATATTGCAAGGCTTTTGGAAAAGCCTAGTGTCACATTTTTAGCCTTAGATGAACTTTAAAACTTCAAAACATTGCTGTTTAATTCAAATGGAACCTCTTCAAATTCATCTATTTCTTATTCTACTTTTATTCCAAAAACAGGCGTTCAGAAAATAAAGATCAGAAAACCTGGAATCTCAATCTCGGATATTACACTGAGGTCTTTCCTTTTGTACCCTCTGCCAAGCTAATACTTTATTATAATTGAGTCATTGCTTAGTACCAATATCAGCTTCTCCTTCCTTCCGAGAGACTGGCTGAGTAGTCATAAGAAGTGCAGGGATTACAAAAAGCCTGGATTTATCTGGGGGCATGCAGGTCCTTCCTTTTTTGGCAGGTGGAAGAGAGCACAGGCACAACTCCTTTGAGCCTCTGAACTCTCATCCTTCTCAGGTGCAGCAAGACCAGATGCAGTTCTTGCAGCTGATCCTTATTCTTGGGTGTTATGTTGGCATGTATGAGCTAACCAACATGTGTGGAGGTGGAGGGCAGTCAACTTTTCAAGTAAATTGGAATAAGTTCACATTTACACTAGTTCTACATCTCACCTTAGAGTGCACACAGTAACTGCAGAGAAGCACACTCAATAAGTTGCTTAGTACAGTTTTTCCCACAACTGAGATTTATCTTGGAGCAGAAATAAGGAGATCTACCTAACAGTTTTTCAACTCGATGTCAGGAGGGGCTTTAGCTCTGTCTTCAAAGAAAAACGTATACCTTAGGGTCAAGTCAAGATCTATATCCAAGAGTTTCTGTGATGGAGTAGCTATTCTGATACTGAAATCTAGCAGCCTGGCTCAACATCATATTAGGGGTTTATATCTGCTGCTTTGCTGCAGTACTCTCTGTACTTTTTTTCCCCACCCTTCTCTTTTGAAACATTATTTTTTGAAGCTGCGGCCCTAAATTTGCTGCAGTTTCCAAGACGTCATTTTGGGATCCTCTTACGAAGAGAGCAGCTGGAAGATAATCTAATTGAGATGTAGGTAGTCTTGGGAGGATTAAAAAAAAAAAATGGATACCAAAAAATAATTTAAAAAAGCTTTAAAGTGTGAAATGTAAATCAGTGCTAAGGCAGAGTAGGATACTAAATTATCTTAAACATGCTACAGAGGTGTTTTTTTATAAATAACTGATACCCCTCGTAATAATTTTGCAAATTCCACAGCATCTTCAAATAAAAGTTTTTCTCTTAGCCTGCATTAGATATTCTTTTGACATAACTGATACATTTTTGCTAACATATTGACTCACAACTTAGAACTGTCTTATGCTTAGTTGAAAAACTAGCAATCAAGCTGGTGGGCTTTCTGGACTTCTCATCTTGAAACAATAATATTCTATGGTGTTTGTCTTTGAAATTCCAGGTCAGCAATTTAAATGGCTTGCCACTTATCTTGCTAAACAAGAAAAAGACCTTGCCATTTATTTAAAAGCTCACTTAATGTAACATTCTTATTTCAAATGAAGTAAAATTTAATGCAGTTAAATTACTGTCTATTTGCTGCCATAAACATTTTCTGTATGAAGATTTTAAGCACATGGTTATAAACAATATAATTAACTTTGAATTAATTAAGAATCATGAAGCATGTCTTCCAGCTTTGTTCCTTTTGCCCAAAAGTACTCAGCTTGCTCCTGTTACCTGCTTTGATTTCTTTTCTTTCAGAAAAAAAAAATAATAATAAAACACTTCTCATATCTTAACATGGCTTCTTACAAATATGACAGTAATAATTTATATTGCTATTGCAATAAAGAACAAAACCAAACTCAGATGCTGTTTTCTAGAGATATGAAACCCAGTATGATACCTTACATGTTCATTTATTTATCACAAAGAACATAAAACATGAAAATCATTTGCTATCCAGAATCAGGTCAAAACATGGACTTCTCAAAAATTTACACAAACCAAAATTCGAACAGTAGTTTGAGTGGTTTAGAACAATTTATTACATCTTCAACTTGAGCCTTTTGCATATTTTTTTGAAAACAACTGTAAGAAATATAAAAATAATTTTGCTGTTAACATTGAAAAATGTAGATTTTTTTAAACTTTTCTCAAAAAAAAAATCAAATACCAAGAATTTAAGACTTTTTCCAGCAGACAATTTTAGTTGAGATGGGTCTGCATTTTCTCACAGTGCAGAAAACATTTCACTAACAATTTTCTGACTGTCTCTAATGTCTAGTGGAATTAAAATGAGAGAATTGCAAACAGTGCCACATCATTTTTCCAAAAGGTAATTAAAATATCTTTCCACCCTGGATGTACTACAGGCTCCCAAGACACCGAAGGGGAGCCAGATTTGTTGAGGTATGTTGGTTTATAAAGACACAAATAGATGCCTACTGCTGTTTATCCCCTGCCCATGATTTCATTAGCTTCCTGTTTTTTTGTCAGTGCTGCTATGAAGCTTTCTAGCTGTGTCAGAAACAGACACTTCCCCTACTTGCTTTGGTGGTCTGGTGGGTTCACTGTTCTCATCCCTTTTTTATACTTTGCTGAATACTTCTGTTAAATGACAAACTGCTGAGTAGTTCTAACCAATGGCACCAACTCCACCATCCAACAGCCAAAGTCTTCCCTGTGTAATGCTGTCTCAGGACACAGAAGACATCCCCCAATATTTATATCAGTTTACCTTAAAAGAGAAAGATGCGGTGGATCCCTGTGTAAAAAATAGATTTTCTGAGTCAAGCAACATTACATTTGAATTTTTTTGAGATACAACACCTGAGAAATATTCACACAAAGGGATACTACTGCTTTCGTTATAACACCATTTTCTCTTGAAAATAAGTGCTGTTATACCAATATTCAGGAAACAATGTTATGAATTGCAGAGATGCTTTCCTTATAGCACTTTAATGGTTTAAACAATATCATTAGTGGATGGACAGTGTGCTGCTCAAGAGTTCTAGCCAGCTCCAAGTCGGGCTGTGGACACACAATGAAGAGAAAGCAATCCAATTTCAGAAGCTCATATTATAACTTTACTCTGCACAGACTCCAGTCTTTAAAATGTTTCTTTTTCCTATCAAGCAAAGAACTTCAAAGACCTTATGCATTGTAACAGGTTTTATTGTCTTCCCTTTGCTTTTATATTTTGCTATGAATCATTTTTAAAATGTCTCATACTAAGACAACTTTTTTCCCCTAGTAACATTCTCCCCCCACCCCTTTATTGGAAAACATTATGGGAAAATTGATCCAGAAGGAAAGGAACCTTTGATGATCTTGCACCTGTTCCCCAGACAATGAAGATGTTGGTAATATTCTCATAAAAACCTGCCTTACAAATGTTTTAATTTAAATTAATTTTCCTGAGTAATAAACGACAGCAGCTAAAACTTATGAAGCTATTCAAAACTATTAAGTCAATGATTAAGAAGGCATTAACATCTCCAAAACTAATTAACTAGGCTACCAGTACATTGGAGTTGTGCACACCTTCCAGGAATGCACAAGCTTTGAAATACTTTGCAGAAATTTACATTCCCATTTATCTTTTTCTGCCTGCTGCAAGAGTTTGCTAAAAGTAGACCGAGGGATGATTATGTCAGATGGAGGGTGTATGCTGAGCTTTTCTATTCTTGCACCTGCCTGCATCTTGCCTTTGTGTATAGCTTTTTATTTGTGCTTGCCACCACTCAGTGTTCATCACTAGGTGAATCAGGGGCCAGTGCAAACTTCATACTGCATTAGAGATGAGTCACTCAAAAAAAAAGAAGAAAATACACCTTCTCATTCAATATATTAAGACAACCTATCTCATTCATTTTCGATGTCCTACACCTGTCCTTATTGACTATAGAAGTAATGATGCCTACTAGAATGGTGACAGGAAAGGTAGTTGGTCAAATTTCATGATGAACTGAATATCAATAATGGGTAAAGTCATGGAAATATTATTTGGATTAAGTCATGTCATGTGGTGGGTTAAAGTCTTACTCACATCAAGTAAAAAATCCTGTATGATTAAAAGGCTACAAGACTCTGGGAGCCACTGCAGACTCAGAGATTTTGCACTTCACACCATATGTAGCTTTCTGAGTTTTTTCTGTTTTTCAAAAAATCCCATTTTAGGAGACTAAAGATATCTTCCAAAGTACCTAAATAAAAGGTACACACACTTTACAGCTTAAATCGTTGACACAGACACCACTGTCTGAAGCCGAAACAACAGAGTCTCCTAGACTCTATGAAAAACCATTCTCTCATGTTCCTGTTGAGGAAATAAGTGGCTTCCTCTCTGACTCACTGTGGCCACCAAGTACCAATGCATTAAAAGTTAAGCAGGAGCTAACCCCTCCTTGATTGTATGAAGTTCTGGACTCTGAATACGTGACATTGATATATCTTTTCTGATGTCACCTTATTTTACCTTAGAGGAGAAGGGGCTGGAGCCTAAGCTCCTAAGGGAATAATGAGATAAAGAGACATACCTTAAAAAGTACAGGTACAACACTGTTGAGGAGATGATGAACAGGATTGCATAAAGCATCACAGTGATTAAGGCACCAGGAATCCCTGACTCCTCTGCTCTTAAGAAGACCCAGTAGAGCTTTGCAGCATCAGCAATGGGTTTCTCTACACTGTTCCCAAGTCGCTGTCATGGGGGAAAAAAATCAACAATAATAAAATACCAACCTTGATTTACCTATAGACACAAAAGAACAAAAATTTATTTAGAAGAAGGATTTAACTGTAATTTGTGGGGCACATGGCTTGAAACTTAGTCTGCTACACAGTATTTTAAATTAACCATGAGGAGTAATAAACTATTTTCTGGCTTATTTTCATACAATTTAAATCTACCATTTAGAGGTGGCTTATTGAACAAAACCCATGTCAGTGAAAATACTGGTTAACATATTTCAGGAAAAGCACGAAGTACGAAGGCTGAAATTTTTCTTATTTCAATGACCTAAGAGGCCTAATATTGAATGATTTATTATGCTGTTTTTTAGGAGTGTTGAGTGACCACAAAACACTTGTGCCAGTGCATAATTCCAAACTGACCAGTCTCAAAATTACTTGCCCCTGTCACAAGAAAAATGCTGGTTCCTACCAGACTCAGCAAGTTACATAATTTTAAACATGTGCACTTTGGAGAGTGCATACACACTAATTCCCAGTTTCAGAATGAGTCGGTGTTTGGTGCTACCAGTGGAAAACAGAAGTAACAATCATGTTATCTGAAATGCTGAGTGGAAGTATCAGGGCACCTGTACATGTTGCTAGCTGACACCTAGCACAGCTTTTCCACCAGCCTTGCAAACAACAGCATTGGTCAAAGAAGGTAGTGGATTCGCAAAGCTTCACTGAGACCCAATGAGGTGAGAAAAATGAGAAAGCAACTACAAGTAGATCTACAGGAGACACCAGCAGGGTTTTGTTACATTTGCCCCAAAGGGGTTGACCTTTTTCCAGTGCAACAGAGACAAGTTTCCCCTTATGGAGCAGTATTTTAATTTATATACACGCATTATTAAATCTGTCTGCAACTTTTTAAGTCAGAAAATCAGATATTCCCCTCATCCCCCATTCCTAATGTCCAGTCAGTCCAGTTTGGAAAGCCACATGAACAGCCTGTAACATTGAAGGACCAACAAGCTTCAGCATTATTTTGTGATACAGCCCTCTTATTTCTTTGTTTCATGAGAAGAAATAAAGACACAATGAGACTAACAGCTCTGAAGAGACCTGACTGTATCATACTCCCACTGCTGTGGTGGAATTAAAGATACCTCTTAACTGTACAAAGTAGCAGCCATAAGTTGTATCATTAATAGCTTCTCCAAAAGTATATGACTGTCATATACCCTGCTTAGTTATGTTATTAATAGCTTATGTTCAACTGCTGTATAAAAAAAAATAAGCATGTATAACTATTTGCATTTTGCTGAGGATGAAATAAATCTTCAGCATACTAAATGTTGGTAAGGAATTAATATTCACAGAATAAAAATAGTAATTTAATTGGGAATAAGGTGGTTTGTATATTTTTGCAAAGAGTCACAATGAACCCTGAAGGTTCCATAGAACTTAATGTTTTACTATATTTCCACTAAAACATAGAAAAAAGATTTTTCAAAAACCTACTATTTTCCTTCCCCCTGACCCTCCCCCCAATCTAGTTCTTAAGAACTAGCTACTGTATTGACATATTATTGCCCTCTACTGGATCAATTTAGAAGAATTCAGCTACATATATAATGGGTCTTCTACTGCTCAGAGCTAAAATAAATTCCACTCTTCACTTTTTTCTTTTTAAGGTGACACAGTGACAGGCATATTCATGTTAAATCACATTGACAGATTTCACAAGGCTGAGCCCACCTGGGCTGTGCAAGGCCACAAAAAAAATCCAGTCTTTATCATTCAGAGAGGGAGTCTGTGACCTTTAGGCTTCAAGAACTCTGCACTTGCCTGAGCAACTTGCCTAGACTAATCCTTAGGAAGACTCAAAACTTTCTCCTCATTTTTGACTACCTTTGCAGTGACATGCATGGTAAAGCAAAGACAATTACAAGTCCAATGATGAGCTATACAAGGACAGAAATTCTTGAGTGTATTTCTGCTCTCTCACCACCCTTTGCAACACTGCTAGGTTTCTGTAACAGGAATTACAGGTCCCAGGAGATATATGAAGACTATATATAAAGACTAGTCACTAATTCAGTTCTGTCCACATTGGTTAAAAAAAAAAAAAAAAAAGAGTAAAAATCCTCTGCACAGCAGTCACATTCTGACATCCCTTCAAAGAGGCAAAATTCTGAATCGCAAATAAGAATAAATTTCTTCCTTATCAAGCAGTCCTTTCTGGCAAAATAAAAATGGCATGGAGGAAGCGTACCTTTCTATCAGTTTTTTATAACAAAGAGATTGTTCCATGGTCCTTGAAGACATGATCCAAAAAAGGGATATTATTTTAAACTGTTTAAATAACATTTGTCAACATCCGTCTCAGATACCCATCACACCACAGAGTGATGGTCATGTGAGCACTTTGTGGTCTCTGATGTTTTACATGGTGACATTTCTCCATGTGGCTAAAAAGGTGTTACTGTCTGCATTTTACAAGCTACAAAGAGACAAAATGACTGGTCCCAGGAAAGCTATGGCAGAACCGGAACTTGAACGGCATTCTCCAAAATCATAAGAAAGTTTCTTACATCTGGAACATCTTTCTACAAAATGACAATAAATCAAAGTTGAAATCACACATTTCACACAGTATTTTGGGTTGAACCCCCTGAAATATTTGACTGCTCTCTAGACTTAACAATAAAAAGTATTAGTTAGTAAACAAGAAACTTTTGTCTCCAGGGCTGTCTGTCATCTTTCATAAGTACTAAGGCCATTTAAGATACTAAGATACATCCTAGCCCTAAAGTAACTCAAATTACCAAAACACAACATTTTAAAAATGCTTGATATAATATAGATTGGCAAGTAAATCTGAAATAGCTGCTGAAAGAATGCCATGAGAAAAAAAATTACAAATGCAATAATGAAAACACATGTAAGAGATATAGTCTCATTTTGGAAAGGATACACACAGTATATTGTGTAATATTTGAACAAATGAGTTTCTACCAAAGACAATCTTGGTGGGTAAAAGTGCCAAGTTTTTAGTACGAAGTACAGAGAGAGGTGTGCTTTTTTATTGTCGTAATGAAAAACTTAGTTATTCATATCTCATATTTCCCCCTGACCAAGCCCTATTTGAGAATGATAACAAATCCAGTCTGACTAGAACGGAGCACAATTCTACCGAAGTCAATGGCAACGATTTTCTCAATGCAAGTGTGGGAAAGAGAAGGCAAACCTCAGCCTTTCCTCCAGTTTTTATGAATACACCAGTATTAGGGGTGAGAAAAAAGCCTTTTGAATATTTAAATGTTTCTAGCCTGGGTATAGGGGAAATACTTTTGGGTTTTCTCTTAGGAAAAGAAATCTTCACCAGAATAATTACAATTAAAATTCAATTCTGTGCATGTTTTACACCATAAAATTAAAAAAAAAAAAAAAAAAAGGCAGGCTGTCCAAGTAAGAACTACAGTGTGTTGCCACATGCTTAAACTATTGCAATTACCTCCCAAGTGAGCTCCAATTAACTTTCTTGAATAGCTGAATTTTAATTTTCAAAACCACTGCAATGGGAAACAGCATGTAAACAGTGGAAAATCACATTTTAGCAGGTCTTCTTAAAAGCAGAGCACAGGTTAGCCGATGAGGAACTCAGAGACCTGAGAAAACCTGATCCACAACAAGGGCTGTGGATTACTGCTTGATCTGGAGAGAGCAGTAGAAACAAAGATGTCTTTGGAAGGTAGACACAAGCAGGAAAACAGCAGTACCACACATACAGAAAAGTTCTCAGCACCCTGTGCCCATCAAAAGGACCTCATGACACCTACACAGTGAGAGCCAAATTTGAAACACACGTTCTGGGAGAACGGGCATTACCTTGGATGTGACAAAAATTCCCAGCCACCAACATACAGATGGGCTATACAGCACATACAGAAGCATAGATAGAGTTGAGAGCTTTACTCTCATAATTTTACATATGATCAAGTTCTTTCCCTAAAGATGTCTGTCTTTTAATCTCACAAATCTTTTCAGGTGTGCCAGAAAATTATATTAACTACCTTGCATGTCAGAGAAGTACACAATAACCTCTATTTTTTTCATTTTGTCTGTTTCAGTGCTTAGAAAAATCTGAAGCGCTAATAATCAGTACTGCTCATTAACCTATCTCCATTAACATCCAAAATTGCAGTAATCCTTTTCAAAGCAGATGCAATTGTTCCAGTGGTGGATTTACTTTCTTATCTCCATATATGACTTGTACAGTGCTTTTAATTTTATGCAGAAACATAGTGACTCCATTAGATGGGAATTTTGTTAATAAAAAGGTAATGTATAACATTATTATTTAATTTCTTTTTAACTTTCATGTTCCATTGCCAGGGGTGGAATTTCATATCTTTCAGTGATTCATTGAATAAAACAAACTTCTACGTCAAGGTCTCATGTCCAAGTTATTTTAAGTGACTTACCCCCAGGAATGAATCCACTATGAACACTGCCAAGGGGTCTAGCACTGTCCAGAGTCCCATAGCTATGATGAACTTTGACAAGAAGGAAGGGAATGAGTCAAACAGCTGCTGACAGACCCATCTGATCAGGAGCATAAGAAGGAGCCCTGCGTTCAAGGTTAGGGGTCCCACCACAACCATGACCAACTCTTCACTGGTCTGCAGCAAGGAGTTCTGGTAGATCAGTTCAACAGTGTGAGGGAAAAGCTGGAATCTGTAAGTAAACAAAAGAAGAGACTTTGTCTGTGCTCCTGGGCAAAACATTATAAAAAATAGAATCATGTATGCAGCATGTTGCATCGTAAAGTTGTATCCCTGTCTTGGTCATAACCCTCTCACCAAAAAACTGTGTGAAGCTACCAAAAAACCCCCAAATTTCTCCTCCTTCTGCCCCTGCATCCTTTGAGCCCCTCTCAGTTCAGCTGATGCACATTCAGGCCCTTGGGACTGTGCAAGCAGGGCTATAGGAAGACATTAGCTCCAAGAAGCACCAATATGAGCACAGATCCCAGAAGCTCACCCCTCTCTGCATATTGCAGCACTTTTGGGCATCGTACAAAGCAGAAAATGAGGTATAGAAGACGCAGCTTTTAGCATCCTAAAGTGACTGGAAATGCTCCTCTTGTCACCATGGGATGGTGAGATTTGCAGAGCTCAGACAATGAGCAAATTTGGTGGCAATGTAGGAGACAGGAACTGCATGGTATTGTGAGATACATACAGATGCTGAAATGCAAGGAAAAAAATTCAAGCCAATTGAAGTGGCTTAAATTCTGCTCCTAGTGAAAGATGGTTGCAACTTGTGAACACTGCCACTGTAATTGGTGGGACTAGAGAGCACTCGACTCAGCCTTCCTTTTATGCGGACACACAGCTACAGATTGGGATGCTGATCCAGGACCTCTTGGCTTGAGAACATGATCCTTTATCTAGCTGACTGCCTGGGAGAGCTGTGATTAGTGACTTTGAACATGACCATCTCTCTCACATGTTGCTTCCTTCTATAGTGTTTCCTTTGCTTTCTCAGTCTCTTGATGCTTGGGCTTCCAGAAGTTTTAATGCCAGCTGGCTGAGCCCACCTGGGCTGTGCAAGGCCAGAAGCGAGAGATGGCTGGCTTTACGTTAATATCTAGACCACTTAAACAATACTCAGCCCTATTAGGATTATGCTCAGACACCCTGTACAAACTTTAGCCAATTATGCCAATATGACAGCAGACAAAGGTCACAGAGTTGCATGTTACTGTGTGCTACTGACTGATTCAGGTTTGCATGATGCTTCAAAGTGAAGAAAAAAGAAGTTTCTATTGCAGAAATCCTCCCTAAGCATGACTGATCTTTTTTTCTCAATAAACCCATTTTCTACCCCACAGCAACATATGGAGAACCAGGCATATATCACCTTGTGGGCTTGCTCTACATCTTTTTTTTTGTGTCAAGTAATGACAAGTAATGCTTTTCCTGGAACTCTCCAGAGAGCTCTGATTCCCGAGTTGAAGTCAATGTATCATATAGTTAAAATATGTCAACCCATTGGAGTCCTCACAGTAAAATTGATACATCAAAGTTAAATTCTTTCAAGTATTTTACTCATAGATCACTTTGGTATGATCAAATATGATTTAAATGCTTTTCAGTTTTGTGCACTTCTTAGGCATTTTAAAATACTTCATCCAAAATGATAAATGCTTCTTGTGGAAGATATATAACCTGTTTGTTATCCCAGAGGAGAGAGAGGTAGGCAGGACACAAGATGCACAAATAGACACATCTTGTTCTGGATTGAAAATTTACATTATTAACACCTTCACCTTTCTGTTAGGGTCACGTTTACATATCAGATCATCTGGAATTTGGATGTGGTCCTTGCTCTCCTAGTCTCTGCAGAGGCTCCTATGAAGCTCTGTATGCAGAGCCCTTAGCATGACTCGTGGCCATCAATTCTCTCCGTAGTGCAAAGGAACAGCTTTGAATCAAGCTATTAGTAGATATATTCCAACAGAGAAAGAAAGCAGTGGGACTTACTTTGTAACAGGAACCGAGATGGCCTGAAGGAAGAGCCATTGGCTCAAATAGTGTAGGTAAAGTCTCACGAACCAAAGCAGAACTACTAGCAGCAGGAGCAGCCAGAAGTCCCCGGAGCGCCAGCGTGCTGGTCCCAGCTCAGAGAAGGCTGTGCATACCACAAAATGGAGACTCTCGACAACCCGCCTGGACAGTTTCACTTCAGCAGCCGAATGGCAGCTGGAAATATATGGAAATAAAAAAAAATTAAAATAAAAATAAAGAAAAAAAGTCATTAGAAAAAAAAACACATATAAGAAATAGCAGTTGCTAAAACACTGTAAAATCCTGTGGCACAGGTTCTGATCATAATTTTTGATGGACTGACACATCTGACACTAAAAGGTAGAATGTTTTTTCCATCACAGTCTAGGTGATAGGTGGCTTCCTCCCAGAAATCATGCTTCTCCTTTTGTAAAGAAAACAAGAAATCAGAATTAAAACCAAGTTTTTAAAAGTCTCGTGCTTTGATTTTCACTTTCTCACAAATTGTTATCTGAAGGCCACTTTATCACTTATTTTACTTCTGAGAAAATGGTAAAATTACTTGTCATATTTGTAGTGAAAAAGTATTCATTTTACTGGAAAATGTGAACAGCTTTTTGCTGTTTGGTTAAGAGAATTTCAGTCAAACGTTCCATATACAATATGGGCTAAAGCTCACCTTTAAACTAGTTTCATGTAAAAGAGGAAATAGAAAGGAGCTTGCACTGTACAGTATTCTGATACTGAGTGTGGTGTGATTTGCCCTTTAAGCTAATTACTATACTGCTTCAAAGGGGAAAGAAAAAAAAATGAGATGCAAAGATGCAGCCTTGGCATTGTTTCCAAGAAATTGGAGTCTCTCAGCTGATTCAAAGCTGAAAAGACAGTAGCTTCTTTGACCTTTTGTAACTTCTAACTGCTATGCTTATTTCCACTGATTTAAATGACTAAGCAGCTAAGATGCACAACTATAGGACTAAATATGATGTCATCATGCTCAAACTGTTATTTATATTAAGGCTTCTGAAAGTTCAAAAATATAAAGATCTTTTTGTGGAAAAAAAAAAACAAACAAACAACATTCTGGCTTTTCAAAGTGTAGCATATGACTGGGAAAGAAACAACAGCAATATCTCCATTGTATTTTATACTCTTTTAAAACATTTTCCTGCCTACACATATGAATTTCTTAAACAGCTGTGTACATTTCTTTCTCCAGCAGTCACAAAGAGAACAGTGAATAATAATGGAGAAACATAAAATGATTATGCATTTGGTCTAGGTTTGAATGAGCAAGAGAAACAAAAGCCCCAAACCTGTCAGCAATAGGTCTGGATTTTGGGGCCAGCTTAGGCATCATATTACTCCTTATCCTAAGTGTTGAGCCAGATGAATTCATAAGGCAAGGCATGCTGTCATCCAGCCCTTTTTCTCAAGAGAAGGCTCAAGATTTAGTTACCTCGTTTATTGAAGAATGGGCGGAGAAGTTGAGAACACAACACAACAAATAGGTTTTGGATCACTAAGAAGACCTCAGGTACAAGCGACTAAAACTTCTCACATAGGCATCTGTTGGGCTGAGACCTTTGCAGTGACTATAGGCTGATCTGTCAGTAGTTCTGCAGGGCTTTTTAAGACACTGCAATCTACTCTGCTTGTATACTAATCAGACCCAAAGTCCTGCTTTACAGACCTAGGGACACATCGTGAATCACCTTCCTCATATTGTAATTATTTACTCGCAACAACCTACTGGAACATCACAACACATTCCATTAACATTATGAAATCATAGTCTAGGCTTGTTTGAGAAAGAGACAAAGAAAAATGTAAAATAAGAAATATAATTGACTGTGGTATTATATTATAGTAGTGTTCTGGATGTTTGAAACTCTGAAGCTAGACTGTACTACATTTCCTTTTATATAAAGAATTTTTTTTCATCTTTAATAATTTCAATCAAAATGTACTCTTAAGGTATTGACTCCTTGAGGAGAGTTAATAGGGCAGGATTAGCCACACAATTATTTCAGTTAGACAAAATAGTTCATTGCTTGTGCAAAAAAAATGAATAAAAAATAATAAAAAAATAATAATACTATCTTAACTCGTAATACTCTTCTCATCCTTCATTAAACAAGAAGAATTACATAGATGTCCCACCCAGCCTCAGCCATGCCAGAAACCTACATCCTACTGGAACACTGTCAATCTTCATCTTTGTGATGAGAGGACGAGTAACCATGATTTTTCCATAAAAGTCTGGATATAGATTGCCACCTCATTGCATGGTAGAGTCAGTTGCTACTAGATTATTTAGGGTCAATTTACTACCTCCAAACAAGCAACACCAGAGTGAAATGTTCGTTATGCCAGCTGTAAAATGTTTCAAGAAATAAATTCTTCTTCCAAACAAACATACAGATTGAGAAGGAGGGCACACAGCTCAGACTCCTGACAATAGCAAGTCATCTTTCATTCACAGCACCTGGAGCACTAGAAGCACTGAGAAACATTAGTGACCAAAACACTGGGTTGGGAAGATGAGGTAGCTTCTTCACAGAGGCAGGATCTGGTTCTGCAATCAGTACTTTCACTGGAATTTCATAAATACGCTTACACCAGCTCTATAACTCATTGTGTAAGCACTGTGAGCACACCATACAAAGTGTAGCTATTGGACTGCCCTAAGACTTAGGCATCATTGAAAATATTCAACCTGTGCCTTCATCACTCCATTGCTCCCCAACCTACTTCCACTTTCAAGAGGTCAAATGAGAGCTAATGACTCCACCTGTGAGCTACATCATCCCTACCAAGGTGATGGCTCTCTCAGCCACAGGAATCCACCTACTCAACAAACTTCCAAAGGAAAGTAGAAAAATTCAGAGCGCAATCACTTTTATCAAACCCTAGAAGCCTTCCACTGGTGATGATCCTGCTTAAACCAGCAGGGCAACATCTATGATGTCTTTACTTTTGTGCATCTTCCCTCTGAAAACAGCAATAGCAGCCCAAAAGCTCCACAGAAAGCCAAGCTTGCTGGAAGTCAATGAAATCAAGAAAAAGTTGTCCATTAGGTACAACCAATCAACAGTAATTTTCACTTTTGGAATAGCAATTAATTTTTTAAAGATTTTATTATTTTCATCACACACCTTGACCACCATTTCCAGCTTTTAAATGGAAATTAAAGTCCTCCTTATTGTTTAACTTGTCAGAAGTTCACATTCTGAGTGTCACTTCTGTGCTAGCTTGTACTTCCCTGTGACTGTGTAACACCTTGACATAAACACCATCAGCCAATGGTAGATATTGGTAGAAAATATAGCATAACCAGTGTCTCAGTGAAGGTCCCAACCCATAACTGGAACCTCCTCATCTACTTTAAAACAAAATTCGGTGGGCCCCAACTTACTTGTAAGTTACAGCAAACTTTTCCTGAGTACTCATTGATCATACTATAAGGCTGTTTACTGGTTGTCGCTTCAAAACACTGGGCTTAATTGATATCTCTTACTGACTTTTTTGAAGAATGAAGAAAGGAAAAGCAGAAACACAAAATGAAATGCAGCAAACAAGTGGAAACAGCCTCTTTAAATATTTTTAGCGGATGCTACTAGTGAAAACTCGTGGGTGGAGTGACAATGCTGGCAGATACGGTTTTCAGAAGAGATTTATATATAGTTGCTTTAGGGCAGAGAGCATGAGTATTACCTTTCAAAACCAAAACAGCCCCTCCACCCACAAAAAAAAAAAAAAAAACAACAAACTTCAACCCTTGGGTGAAAAATATAAAGCTTCAAATGAGAAGCCACTTGAGCAATGGATTTATCCATGAATCCTTGGATTACTGGTAAGTAATTTGGCTGAATGTTTCTGTTCTAGGGCATTAGTTTTGCATTTTTCTTTGCAAAATGCTGCAGTAACAAATAGCAGACACTGAATTACCATAAAAGCAGGTCAATTATTTCAATGGAAATTGTTCAGAAGGAAAGAAACGATGCATAGATTCTCTTAAGCTACACTTCATGATGATGACAGAAAAGTAATGGCTGATAGAAGGCAGTGTGTAGTGTTGGCTGACAGCTTTGCTGCTGACAAACTACAGTGAACATTTGTATAATGCACTGCAAGACTGGCACTTACAACTGATGGCGGGGGTAGATTCTCAGTCAACACAACCCTGTGTGTTCCAGAGCTGCACCTGTATATGCCAGATGAGGTATTCAGGATCTATTCCTGAACGTATCTATTATTTACATCACATAAAATAAGGCAAAAATAAATGTTTTGTGTTACCCATACAGGCAAAGATTTAAAGAGCAAATGCAGACACGAATGACTTTATGCAAATTACTTTGAGGGAATCACAGTCCTCACAACCCAAGAATCTGTGCAATATACTTACTCAGTTCACAAATAAAAAGGACCCCTCCCCATCATCCCTTTATAGCTTATCAACAGTAATGAAGATGCAGAAAATGCTGCCCAGTGTTACTACAATGAAATGCTATCATTTTCAGTGGAAAAGCACAACTGTATCTGAAAGTACATCTAAAAATAATGCGCTAATACATGTATCCCCTAAAAAGGCAAACAATTAAAAGCACCACTGCTGAAGCATGAGGCAGAACAGAATCTGGTTCATTCCACTGTGCACAACATAAATAAAATACATACAAAAAAATATATAATTTTGTTGTCATTAGAAGGATTTGATTATTATTCCTTCTGCATAATATTTTTCCTTTATAGATCTCATACTGCATTACAAAGAGATTGTCTTTGTCCCAGTCTGTATAGTGATGATACAAATGACTTTGCCCAATAAGCCAACGGCAGAGCTGTGAACTGAGCTCTGCTGAGTTACAGTCCATTATTCTATCCACTGGATTCCTAATAAAATACTACTTTTTTGTTTATTTGTATGCAAAGTGAATATAACTAGGGAGAACATTTGCCGAGGATGAAGACACTGTTTTTTCTCACCTCTTTCCAGGATGCACCTATGCTTCATATTCTTCAGTTTGCAAGCATCAAGAATGCGGGTATCACAAACAGTTACAGGGGCTATCTAGGGGCTATCTGCTGTAAGAGAGGTGGCAAATGACCTGAAGGAACATTAGGTATTCCTTAACATGCAAGTGATCATAGGATAATTTGCTCTACAGCTTGCTGAAAAAATCCAAAATCATGGTACAGAAGGTATACTAGAAATCCTGACAGGTTTATTTTTCAGGTGCACCTGTGGTGGAAAAAAGAAACTGCCAGAAGCATGCAAAATCCAAAAACCCTGAAGGAAGGCTTTAGAATTAAATATCCTTGCAAAGCAGGAAAAAGAGTCAGCCAATAACTGCAATAATAGTTTCAGTTTTCTGCAAAGATCGTGACATATGTATGTGAGCACACCTGGCAACACCCACACTGCCCCGCCAAGCTGGGGAGGAGGAGGGCCATGGTGGCCAAGTTTCTTCCAAGATCCATGTTGTGCCAGCTCATGAGGAGGTGGCCAACAGGCAGCAAGCTCTGGATAAGCAACAGCCCAGGTGTGTTTGCATCACATGCATAGCCCAAAGCCAGAACAAACACATCAGCTGAACTTTTCTTCACAACCCACTCACCGTAACAAGCTCATGGGGATATAGTCTGGCACAGCTGTTGCCTATGTTCTTCCATACTGGGAGATGGACACTGTGGGTCAGTGGGCTAAGACATGTTCATTAAAGAGGAAGGGAGGAAAGTGCTGACAGCTCCATATTCCTCTGGATACATCTGTGCTAACCTCAAAATGGTGGACACCCAGCTTTCACTATGAAAGAGTTTGTGACAACAGAAAATTGGCAAACAACATCAGATCGTGTCCTCAGCAGTCTCTTCACCCAGTGGTGAAAGGCTGTCAGAGGACCCCATCTCCTGCCTTTAGCTAACTCAGAATTTCCTGGGGGAATTAACTGAGACATTCACAAATAAGAGATTTCTTATGAAGCTGGGGAAGGAAGCGTAGGAGGAAGGAAGAATCACAAAATTTGGGCAGAGTGGCAATAGTGCTGGAGGACAGTGTGGTTCCTTGTAGAGAGCTGGCAGAGCTTGCATATTTCAGCTTTGAGCAACATCTGACAATGACAAAGCAAAAATGAAAAAAAAAAAAAAGCCAAATTATTATCATCATGCCTGCCATTTAGGTAGGCAACTAAAACTTTGCTTATTTCATGCTTAACTGCATTTTCATGGGCCTATTGGCTTGGCAAAAGAGTCTGGAAATCTTACAAGAACAGACTTAAAATATTCCAGTCTGTGTGGTTCCAGCTCTGGATGGAAACAAACATGAAACAGGGAAACTTGAGTGTGGCTTTTAGAACTTTTGAGAAGCTCTGTTTTATATTTCACTCTAGTAAGGAACAAAAGGCAGTGAATAGTCTCTGTTATTCATCCTCATGACATGACTCGGCCAGTCAAGAAGCAAAAAATCGCATGTAGCTCCTCCCCTACTTCTTGCCTACTGACTGTTTTAAGTAAATAAGAAAACAATGAATGACTGAGAAAAAGACCTGCCCCACATAGGGGAGGATGCAAGATGTCAGTGGACCTATAGATCTAACACACACAACACTATCTGTAAAGCTATTCTGCTAGTAAGTAAGCATGGATGCTCAACTTTGTGCATGAGCAGTAAAACAGAGTTTAGGACCTAGAGAAGAACTTTACAGGCACACCAGAGTAATAAATACACCTTCAAGTTTATCCCAGTTAAAAAGAAAATAAAAACTAAAGTGTAAAACATCTATAGAAGTTCAGGAGAATCAGGATTAAAAAATGTTTATTTTATGTTAAGAGTAGCAGCATACCTTACTCAAGAGAAAAAGCCATACTTGTATATGTAGGCAGTACTCCTGCTTAAGCTAAGGGAAGCCCTGTACCTGATGTGTGGAACGGTTTCTACCTTGACACAGAAAACCTCCCCAAGGACATTTGTTCTGTCTGGAGGAAAAATGCAATCTTCCCCCTGACCAAGTACATATCTACTTCTGAGAGCCACTAAACACTCAAACACCATCTGTGAGCTGTGCATTCATCTGTAACACACCAATTTAGCTGGCAGGCCATTGGGAAACCAGACTCGGAAGTTGCCAAGTTAAAATGGCAATCCAGTACCAATCGAAACTCCGCCAAGCAAACAGGTGAGGTTTCCAGTGAATGTTATATCAGAGAGCAATGAAGTTTCAAAATAAGAAACAGCTTTATGGTGTGGGGAGAAAAAAAAAAAAAAAAAAGCAGCACAGCTTTGACCTTTTCCATCCTGGACTTATTAATAATTAGCAGCAGCATCACAGTAGGAGCATAAGTCTGTCCAGCTGCATTCAAACAGCCACCTTCCTTCAGTGAGAACTGACAGACTCATGGCTGCTATGGACAGAGGGGGCAGGAGGCACATTGCACATCATGGTCCTACATTTCAGACAGACCTTTTTCTGTCTGGCTGCGCTGAAATGAAATTTCATCTTATACAAACACAGACAAGCCACAAGTCAAAGCCCCTTGACTTCTTCAGTTGTATCTGTTTTTCCCAACAACAGACTGAAGCAGAAAGTGAATTCCTGCACGCTTGCATTGTTTCCCTCACCATAGTTAAATTGTACATGTGTGAAGGTGCTGGAGTTGGGATGTCAACTGTTAAACTGAATACACCGTTGGCTTCACGTGCAGGTTTATAATACTCAAGCAGCATGGGAATAGGTGGGTATAAAGACGAGAGGAAAAAAAAGTGAATCTACAGCTGTAAGCTTGTACAGAAAAATCCTTCTAAAATACCGTTAACGTTATTCCAGTCAGATCTCTAGAAGCTTCTGTATTGACATGATAAAAATGACCTTTCCTTTTTCACAGAAGATTTTACAAGATAGAGCTAAACAGGGAAAACAGATAGAGTCTGGGGGAACAACAGACAGATATTTAGAGCAATTTCAACTTTGGGAATTAATTTTTTACTTGATATGAATTACCTTTTTTTTTTTTTGTTCATATTATAATATTTGGTGCACTAACATATCCATGCACAGAAGACTTTGACACAGGGATAGCAATCCATGAAGACAATGAAGTATATGTGACCCAAGTAACATCAATTAGAGTACAGTTAAAAATAAATGCTTGCAGATTCAAACATGGCCAGATAAGGTGTTTTGTGAAACTATGATGAAAATGTAATACATTAGTAAAGAAACAGAATACTGTCTGAAATATTTAGAGTATTTACAAGGCATGCTTTGTTTAAATGCAGCTATAACAAACCATTTTGGAAGAATTCTTCCTAAAGGTTTTGATGAAAGACAACAACCTTAGGTTTGAGCAGATGACTGATGTTACAACACTGCATTTAAAAAAAAAAATCTGTTTTAATACAACCTGTTTTCTGTAAGAAGCAAATATATGTTAGGCCACCTTAATTATATCTCTAAGAGCTTTAGAAAAAAAAAAAGGGAGGTGAAAGGATGGGAAGAGAAGGGATTATGTGAACATGCAGAATACTCTAGGACACTATTATATTTAAAATATCATTAGGCAGTCATCAAGATGAGAAAACTTAGATACTGTACAGATATCTTAAATTCAATTACATTATGAAAAAACACAGCTATAGGAAATGTTAAACTGAAATCTTTTTAAAAGATCTTTATAAACACCACTGATATTATGGTGGAAATTATTCGTACAATTTAGTCAAACAAAATGCATCACATAATAACAGTATTAACTTTTTCTTTTCAGTTTATTGCTGTGTTATTATATTTAGCTGCCTATTTTAGAAAGTAATTTGTGTTGATGGCTCTGGAGAAAAAACAAGCATTAAAAACCTAATTTAATTCCTTCTGAGCTATGTTTGATTCAAAAATATTTCTTTTAGAATGTCCCAGTACTGCAAAATCTGACTAGAAATCCACCTTGAACTATGTGCACTTTGACTAACTCTCTCCCCAAGGCAAAATGATCCTGCATTCAGCAGGGTTTTATCCCGGTCTTCCAAAGGACTTACACAGAATGTACCTGATACAACTGGACCTGAATGTCAACCATGATAGAAATTATGATCAAGACATGGAGGATACATAATGAGAACCTTATCTATTTTACGGTGGACTGTTATTGGTAGGGGAGTACCTTTAGGGGGTTGTTTATAGAAATCAGGTCTCCCGCCTTTAGAAAAAATAAAGAGAGAAAGAGAAAGAAAAAAAAAAGAGAAAGAAAACTGTGTAATTTATTGTGCAGTGCTCTCCTTCCCGCTTGTTATTCTATATGGCATAATGGATACTAACTGTGTTTAAGGTGTTCAAGTAGTGTTATGATAGGCTGCCTGGCTGCCTTTAGAAAGAAATTTCACAAATTTTCCTTCCATGTGGAGACATGGTTTTATTCCTCTGGCTCCACAGTATAAAACTGAAATTTAAAAATTGCCACAGCTTGTCTCTCGAAAATCAATGCATGATTGCTAGCTGCACTGGGAGTCTGAGGGATATTCCCTTATCAGAGACAATCTCTAGATAACATACTTTCCTCTATTGCCCATAGCTGCATGTAAGACATGGCAAGACAAATGCATGCTTCCTTTTCTGTTGGTGTCATCTATTGATCCAGTGAAATGCTCTTCATCTGAAATTTCCTTCCCAAAGGCGACATTTGCTATGAGAGGCAAAAGTTTCTGCCTGATGCTAAGAAATCCTGAAACTTGCTGCTAATTACTGCACAGCATCATGGTAATACAGTGTGAAAAAATAAGCTCAAATGATACAGGGGCCCTCCTTTTCCTGGTAGAAATGTTGCTTTGTGATACTGAAAGTATAATGTAATAAATTCATTTTGTGTTTTCTGTATGTTCTAGATAAAAATGTCCTCCGGGTCTGTGTTTTTCTTTGGAGTCATTTCCTCTCAGACACATTCAAAACTGCTGTCCCAGGTGTGACTAAATGACCTCCAGTATAAGCCAAAACACAAAACAGTGTCACCATGAGAAACACCAGTATCAGAGAATAATGAGAAGCAGAGGAGTAGTTAAAGGGTGCTGGAGTACAAAAAGAAGACTGCCTACAAACAAGCCCCTGAAGAAAATACATTCATTTGTGCATCTGCACTGTGTTGTCTCACGTGTCTATGTAGTGTACTGGCCTAAGATGTCAGCATCGTTACTGAAAGCTTTATCTACTGAGAGAGCAGAAAGCAAGGATGTAGATAAGTCCTTTAAAAATAAAAATTGACTTGTGAAATACATAGCTAATCAACATCCATATGAATCCTAGCAGTTTCAAAGAGTTTTAGGTATGGCTCCTAGGGAATGGTAAGTTCATCACACTGAAAAAGAACCTAGGGAAACATTTATTTAAAAAAAAAAAACACCAATATTTCAATGGCAGTAGAATATTTCGGACTTGGCATCCTTAATGTAAAGAAAGCTTTGCTCAAGAATAAAGGGGCACATACTTTTTAAAGATGAAAATAAACTTGTTTCTTCAGTTGAAATACAAAGTATTACACCACTTATCCACCACACACACAATTTCTAAAAAGTGAATGTCTAAAAGAAACTCAGTTGCAAAATTTCACCCATACAATAAGGATTCCCTGGAACAGGAGAAATGTCTTTGTATTAGGTCACACCTCAGCATTTCTGTCCACAGGGGCAATAAGTGAGGTATTTCCCCTCTATTCTGCACCTCTTGCTAAAATTGACCAGCAGGTTCAGAAGTTACTAGAGGTAGAGTAACAGGCAACCTTACGGCACACATCTTGTCTTCCTAAAATATCCAGCTACAAATCAAATCTCGATGCTCAGGAGCACTTAGACTAAAGCTTCCAAAGCAGAAGAATACTGCATTTCGGCAAAACAAAAGGCTTGTTATTTTGCTGTCTCTGGTAAATAGTAGCTGGCAGGTATTGAACTTCCCATGTCAATATAATAACTTCTCTATTTGTTTGGGGTTTTTTTGTTTTGTTTTTGTTTTCCTGTGTATATTTGTGTGCAAGTGTATTTATAAATAAAACAGCTCGTTTATTTTTTTTTAAACTCACAGAAAATATTTTAGATGTCTTTTTATAAACATATGATTCTGCATATTCTTGGAAGTTTTAGATTTTTCATCAAAGAACTCCAAATATCTGAAAAACACAACTGCAGTTTTTCAAAGAGCCAGGTTCACCCAGACAATAAAGCTAAGAAATACTTGAACAACCTTCAAGAGGCACCACAGAGGTAATTCTGAATTTAAGCTTTAGAGTTGTCTTATTCTGCTGAAAAAAAGTGATTATTTGAGGGTGGAGGGGAGTTGGTTTTCCCATCAGCCTTAACGCTTATCAATTATCTACCTTTATGTCAGACAAAATCCCATTATCTTAAACCCATAAGGTTTTCCAATACTGATCTGAATTCAGACGAGGTTTCACTAGCTTGAAGAAGACTGTGCTCCTTTGACTCAATGCCATGGACAGCTCAATCAAATAGAAGTACCTAAAAACTAATCCTACTGTCCCCATCTGGACAAAACATCCCTTGTCAAAATTCAGTGTGACAGACTAACAGCACTACTGAGCCTGGAGCTCCTTTCCTCTCCAACAGCTCCTGGTGCAGCAGGATCCTTGTTGGTGCTTCTTTCCTATCTAGAGCCTTTTGTTTAACTGCAAAGCCTAGTATATCAGATATGCTTACACAGTATTAATTCAATTTAGTTAAGTAGCCTGCTAGCCTCCCGGGTTCCTGTAAGTTTGGTAGCAGTGTATGGATGCAAAAACCTCAAGAAGTCAAGGACGGCAGTCAGGCTGAGGTTTCCAAAGATACAGAAGGAATTCAGCTGCTGAAATACAACTAGAAAGAGCACTGTGGTTACAGAATACAAACTACTTCAAAAACCTCTGCCTCAGTTCAGACAATAATGCTCTCTCAAGCTCTTGGTATTTAATAGACTCTCTTTCTTGCTTAGTAGGTAACTTTAATAATCTTTATTTCTTTAAAGATCAACCTAACACTTACCTATTCCACAATGCATCAGAACTTACACTTCTGTTAAAACTTTAGTTTTCACATCTCCTAGTTTCTTGGTGGTGATATTTTAGTTGTGTAACCTTAAAATTGTGTTAACACATTCTGTTATTTTTTATTTTACTTCTGTTTTAACCTGAAGGCAAACTGGTTCACAGGTCATATTTGATGTTATTCATTCAGCTTAAAGACTTCAGATCGTTACAAAATAAAAGAAAGAGGGAAGTTTTTGATGGTGTAAGTTTGAGGTTTTTTTATTAAATACTTTTTGCTTGCTGGGCTCAAGATTTGAAGCTAAAATTTACAAAGACAGTGCCAATTGTCAGTGAACCTTCTGCTACATTTTTAGAGGCACTCAGCAAATTCCAGCAGCAGGTTTCTAGACACAAAAGGCAAATACAAGCACTCCATGATTTAGATGGGCTTTCTGTTTGTGGGTCATGAGACTCACTGCTAAGCATGTCAGAAGTTGGCTGTGGCATTTAATGAAGGTCATCAGCAATTTCATAGTTCCCATAGCAAAATAAAGAGTATGCTCTGGCTTTGTTTTTGGGGTGTGGTGGGGTTTTTTTGTTTTTTTTTTCTTTCCTTCTTCTGGGGCTTTGGTTAGACTCTGAGACTGGAGTTAGCGAAGAAACTGAGTTACTGCAAGAGAATCAAATTAAAAGTATGGAACAAGCTGGTGCTTTGAAAAACGTTGGATTGTATAGGTTTCTCTTTTTTTAGATACATCATTTAACTTTCAAAATAAGTATTAAATTTCTATTCAATTTGAAAATTAAGAGTCATTCATGAAATTAGGAACAATAATGACACTATATTATACCCTGTCTAGTGTGTGTCTCAGGAGGGCTGGGACTTGTCATAGCATGAAGAACCTGGAAAAATGATTGCTTCCTGCTTCCAACAGAAGATGCATAACTAAGATGCTCATTAATGAGGCAAAGCAAAATTAATTGACATGTCTAATAGTTGGGTTTTTTTTAATATAGCCTCTAAGCCTTGATGTGTCAATTGTCAAATTACCCCTGATATGCTTGCTTTCTCTTGGTGATCTTGTGTCACATTGCTAGGAGAGAGAGAAATAACATTTCTTTCCTTGTCCTCTCCTGGTTTACTTTCTGGGCAAGGGCATTAGACCTCCAGGAAAAAAAGACATGCATTAGCCTAGCTGCCTTAGTTTCTCCTCAGGTGAGGTCTCACCTTCCAGACTGCAGAACTCCAGCTTTGTGACTGCTCTGTGTTAATGATGCATCTTTCCTAGGGCTTATGATGGTAAAAACACAAGCTTAAAAACGCCTAACTGTATCCTGCTTTCTGCATGTTCTCACCACTCTTGAGCACTCTCCTTTGATGGAGATCAGAGTTCCCTTTGGCAAGTCAGGATCTTCTCTACCTCTGTTTTCCCAAAGATCTCTCCTCTGGCAGAGACTGCTTCTTCCACCCTGCGATAGTCACAGGATCATAGATGGATCCATAGAGCAATAGATGGCTCAATCATGTAATGGATCTTCATAAATGTCCCTCCTATTTCATCAGGTGGTATTTCTGCCCTACATAAAGTTAGGAAGAAAATGAAACACAGAGAAGGTGGATGAGTCACACACTGCATCGCAATTTGTAGTTTGGCATAAAAGTCCGTGGGATTCCCAACAGTGTTTGAGGACTTCACATTGGCAGATTCTTTAAGCCATAATTCCAAAAGCTGAAAAATTTCTGCTTACAATGTGATTTGTTTGGGGCTGCTTTTTTTTTCACATGTAGATTATGTGGTGTAATTTGGAAATTAGTCCCCAACAGATCATAGTAATAAATCTTCTAATACAGAGCCATGCTGGAAAATACAGCTCTTTGTGCAGAATGAAAATCACTGCATAATAGTGTGTCAGCTTTCTATGATTTGGAAAAAAAAAAAAAAAAGTCATTAAGATATTTTTTGAAGTCATTAAGATATTTTTCGTTTTGTATTCAATAATCTCAGACATTCTGTTTAGGGTATCCATATCTCTGTGATTTCCCATAAGAAACTGATTCATATGTGCTGCAGAACATAAACACACCCAAAACAATAGTCAAGGAAGTATTGTAGCAGAGAAAGTATCATAGCACAGAAGTACTGTCCATAGAGCTCCATGTGTGCAGCAAGTCCAAGGCATGTAGAGAGCAGCAGGTTTCTTGCACATTTGAAGGCTTTTAATCCACACACAATACATCTAACATGTCTCAAACACAGATGAGTCCCTTCTCAAGTGCTGTGGAGCAAATCTGTACAGCCCAGTGGATGCATCTGGAATTACCACATGGGCTGTTGAAGGTCCAGACGTCTCGAACAAATGTTGAGTTTTTAGCTTCCACCCAGGCCCAAAAGGGAGAATCTGGGAAAACCCAGGTTCTGTGAAGTTGGGTGAGAAATGAATGTAAAATTCAGCAACATTTGTCTGTGAATGTCTTTCTATTGTGTGATAATTTTTGAACACTCCAACCAAACAGTACTAAAAATTCAGGGAATACAATAGCTATTATTGGCCTAAACTCTATTGATTTTGACAGAAACCGAAATGAGAGCAGAGAACATAAAAGAAAATAGGCAGAAATGGCAGAGACAGAGTTTGTAAGCAAAAATGAAGGCATGTAAAAACCATCTATGTGAAGCAGAATGAACGTGAAAGCCTATAATGTTTTTTCCATAATATGCATCATAATAATAATACAATAAGGATGCTGAGGCACAGACAGCAAGAACATTCTCCCAGATAAAGTAAGACAGTAGCAGGTTGGCGAACTGTCCTTATTGTCCATTTTTTTCTTCTAGCATGCTAAATCTAACTCTTTGTGGCTGAAATGTGAGAAATACACAAAATAATTACCAATGCAGACAAAGAGAACCCATATTACTTATTTCATGCTTCATGGAATCTCACCTTAACTAAGACATAGAGGTCTTTTTAAAGTTTTGAATTACAGAATAAAGATGGATGAGAAGCTTTCCCTTCATGTAAAGATTTTCAAAAGACAATTATAAACCCCAATCAGGTTGAAAATGTTTATGTTCTGAATGTTCTGATATGCTAGTTAATGAAAGGACCTGTTTTGATTATTTAAACTGCTTTGAAATTTTGACCTTTTCTATAGAGAATGGACCCTTCTGTATATATTTAAAGCATGTAAAAAAAAAAAAAAAAAAAAAGTAATTTCAAAACAAATGTTCTTTTCAAAATATCACAATGGAATATTTCAAGAGCCTCCAAACTTTGTTCCAGTTATCCTTTCCTGAATTGGAAGAAGAGTTAACATCATCTCTTTCCCACAATTTCATTTTTTGCAAGTCTTTGTTTTCCAGGGAAAAGTGCTTTGTCAAAAAAAAAAAGCAACCACAACAGTAATACCACACATCCTTGATTCTGATGGGGTCATATGCCTCCTTCATTTCAGTGGGTATCTTAAGACAAACTGTACAATACTGGTGCATCACCCATTCTGGCACCTCTCTGGCAAGTCTTGTGGCAGACCATACAGGGCACAGAGACAACACTCCCAGTGAGGAGTGCAAATTGAAAATACATCTTCCATTGTGCAATCCAAGATATCTGGGGACTGTCCTTATGCTGAGAGACTGTGCTCTGACTTGGCCAGAGGACTGCTGGAGGCTGCGTAGGAGGACTGAGGAATGTTTGGCAAGTCCTGGGAATGAAAGAGAAGGGGAGAACTCTGCACTGAGCAACTCACCCCCTGGGATGCCACAGAAAAGCAAACTCAAGTTTTTGCCACACCAATCAATGAGCTAAAAGGTGATTGTTGATCTCTTTAACCAGTTAACATTAAAGTACTGAAAACCCTGGACAGCTGTTTGCACTGGACTTCAAAATTTTTTTCCCACAAATCTACTTTTATTTCTCAGTAACAAATAAGCTGGGACTCAATTGTAGGCAAGGGCTTGGTGCAGAGGCTTGAACAATAAACTGGTTAGATTTATTATGAGCAGGGTTGCATGACACAACGTTGGAAACATATGCAGCCAGCCTATGAGACTAGGCTTGGTTACAAAAGCATCTACCACCAGTCTGTTTAAATTCAGAATGTCAAAGATGAGAAATGTTTGCTGTGAGCTACAGTTACTTGAGCTCCCTTACTGTAAATATGAACAAATCAGCACACAATCACACACACATTGCTTTTCACACTTCCTTTCTTTAAACAGTGGATATTTCCTCTTGTAAAAAGTGCAACTAAACTTCAGCATTTCAGATGACATAACTGACCTACTGAAGCCACCAGTGAAGTGTCTGATCCATTTTCATTCTGTTTATTCTCTTAATACACACTTCATGGGTTTTATTCTACCATTATATCTGGAGATTTTGAAATTAATAATAAGCAATCTTTCTAGTGCTAAGTACTGAAGCAATACATTGCTTTTATTGATCAGAATTATCACAGGTCAATTCTGATAAGATAATAGTAGGGCAACGAACAAAAGGACTCTTCTGAGTACAAACCTATTCATTTTCCACTTCACTTGTGTGCAAGCTTATCTCTACTGGGTGAAAACACACTCTCTGTAGTCTTTGCTTGGAGAATTCTAGTGAACGCAAGGGGTGAAGGCATTCTCTGAGTCCAAGACTCTTAAACTAACCAGACCAGCAGACTCAGACCCAGCAGGAAAGAAGGCAACACTCAGTAAACCTGGTTCATGTGGAGGCTGCGACTTTATTAAATGTAAACCACATTATGTGCTTATTTAAATTAATGGCCACAGTGGGTGCTCAACACCTCTGAAAGAGTCTGCACTAGGACTAGCCATAAAATTTTCCATTAAGACTGTCGTGTGAAGGGAAACTGATACTTCTGACTAGCAACTGTTGTCAGAAAATTGCCTTTCTGTGGGAATATTTTTCTTGATAGAATGCTCAGATTTTGGTGGTGAAAAAATAAAATTGTTTTGGTTCAACAGTCTCTCTTATCAGAATCAGCAACCAGCTCTTCATTTGCACATCCCACTTGCTGTGTGAGGTGCTCTTGGCAGATCACCTCACTTGGATATACCAGAGTTCAAAGTCCCAATGTGCAACGCAAAGGCTGAGAGACCACACTGGATGGGGGACATGCATGTAGCCCACTTTGGAAGCCTGGGCTTTAGAGGATAATAGAGAGATGAGACACAGAGCCACAGACAAACTACTGGGCAAATGATTACAGGGGTAAACACTGATCTTGTGGTCCCCAGATTCACACCCTGACCATCATCTTACTGAGCGTGATCCAAATGCCATCTACCCTCACCCCAGGTTTCCATCAAAGAAACCCAAGAGGACTCAGGGTAGGAGACCACCCCATGACCTACCTCTGCCAAGAGGACTAGAAGACAGGAACTATGAAGGATACCATCGGGCCTGCCTACACCATGACAGGCATGTACCCAAGTGATGACCTTTCTGAACTGAGCTGCTTAATTCTTCTGGAGTGGATGTTTCAAATTTCTTAAAAAGCTGATGTTTTCTAGAGGGGGTGGGAAATCCTTTCCCTGAATTTCATTAACAAATTAGGGTTGTTAACTTAAGAATGGCTAAGGGAAAGTAGCAGGGGGTGTTTGAAAAATACACAGCTGAAAACCAAAGGAGAATTTTCCAATAAAAGACTTGAGCACTGTGTTGTAATTGGTTCTTGCAAGGAATAGAAATACCTTAACTGAGTGAATGACAATTATTTGCATTATTGTCATACTTAAAATGTCGTGTTCAATGAGTACTTTCAGCTCACAATAATAAATTCTAGGCTTTTAAATATCAAAACCAATCAAGCTACATGCAGAGGATGTTTTTCATTGAAATAAAAAATATCCCAAATATAGATTTGATGCATCAATTTAAAAAATAACAGAAATACTGCTGAAGTCATTTTAATGGCAAATAAACAAACATGGGAAGATCACACAACTGTGGCAATTAAGAAATTAAAATTTAGAATTACATAAATTGGTACATTGAACTGTACCAAATGCAAATATATTTCTACAGAAATACCTGTAAATAAATAGATCTACATTTATACTTCCACATTTTGTATAACCCCCAGTCTTGTGGGTGTAAAAGAAAAAACATATCACGGATGGCTTGCAATAACTTAAAAACATAGTCTTTTGAGTTAAAGTATTTTATATTCCTATTTCCTATCATTTGTAGTGACAAGATAAAGTTTCACAGAATCACTGATAAACAGCAACTGTGTCCTTTTCGTTTGCTTTCTAACACTCCTGGAAAGCTTTATAGTAAACAATTCAGAAGATAATGAAAGGTAAAACTTCCATCTGAAAAGGTTTGATTCAACAAAATTATTGGGACAATCACTTAGGTTAAGTGTTTAGCCCAGAGGGCAGTATAAAATTTCATCAAAATTCAAACCATGCATAAATGATCTCAACCTGCAGTGTCTATTTATACCACACAACATGTTAGTCACATTTTTCACTGCAGATTGAAAGTAATGATGAAGTAACAGATAAGGATGAAAGACTGAATATGTGCTATGCCACCCATGTATAATTCAGTTACTGCCAAACATGGATTAGAAAGTATCCTGCAACAGCATGTGTTTTTCAACTGCCTGAGAAAACCTGTGAACCACTAAAGAGGAAAAGGGGACAGCAATGAAAACAGACACATTCCACATACACAAATTAGCCAAGTAAAAAAGAGGGAGTTAATAAATCTCTGGGTCTGAAGCAAGGATTTGAAGACAATGAGAAATGCAAATAGGGATCAAAAGAATGTTAGACTTTGATATATTTTTAGGTTTGCCGTTTCTTTAAAAAATTGCTAGCTTTTTTAAATCCAGAGAACAAAGCAGTTTCAGTGCAAAAGGCACCATTTTTGTAAAGCCAAATTCTTCACATTTTGGTGAATACCATATAAAGAACACTTCAGTGCAGACTCTCCCTTTAAAGTGTAGAACACCGTTCTCAGCCACTAGAAAGAAATAATCACAGTGGAAAATGTTTATGCTCCTTCTTTTTCCAGTTGAAATTTTTTGTTTTAGTTATTTTAGAGAGAAGCTTTGAGCAAAGAATTAAGAAATATCTGTGATTTTTCATTTTAATCCCAGACAAATATGAAACCTTCAGCTGAGGACAGCCACTGAAAGAAAATAATAACTACAGTACATTGTGTTTTTTATCAGTTAATTATGGATCACAACGCTGAGTAGATCACCTATTCTCATACGCCTGCTACGGTTTTTGCCTAAACTATTAGAATCAGCTTCTTACATGTGTATAAGCATTGAAATGACTGCAGTAACACTAAACTTCAGCTTAAGTTCTGCTGTTCCTAAATGGTAAATGCAAATGATTAATTGGCATTCATTTTTTATTATTCTGGAAGCATCCTAGATGCTGGATGAACTAATAACATTGCCGGTTCATGCTTCAGAGAGAATTGAAACTGCGTGGTGGAGAATTAAACACAAATGTAAGTTGAAAGCTGTGCACGGGGCTGTGTTTCCATTTGACATCACACTAGTCTTGGCAGTCTCAGGTTATCATCACTCTGAGCAGAGTTAGGTGTCAGTGGTCTGTGGCTGCCTTTTTGCAGAGGGTAGGATCAGAGAAAAGACTTCAAAGATACCATGAGAAGTTCTCAAGTAAAAAGGGTAGGTTACAGCTGCCCGTGGAAGTAGTGGCAAGGGGAAATGAGAGCTGATATCTTTGGATGTAGAATAACATCACCACAGGACATGCTATTGAAAAGTAGAAGGAGGCTAAGTGGTAGAGCACCTTACAAATGACTGGGAAAGACTATAATATGACAGATGCCTCCAATGATAGCTAATTTAAATGCCATTAAGTGTATTATATTTCACATGTAGACAGTCTACAGTGTGATGGAAAGTATTACGGTAGGTTAGCACGAAAGTTTATTCTACAGTCATAGTGAATTGTCATCACTCCACTGGAAATAGCTCTTCAACATCTTACCTCAGTTGAGGATTTGGCGCTTTGTATTACTGCAGCATTTAACTGTTCTTTAGCGAAATACACAGAGCAGATGCTAAAGCTGGTAGAACTTAAGCAAGTCTCTGCTGACTCACTGACTCAAAAGAGAAAATAGAAAAAAGTCAATGAATGTTCAAGCATTATACAGCATTTTTAGTCTACTGTTCTAAGCTTCCCATTTTTTTCAAAGAGTGTGATATTAAATAACACTCTTTTTCCCAATTAGCATTTCTTCATGTTCATATTTAGTGTAATGCTGCCATTCTTCCAAGGAAGTCTACAAAAATGGCAGAATGAAGCCTGGAGTATATTATTTTGAGCTGATATCCCTGTAACATTAGTAAACAGTTTGATGCATGATGTCACTAGTAGCACTATTCTCTCTTGTCTTCCCTCATTTAATGAAAATCTGTAAAATAAATGCTACAAGGCAGTATTGCTGGCATGACAAATTCCAAGCCAATAAGTCTTGCAGTTGCCAAGACGTAAGCTCTGAAACTTGGCATTTGGCATTCAGAACTAGATAACCTTACTATGGTAACTACATTCACTGTATCTACAAGCGGGATGAATAAATCAACAATAATTGAACTACTAAAAGTGTCTAATTTCCAGCACACTGCTTCAAGCAACAACTGAAATTAAAAAACTGTTAAAACACAGCTACATACCCATACAATCTTGTCATGAATGCACTGAAGCAAAGGTTAACAAAAAAGAATGAATATGCATTCTTTGCTAAAAGTAGCATTCCTTGATCTACAGTAGTGATGAACTGTATAAATGTCAGGTCCCATCTAAGTCCCACAGAGCTTCGTGTTCCCAGTAGCAAGAATTTTTTATTGTTCCTGTAACATTACTCAAAGTAGGAAAAAGGCTAGTTCTGGTACATGTGGAGTGCAGCACCTATTCTGAAGCCTGGCAGTGTTTCCAAAGTTAGCAATGATCATAAAACATTGAAATACGGTTGGTATCTCCAGGGCCTGATCCAAAGCCCAGTGAAGGCAAATAGGAAGATTCCACATGGCTGCAGTTTTGTGGAGGCCAGGCTTAAAATATTATTTCTTTTGTCACTTGATTCCATAATTGAGAATTTCTTACATTGTCCAAGTCAGATTTCACTGAATTTCCCATCCACCCATCTTTTCTCCCACTGTTAATTTTTGTTAAAAAAAAAGTACAGGTCTGGAAATATAGCTAGCAGAATAAGATAAATGGACTTAGTGCTTCAGAGAAACGAGATAGCTTAACAGAGGTTTTAATGTAATACATTTCCACATTAATACACAGGAGAGAACCTACCATTGGGACAGCATCCCACTGTATGCTGCTTCAAAAAATCTCTCCCTGAATTAATTCAGACTGATTATTAACATCACCTGGGGAAATAACTAAAAATAATAGCCAATTTACCAATGAACAAGAGTAGGCTTTTCAATCTCCCATGACCCCAAAGATCAGTGGCAGTACTCTACAGAGGCACATCTCTGACTGCAGCACAGCTGGTGTTGAGCTTGTGGGTATAGGGTATATACAATCATAAAGAATTGCTGGAAGCCGACGAGATGCTGGATGGAGTCATTTCTTGGGCCACCATTTGGACAGTCTTGCTACAACCTTAATATCTGGGCTGCTTGTTTATTAAGGACTGATTAAAAATACCAAGGAGGCATATTTCCACCAAAAGCCACTAAAAGAACATTTGGTTTCTGGGACCAGCTATTGACCTCAAATCCAGAAATTCAGTGTTAATGCAGTGTTGGCCTTGAGGAAAAAAAAAAAAAACAAACAGGCATTAAGGTTTTTAAACCTTTCATTTACCATATTTTTCACACAGAGTCACAGAGTGTTAGGGACTGGAAGGGACCTTGAAAGATCATCTAGTCCAATCCCCCCACTGGAGCAGGAACACCTAGATGAGGTTACACAGGAAGGCATCCAGGCGGGTTTTGAATGTCTCCAGAGGAGACTCCACAACCTCCCTGGGCAGCCTGTTCCAGTGCTCTGTCACCCTCACTGTAAAGAAGTTTCTTTCCATATTTAAGTGGAACCGCCTGTGTTCCAGTTTGTACCCATTGCCACTTGTCCTATCATTGGTTGTCACCGAGAAGAGCCTGGCTCCATCCTCGTGACACTCACCCTTTACATATTTATAAACATCAATGAGGTCACCCCTCAGTCTCCTCTTTTCCAAGCTAAAGAGACTCAGCTCCCTCAACCTTTCCTCATAAGGGAGATGCTCCACTCCCTTCATCATCTTGGTGGTTCTGCGCTGGACTCTCTCCAGCAGTTCCCTGTCCTTCTTGAACTGAGGGGCCCAGAACTGGACACAATATTCCAGGTGTGGTCTCACCAGGGCAGAGTAGAGGGGGAGGAGAACCTCTCTGGACCTACTAACCACACCACTTCCAATACACCACAGGATGCCCTTGGCCTTCTTGGCCACAAGGGCACAGAGCTGGCTCATAGTCATCCTGCTGTCCACCAGGACCTTCAGGTCCCTTTCCCCTACACTGCTCTCTAACGGGTCATTCCCCAACTTATATTGGAACCTGGGGTTGTTACTGCCCAGATGCAAGACTCTACACTTGACCTTACTATATTTCATTAAATTTTTCCCTGCCCAACTCTCCAGCCTGTCCAGGTCTCACTGGATGGCAGCACAGTCTTCTAGGGTGTCAGCCACTCCTCCCAGTTTGGTGTCATCAGCAAACTTGCTGACAGTGCACTCATCCAAGTCATTGATGAATATATTGAATAGTACTAGTCCCAGTACCGATGCTTGAGGCACTCCACTAGATACAGGCCTCCAACTAGACTCCATCCCATTGGCCACAACTCACTGGCTTCTGTCCTTCAGCCACTTCACCATCCACCTCACTACCCAATCGTCCAGACCACACTTCCTCAGTTTAGCTGTGAGGATGCTGTGGGAGACTGTGTGAAATGCTTTACTGAAGTCAAGGTAGACCACATCCACTGCTTTGCCACCATCTATTCACCTCATTATGTCCTCATAAAAGGCTATGAGGTTGGTTAAGCATGACTTCCCCTTGGTGAAGCCATGTTGACTGCCCCTAATGACCCTCTAATCCTTGATATGCCTTGAGATGGCACTAAAGATAAGTTGTTCCATCACCTTTCCAGGGATAGAGGTGAGGCTGACTGGTCTATAGTTACCCGGGTCCTCCTTCTTGCCCTTTTTGAAGACTGGAGTGACATTTGCTTTCCTCCAGTCCTCAGGCACCTCTCCCATTTCCCACGATTTAGCAAAGATGATGGAGAGTGCCCTAGCAACGACTTCAGCCAGCTCCCTCAGCACCCACAGGTACATCCCAACAGGACCCATGGATTTATGGGTGTCTAGATTGCTTAATTGCTCCCTAACCAAGTCCTCATCAACCAAGGCAAACTCCTCCATTGTCCTGACTTCCTCTGGGGCCTCAGAGGTATGGGGCTCCTCAGGACAGCTGCTGGCAGAGTAGACAGAGACAAAGAAGGCATTCCGTAACTCTGCCTTCTCTGTATCTTCTGTCACCAGAGCACCCACCTCGTTCATCAGTGGGCCTACATTGCCTCTAGTGTTAGTTTTATCTGCCATGTAGTTGAAGAAGCTCTTTCTGTTGTTCTTGACCCCTCTTGCAAGGTTTAATTCTAAGGAGGCCTTAGCTTTCCTAGTTGTCTCCCCACATCCTCTGACAACAGCCTTACATTCTTCCCAAGTGGCCAGCCCCTCCTTCCATGATCTGTAAACTCTCTTCCTCCACTTGAGCTTGCCCAGCAGTTCCCTATTTAACCAAGCAGGTCTCCTGGTTCCCTTCCTTGACTTCCTACATGTTGGGATGCTCTGATCTTGAACTTTCCTGGAAGCTGAGGAATAAAAGAGACGCTACCACAGTGGAGATGCTGATGCTCATAGCTATCTCCAGGAATATTAGGGGCTGCCTTAATGTACTTATGTATATAACACATTTACAGACAGAGAAGTATTTCTCCAGATGTATTGTGTGGGACAGTTAAATCCATGATGAGCTAGACAGAATACACTTCTTTCGCCCTCTGACATTTTGTAGGTCAGAATCTATGCCTGATGTATGTATGTTGAAACCACAGAGGGAAAGGCAGATACTCAGAGATGAAAGAATCTTTTCTTTCATCAAAATTCCTGCCACCTCTAAGGCTAAATTGAATACTTGTGGCATGAACATACATCTGAGTGTCTTTTAGAAGATGAGGATCATAACACAATGTTTTGAAATGGAAATTATTCAAACTTTGAAATACTATAACTTACCAAGAAACCAAAGATGCTAGAAGGCCCCTGTACTACATTTAACTAAAATGCAAGGCAAATACAAACAGACAGTTACCCTGCATAAATTGATATACACGATGGTTAAGGATGGCATTGTTTCCTCTATATAAAGCAAGCTTCAAAGGGAACAGTAATTTCTGGATTAATGAGCAAACAATGCAGAACAAATTACATCAAGCTCTGTAAAATAGCTTGCCCCCTATTTCTGAGTAATGGAACTGGTGAAGGAATAGGAATTTTTTTTTTTTTTTTTTTCCATCCCCAGCTCTCTTCCTCTGCAATTGTTTAGACTGGAGGATTAAGAATCAGAGAGGGCATCTCTGCACATTGTGTGAAAGACATGGCATTCAATGCAGCTGCAAGAAAGAATAGCTGAACCAGGAGTTTCATCACTGTGAATCCCATAAAACAAAGCATCTGGCACATTTTCAGTCATTAGCTCTCAGCAGAGACCTAAACAAAAAACAAGGATAGAACTAGGTACCAGTCCGAGAAGTCTGCAAGGACAAAGTACACCAGAGCACTACCTCGTCTGTTTAAAACTAAGCTCAAGACAGTTATTCACACCTTCATAATATTCAAGCATGACTACTACAAATTCCCTGTTTGCTAGACTTCCTTGTAAATCAAAATGCAGGGAGACTGCATTTTACTCAGAATTTAATAACCAGGCTCCCAAACCTGGCAGGTTGGGTTGGATTTTTGGGCCCGAGGCAAGGCAAATGGCACATCCCTTCTGTTCTTTCCTATTCACCTTTCTCATCTCTGCCTTGCCCCAGTTTGATATTGCCAGGGATGGAGATATTGTATTCTACCTAAAGCAGGCACAAAATACACAGGGCAAAGTATTAGTCCTGCCAGGTGATTGAGAAGGAAGATTTTGACAGTCATTCACATTTTTGTCATCACCTCTAAGAAACAAGAGTCACCAGTTAAAAAGCCCATAACTTCCCAAACTTTCCTGCTCCTGCTCTTTTCAACTTACCATCACAGCTTCTTGTTCCCAGTCTTTGTGAAGTGTCTCAGTTTATACTGGAAACCTGTAAGGGCAGAGACCCTCCTAACTTATCTGGCTGTTTTGTCACACATCACTGTATGTTTAATAATAATTATGCCTCTGCAGAGGTATTTTATTCTGATAGATTCAGAACTATCCCACCAGGATCTTCAGCTACTTATTCATTTTGCTACAGGCTACAAGAGTTAGAGAATTTACTGAAATAACAAAGTCATTTTACATACATATGGTCTATGCCTCTGTGCCACAGCAGTGACAGATAAAAAGCAGCAATCTATCATATTTTTCTCTCTACACTGTACTCAATAGGATCCAAAGTGTGGTACCCATTTTGATACTAATGCACATGTATAACTCCCACTTATTTACTGTAGTGCCCTGAAGACGTGACAGTTAGCTATGTAATGCACTTTTTATTTTTATTCATTCTATTCATTAGAGATGACCATGTATGGTGCACTTATAGCTTTGCTTTTCTCCACTAGACATCAGTAATGTCATCTTTTCTAGCTCATGAAAACAGAATGTGTATTAAATGACAAACAACAACCACATCTTTCTCTATCCAATGCTTCACAGACAGTTTGCCAAGTCTTCTACCTTCCTATTAGACTGAATAAAGCGAAGAGTAATTCAGCTATGTCAAAAAGTGCTTTTGCACTGAGCAGGAATCAAGGCTAAATGGTGTGAATTGCCTGTGAGGGAGGTATGCTGGCAGTACTCTCATGGAGGCATTTTGACTGCCCTCATAGCAAAGGCACCAACAACTTTGGGAGCCCAGGCTCCTTGGTGACTGAACAGTCAATGTTCCAAGTATTTAAGAAGAGGAGAAACTAGAGATTTCTGTTAAAAAAAAAAAAAAAAAAAACCCAAACACAAAAACATGATAACCACATTCTGTCAACATACCCAGTTTTCCCCCGACTGTGGCCAAATTTGAGCCATCTTCTTTCACTTTTACCAAACAGGAATTCTCCAAGGGAGAGGAGGAGATCGGAAAAAGCTTTTTGGCAGGGAATTATAAACATAATTTCCTGGAGAGGGCTCGGTCAAACTGTGAATTGGTCCAGCATCAGGGAGCATTTGCCTGCTCTTTCTGCTCCATTACATACAATCAGATGGCAACCACACAATTTCCTTGCCAGGATCTCCAGGAAAACTTTGATTTTGTACTGCAGTTGCTCAAGGACTGAGCTCACTATTCCTTTATGCTCAAGAATATTAGAGCCAGTAAGAAAGGAAAAAAAGGAAAAAAGAAACAAATAAACATCTCCCTTGCATCTTCAGTGAGTGATCACTCACTGATAACTCTCAACCGAGTGATTTGTATCACCAATTCCTCCTCTCCAGTGCTTGAGGCCAGCTCTCAGCTGGTGGAGTTCTGTAGGTCTGGAACCTGCAGGAGGAAGAGCAGTGGCTGCCCACTCTTTTCATCATCCTGAATATATAAATAAAATTATTGTCAAGCGTAGTTTCACTGAAATCCTTAGGTAGTAGCAATAATAAATGTTCCCCGTCACTGTAACAATATCAAATTTTGACAAAATCAAGTGTGTGCATAGATATTGGAGGGCTTTGCAAAAGACCCATGTAAAAGATAGTTCTGAACAAAGACTCATGTTTCCTTAAGCATGTATTTTCAAACCTCAAAATTTTATTTCCTATTTTTCCAGCAGTTTAGATAGATGTTGTGTAATCTTTTTGGTTAATTTCAAATTTGCTTCCAAACTGTTTAGTTCCCTCAGTCTTCACCTCCATATCCAAATTGACAGCAGGAGATACACCTTATTTCTCATTTACCTTTTACTTGTACCATTTTACCACTGGTACAGGGATATAATTCTTCAATTGCACAAGACAGCAAAGCTATACAGTCTTTCTAAATGTACGCAGTTCATTGGACTTCACCCATTTGTGAATTATACTATATAATAAGAGAAGCAACAAACAGCTTCAGAAAAATCACAGGGAATAGGAAAGAGGGCATAACTATATTTAATGATTTGCCTATTAGATAAGTCTCCAAAAAGTAAACTTTTACTGTAACAGAAAAAATCCCCAACGAAACTAAGTCTAAAGCAAAATAGAAATCTATACCAGTCTGTTGTAAAAATTTGATCTGCAAAGATATGAGGACACACACCAACAGAAACACTAATCTGACATCTGAATACATAGAGAGAAAAAAAAAAATCCATGACCCGTGTCCTACTGTGACTTTCCTGCAAAACAATACTCCCACAAACACTACAGAACTGGGTACCAATCCTGGTAACACTGTCCTCACACAGCCAAAGCTTAAGCATTTCTAGGAAAGATGTGTGAAAGATTTGAAAGCATTCAAAGAAGACAGGTGGACTTCTGATTTAACATAAGAGTTAAACTTTGGCCTGTCTTTAAATCTTCATCTTGAAAAATACCAAGTAGACTCCACTTCAAAATAGAGTTAGAAACAATGAAACAGGGTTTAGGTTGACTATCAGAAGTTACTGAGAAACTGTCTCTTGAAGTAATTTTTTCATAATTAACATTTTTTAAAGTAAGCAATATAGAGTTAGTATACTTTTCACAAAGAAAGTTGAATGCCTAGTCTTAATGCCAATATTTTATTTATAGTGCATGAAGCAGATCCTACTAGGATAGCTATAAAAAAACTGGTAAAATTTGACCTTTGATTTTAGGTAAATGTTACATATTTGAATAAAAGGTTGCATTTATAGATAGCCACAGAATCCTCTTTTTTTTTTTTTTTTTTAAATGGAATCTTTATAAGACCTCAAGGGAGAATCCAGGGAAACTTTTTAAATGGGCAACACTAATTCCAAACAAATTTTAGACACTCAGACAAGGATTTTCCTCCAACGTATAATTCATCACCCTCCTTACTTGGTGTAAATTCAATCTGTTCTGTTTGTATGACATAAACAACAAGCATTTTCACAGGAATGAGGCAAACCATATGTGAAGGTGTTTTAGAAAGCACAACAGGGAATACACCAAGCAAAAAAGCATCCGCATTTATTTCAATGTCAAACCACATGTGCATCATAAAGGGAAAGTTTATTGGTTTTATTAAAAAACAACTTTACTATACTGTGCTGTTTACAGTTAACTCTTCCTGCCCCTCATTGTCCTCATCAGTTGGGCCAAAAAAATCCAAGCAGGTAAAATCATAAAGGCTACAGTTGCAGATGCAGGGCTGCAAAGGGGTCTTCAGCCCCCTCCACCCTGCCCAGGCTGGCACATGCTGCCAAGAGCCTGTTCTTCTCCACCTTCCTCTTGGTACCCCTTTTGGACGAGGGCTATATCTGCTCCTGATGGCTGCAACTGAGAACCAAAGCCTGGCCCACTCCCCCCCTGCATTTCAGAGGTGCAAGGATATAAACCTGGGTAGGATTTATTTCTCACTGATGTGTGCATGCACTGGGACGTTGGCTCGTCTCCTGTCTCAAGATGCTGTTTGATCCTGCACTGACGCTGCACCAACCAGCCTGAAGCCAAGCTACTGTGGGCATCATGTGGCACTGCTGCACAGGGTGCTGGGTATTGCCCCACAAAAGGCAATGCCCTACAATAAATTGTTTTTACTGTAGCTGGCCAGAGTCAGGTTAACACATTTGAAGTTCAGAAGAAAACATTTCAAAGCAACATTTAGTCTAGGTATGAGCTACAGGCATGTTGTTAAAAAGCTAATTGCATGGAGACAAAGGATGATCGTTACTTTTATATTAGTGTGTAATATTAACCCTTAAGAGCTGTATTTGATGAAAAGTTGTTGGTGATGGAAATTGCTATTTCCTCATTTATGTTAAAAACCAAGCTTGAAGATTCCTAGAGTGACAGAGAGTGTTTGGTGGTGGAGTTTTTTCGCTTGTTTGTTTGTTTTTTGTTTTGTATTAAGGCAGATAAAAGTTTTTGAAATCTGGGATCTTTTTCCTATCTCCTCTAAAACTTTGCATAAGAAGCAGTGTTAAAACGCTGAAGCACTCAAATTATTTCTCAGATCTGTATTTATTATGCACTTTCAGTAAATCTGTTTTATAGTGACAAATAGCCAGGAAGAACATTTTTTCCTCAAATTTTGCTTGCTTCAGGGAAGAGAAAAACAGGGTTAGAAAGCTTCTAACAGCAGGTTTTGGGCAGCAAGGGTCAAAATTCAACCCTAACATTTTGTCTCTCAAGGTTATAGATTTCACCTGTCTTATTTAGACAATACCCACTTAACATGTTCATGTTCTGCTGCAGGTTACACAGGCTTTTAGTTCCAGAAACACAAATTTCTGAGAGACGGGAGGTTCAGAGACACTGTAGTGGGAAGCAAGGTCCTGAGGTCTGCTCTCCAGGAAGGTCTGCAAAGCTCTCGGTGGCTCTTTAGCAGCTGCGAGGCTGTGACGGGGCTGACCACTTCAACTGTGTGCAACTCCCTCTAATGTGTGACCAGGTTCACCTGTTGTCTTAGCCTCTCCTCACTCATCTTATGTTCTGGACTTATCCCTCTTCACCACCAATTCACTGGACCTAAGCAAAAAAACAGCTGCTTTCAGCAAGGTTGTGTGTGGGCACAGTGGAAAAGTCACTCGTGTAAGGCTGCAAGATCAAAGCTGAAGGCTGTGGGCTTTTGCAGCCAGAATGATCTTTTTATTCCATATGTGTATAGTGCCCACTGTAAGGAGGTTTGACTATGGCCTACGGACGTGAGACACTACTGTCAAACTAATATGAATGGAAAAGGACAAGCATGCTATAGAAATGGAAACAAAAAAATCACAATTATCAGAAAAATATTTGTGATCACAGAAGAATACTTTGCTCGTACTCACCTATCTTCCCTTTGGCAAGCCCTACAAGAAAAGAGAAGTTGAAAGAGAGGAAAAAAGAGAGAAAAAAATACAGGGACAGGCAAGGAGAGAGAGAGAGAAAAAAAAAGAGAGACTGAGTGGATACTTTTAACTTGTCACAGTACAACACTAGCTTTTAATTAATACAGGGTATGTATAACTTTGAAGATTGTTGGTCGTGCAGTATTTTATGATAAATACATTTTATGGGATTTTGTTTTTAAAGAGGATTTTATAAAATAACCTAGACCAATAAATGATTTACCAGCTGCAATAAAAGATCAAGGAAATTGCTCAGATTGCATCTTGGAGCATCTAAAACTCTGAAGTTTATGGAGATCTAAGCTGCCCCCAGATCTACAGTCCTATTAAAAATTTTTGTAGTAGCTAATTATCTTGCATTGCATTTTTTAAAAGGTAGCAATCCTAGCAGAAAGAAAGGTCTGGAAACAGACAAAGAGGAGTTGGTGCCCTTTGATGGAGAAAGTAGGAGAGAAGGCAAGGAGAAGAGACAGACAGAGCGAGTAACAACTGAGACATCATAATGGTATGGTAAAAAATGGAACTAATAGAACTAAGGTGTCAGATACTCCTTCAGTCACACAGGGAAACTGAATTAACTCTAAGTTAAAAATATATATATATTAGGGACATATTCTTTGCATGGCATGCTAACTGTAATATCTGTATTACTTGACCAGGAGTGGAGTAATTTGTTTTCAAATATTTTCTTTCTGATAAAGATGACAGTTTACCACAAATGAAGCAGAAAGCAAATAAATGCTTTCTACATTCTGTTTTGTTCTAACCTCATGGGGCCTTCATGTAATAAGTAAATAAAGTAAGCATTGGTCCTTATTTCAAACAAAACAACAGAAACAGTAAATAGACTGTCATATTGGAATAACGAAATACTAGATTCAGCTGTCTTCACAGAAGGAAGAGCAGTAAAATCACCATGAAGCATGCCTTGTAGCCTTTGTTTTGTAACCAGGAATATATGGTTCATGCCCTGTAACTTACTGTGCATAGACATACCTCTGCTTCCTCAGGGAACCCTAGCAAAGCCAGCGTCCCCACAGGCATGGTGCTCCAAAGTCAACTGGGTCTTCAAGGATGAAGAAAGGAAAAGGAAAAACAAAAGGAAGAAAGAACCATCATTTTTTCTTGGTCCCCAAGTCAGACAGCTAGGTTCATGCCAACTTAGACAAATGCCTGTTCACTCTGCTCCCCTGGGCACCTTGTGCAATCACAGAGGCCATGGGTGGGCTTCAAAGCCTGGGGAGACAGGCTTCCGCAGGAATAGTGACCAGAAACCATTATGTGCTCCAGGAGTGCTTCAGTGCTAAGGAAGGATAGACTTGGGCTTGTTGCCCAAAACTTTCAAGCTGAACCACAACGAAAAAGAATAAAGGATCAACGCTGCTGACTTTGAATTCTAATTGTATTGCTGTAAATCTGCAAGACATAGAAGAGAGACAGTGAAGTTCACCATCACAGAAAGCAAGCACCTTGAGATAGAAAGGGTTGATGATAATATAGTTCATTTAATTTGAAAATTGAGGTAGGTAAAATAAAAAAGTGAGAACCACCAATGACATCTGGATGAACACTGCTACACTAAAATCCATTCTTAAATTACGGTGAGGGTTCAGTAGTCCTTAATTGTCCAAAATAACCATGATCAATTCAGTAGAATTATGGCAGCCTACTGATATGATTGCATGTTCTTTCTCCATTTGATTGCTGACTCCTACAATACTCACGGCTGACCATCTCTGCAGCTGAGTTCGGATTTCTGTAGTGAAAATGCATCTTGTGTCTGTAGGATTTTTACCTAACTTTCTGCCAGACTTTAAAAAGGCACCAAGTGAATGTGGCAAGTGAGAGCAGAGAACAACAGGACTAGTGATGCTGAAGGCTGCTTGGTTTGCCTGATTAGATAATCCTGCTTTCAGATGTTGTGACGTGGAAGTCATTTAATACTAAGTTTTCAGATATCCACCCTAGTCCAATGTTCATTTTCTGGGTGCTTTATTTGAAAGTCTAGGGGCTGATTTGCAGAAGACCATAGGTGCCGGAGATGTACATTACAGCTGGGTTTTGAACATTCAAAGGACAATACAGAACTACGTGAAATCAACTAATCAACTTCAATCATAAATAATACTAGTAGTCAAAGAAAATCCAAATCTTTGGTTACTTATGAGTGCTTTAAATATCTTATCTCACCACTATCTGTGAATGTGAAATAACACCCCTTCCTTAATTCACAATGACTTCGTGAAGGAAAAGTAACTCTTATTTGTAAAGTTGTATGAGGAAGGAAAGGACAAGAAAATCGGTAATTCAGAACTTCAGACAGGGTCTGCATGTTGTAAATAATGTCAGGGGCCCCAGTGACCAAAAAGCAGAAAATAAAATACTTAATATTTACACAAATAAATAGCACACACAGAGAAAAATTAGTTCTGTGGAAAAATAGCATATGACACCATAATTAGAACATGCTTGCACAAAGTGGACAAACTAATATTGCTTAGGTATTGTCAACCTATGTGTTGGATTTTGCAGCCTAATAACATTTATCTGAATGTAGATACCTCTATAATGTAAGAATAACAAGGCATACTTTTGGGTTGTGAAACTATTTGATGCTGCCATTACTTACGACACAGAAAAAGTGTATTTCTCTAACTCCTCCAAGTAAAAATTGCTTTCTGTAGATGTTTTCCCTGATTTTTCTTGATAACATTGGTGAAGTGGTGTATTCTGGTCAATCTTCAAATGAAAAGAAAAAACAAGTTAGAATAATAAGGTTAGAATAGTAAGCTGGGCACAGCTAGCAAAGTAAGAGGTGCCAGTTTCACCCAGTTTTCAACTTGTAGTTCCATTTTACTCATTCTAAAACAAACCTTGAAAGCAGCAGTGGCAAACCTGGATCAAAACACTTTAGAATATAATATACTATTTTAGTTGGAAGGGATTTACAATGACCATCTAGTTCACCTACCTGACCAATTCAGGCCTGACCAAAAGTTAAAGCATGTTTTTAAGTGCGTTGTCCAAATGTCTTTTGAACACTGTCAGACTTGGGGCATCAACTACCTTTCTAGGAAGCCTGTTCCAGGGTTTGACCACCTTCTCAGTAAGTAAGTCTAAATCTGTCCAGGTGCAGCTTTGGACTATTGCCACATGTTCTGTCACTGGATATCAGGGAGAAGAGATCAGCACCTCCATCTCCAATTCTCCCCCTCAGGAAGTTGTAGATAGCAATGAGGTTGCCCCTCAGACTTCTTTTCTCCAAACTAAACAAGTCCAAAGTCCTCAGCTGCTCCTCATAGGACATTCCTTCTAGCCCTGTCACCAAATCTGGTGTTCTCCTCTGGACACATTCAAGGACCTCCACATCCTTCTAAGTTTTGGAGCCCAGAACATGGAGTATTGTTCAGTTAATTGACTTATGTTTCTATAAGGCTGTGGTTTGACAAACCCTTTCAAGAAGGCATAAGTTTGTGCTGACACCAGAAGTAGTCATACAGCCTCCCTCTGCCTGCTTGCTTTTTGCTCTGTTGCACACCACACTCCATCAGCACAAAAGTTTGGACATCCACATGGTAAAACATGCGGAGGCAACTGATTTGGGAAAAGAATTAATCCTGCTTGGCCTCTTTCTTCGCTTTTCCTTTTATTAACTGGGTTAGCTCTCAGCTGGACCCATTCTGATCCAGGCCACCTTGCGCTGGTTCCAGCACAAGGGAGGAGAGGGACAGTACTGCACCTTCCAGAGCTGATGCCAGTTTATGTTGATTTAAACTACTCCTTGAGCTATAAAGTACAGAATCCTAACCTGTGTTCATCCCTGAAATAACATTTTTGCATGCACAGGGCCTGATTTGGTATTGGAATTACTTCTCCCTGGAGTGACCATCAGGTTCCTTGCATGCTCAGCATAATCTCCACTGGACAGAGAGCCAAACATCAAGTCTACTAAGAGTCACAATAGGTCATAACTTACCAAACAGACATCTGCAGGTGACTTTATGAAGCTATCTATTAATATCTTCCTAGGCACAATACCAAACTCTGTAAAGAGTTTGTTAACATTTAGTGAATGAGCCCAGAAAGAACAAAGGGATGGAAGTTAAAACCAGTTATGTTCGAACTAGAAACAGGATTCCATTTTTGTTCTTTCTTTTAGACAGGAAGATGGAAAGTATACACTTCAGACACATCCACAAATGGAAAATTTGGTTCTTAATCCCTTGATGATGATTTTATGGAGCAAGTGGTTGAAATTTTCTAGCCTATACTAGAAACTAACCTAAGTGATTTAAGACCCTTTTGAGTTTTGCAGTTGTGAAATCTGTAATGAACATAACATCCAAGTTTACTCTGTAAATCTCAAAAAAATCTCAAAGTTTCCAGGGAACACAACGTTGGCATTAGATGTAGTCACATCACTGTATGCTTTGCTAATTATAAAAACTACAAAGATTTTATGTATTTTTTTTAACTTGGTAAACCATTTTGCTCTAAAAGGCAAATTTGTATTCTGAAGCTTGGATTCCATAGAACTCATCCACATTTTGTACTTTAATTTAAGGCTTATGGACATAACAGACAGAGGTTTATATCCATACCTACATAATGCTAAATATGGTTACTGGTAAACATAATACAATCATTGTATTTTCAGTAGTCATTGGAAAAGCTGCCACGAGCAATGAAATGTATTGTCAAAAAGCAACTCTATGTAAACATGAACAGCTAAGGCAGAATAGAAGTGCGTAGTGCGTAGTGCGCTCAAAGCTGTGTTCAAAAACTAAGACCAGACAGCCACAGATAACATCACATTTCCCTTAGCCACGTGAATGCCCAAATTAATTCCCTAGAAAAAGTCAAGGTTTCAGAGTATGTAGTGGGTGCAAAGTACCTTGCTTGCATTGACATTGTCTCCATGAAACTGCCCCTGTACAAAGTAGGTATAAAAAACATTATTTAAGACAAAGAGTATTATTGACTGAATTTCTCTGAGACTGTGCTTGATCTTACCTGAAGTATGAAAGCAGAATTTCAGTCATCTGTTTCAGGATGGGATTATGGCCATAGAATATATCTTGCTTCTCTCAGAAGTCACTAACCAAAAGCATTGTATCCTTCATAGCCACCATTCAATACTTTGAATACATGTGACAGTGTGCACATTCATTGTAACAAAAACTAAGTTGTCACTAATGTAAATCACTCAGAAAATACTCAGTAGGAGACTATTTCCAACTCCTTAGTATAGATGAATTCGGGGGTGGGAGGGGTGTGCAAACCAATAGTACCTTTGATTTTGCTGATACATCCTGTATTCCACAAAAAGGTGAGGTCAGACCCAAATTTGTTTCTATTTGCTTTTGTTAGAAAAAAATAAATGCAAAAAAAAAAAAATTCTATGTATGGAAAGAAAAGGGACAGCTGAGGAGAATAATCCACCACATGAATTTCTGTCTTCTGCTTTAAATCTGCTCATTACATTAGTTTGTAATTGTTTCCAATATATGATTGTTAGGTAAAAAGTATTTTAGAACACAGTTTCAGTTCCAGAGATACAAGTAGGCAAAAATGACATAACTCAGACCAAGTGTCTAAAACCTGAACATGCTAAAACAAGGATCTCTCTGAACTTCAGGGTTCACTCATCCCATTAAAAAAAAAAGAGGGGCTTTTACAGCCTTTGAAAGGAGATTTCACACGCTCCACATTTCTTTTGTGCGAAGGTTTTCTCATAAGAGGCTCAGTTCAGAGATCTATTTAAACATGTCAATAACTGTCAGCTTGTGAGTCATTTTGCTGAGTCCAAAGGGACTAGACAGTGCTGAATTACACATGGGCTTACACACCTTACTGAAACCAGGTCACTTTAATGTGGCTTTGAGAGCCACCCAAAACTGAGGTTCCTATAAGACCATGGCTTTTTTTTTTTTTTTTTTTCCAAAGGTAATGTGTTATTACGGGATTGTAGGAAATGAATTTCACTCTGCCACTCCCATGGGTTGGGTTGCTTTGCCCATTACACCGATTCCATCAGTCCTTCAACTGGTCTTCCTATGGATACAAGTCTACACACATAAGCAGATACATGCATACATAGGTCTGCAGTTACGTTTATATATAACACTGGTTTCTCCAAGTTGTCATTACCTCCCTGGAGTAATAAATCATTTGAAAACTTAGTCATTTAAAGTTGAGGGAATTTCCAGTTGGCCAATCTGTTTTTGCCAACAGATGCATATAGATCATCATACTACGAGAGTCAAAGCTGCAATATTTCCTAGCTATAGAGTATTTGTGCCACAGGACACAGTTATAAACAGATAACTCACAAGTTTGTGAGTATTCTGCAGACTGTGGTGACTTTTTCCATGGGCAATTAAAAACATTAAATACATTTCAGCATACACCTAGAACAGAGTGAGATAATTTGCCAGAAAGATTAGACTATTCATGCTGGCAGTTGTAGTTCACTTCAACCATGCTGATCTAAGGAGGGAAGTGGAGTAATGCTTATGGAGAAAAAGTGCAACCTTCACTGGAAAATATCTAATCTAGAACAGATAATTCAGGTAGAAGAAATTATTAGGAATAGAAAGTCTTCTTCGTGTTTTAATTCTCACAATTTACATTAAATTGGAAAGTTCAAGTAGTATCTCACCCAGAAAGTGCTGTCATGATGCAGATGTGATTTCATGGTAACTTGTACTGATGACATAATATTTGTTCACAAGTTATGTCCTTGACCAAGATACTACAAATAAGTACACTAGAAGTATCTGATGGTATGGGGTCTTCCACACAAGAACATGAGAGCTTGGAGGTTATAAATGCCTAAGAAATCTATCTTGTGTTTAAACATTACTGAAATAATATCGTAATGCTGTGCAGCCTGGATCAATTTGTTGTTGTCTGATTATTGGCTGGTCATTCCTACTACTCCTTTGAAATTCCTTTGCTGGGGAGATTAGCTCCATATAGATCTATGCAGGAGACAGCAATACTCCTGGCCATGTGAAGCCTTATGGTAGCTATAACAAAATTCACAGTGATAGATTAAAGAAACTTACAACAACAACAAGCAAGCCCACAAATCAATCCTAAATAGCACAGGTAGAAGCTCCAATGGCTTCACAATGCACTTTAAGTGAGATCGTGACATTCAGACTGAGGCGATTACCTTGCCATGAACTCCTTGGCCTTCCTTTGGCCAAAATGACCCACAATGCTTGTCTGCACTGCAACTGCAGTCTTGGTAAAAGTCATCCTCTGCAACAAAAACAAACAAACAAACAAAAGTAAAAGAAAGAAAATAGTATTTTTTATCAGTGCATAAGATAAATCTTTGGAAAGGAAGGAGCTAGGTTTTGTTTCTTCTCCCGCCAAGATTCTGCATGACCGCAGGAAGGTAACTTTTTCCCTTCTGTCCTAGATATAAATAGGTGTTGGGATGATAAATGCAGAGAAGACTTCAGATACTCTGGTGCTGGAAATAACAAATGCATAGATACAAAGCAGGGGGGAAATGTAGAAATAAAGAAATAACAGACACAAAAAGAACGACAGTGAAGGGTATTTTAAACGTCCCAGGATGTGTTCTTTGGAAAAGAGAAATAAATTCATTTTCTTATATATCTTCTTGATCCATGACTGTGGATCAAGAATGAGCCACAGGGATCCAAAGTACTCATGTTTTCTAAACAGTGTTTACTCAAGTAGCGTGTCCCTCAAACTCCTGAAAGGCAGTGACCTGTGGAGTGAAAAAAAATGTACTCATACACCATAGGAAGCAGTGGTGCAATGGAAATAAAGGTCTGTATTACACTTCTCAATGTACATCATATGGAGGATAAACCAAGAAAATGCTTACTGATTAATTTCGCTTTTTTTTTTTTTTTCTTCCCAGTTACTTCCACATCCCCTCAGTAGAAGACAGTCAAGTGTACTTATAATCACAGTACGGGCAGGATCTTCTCTTAGGTGTTATAGCTGTAGATATACAATACACACATAGAAAACATCACAGCATTGAGTCTGTGTGTTTGTGTATATGGCTATGGAAATCTTTCTATTTCTTACTTTATATATGCACACACATATAAGTGTATATATTCTGAGCATTCATAGTGGATGAGGTATTTGCAGGTATTTACGTCATATTGGGTGAAAGAAGAGATCTACTGAAATCAGTGAAACTGTATAAAATACAGCAGCTTGGTGTGTCATATGCACACATGAAGTACAAACAGTTCAAGTTGTCTCCACATATTCTATATATGTGATACATGTATGAACCCATAAACCCATATTTAAAGAACACACACTTGTAAAAATTGTTGCTGTGGATTTCTTTGTTGTTCAATTTTTTTTTAATCTTTTTTTTGGCTCACCAAAATGGTTTTCGAAATACCTTTGCTGAAATAATGAAGACTTTGACAATGTTTTTGGAGGTGAATCAGGTGGTGATTAACTTGGCCAAAAAATAGCACAATAAAAAGAATAAAGAAACTAATAATATTCTACATTTAAGAAACAGGAGGGAGAAGGAACTCAAGTTTGTTATTTAATCATGACACGGTCTTTTTATATTCTATTTGTAAGGCTCTGAATGCTCTTTTCTTTCTATACCAGTGAGCTCATTATTTTAATTCCTCATAGATTTCTCTGAACATTTTTTTCTAAGTAAAAACACAATGTAATTTTTCAATGGCTGTAACAGTAAGAAGCTGCTCAAATTAAAGATCAATAAAAAGTACAGAAAAAAATCTGTATGAAAATAAATAAAGAAGATGGGAAATGCTTGCAATTAGACAGGATGAAAAATCTAAAAAGAAATTAAATTTAGTTGTAATACATTTCCCATTCTTTTCTTCATGAAAATTACCACTGAAGTGGTTTTTTTTTCCTGTAATTTAAATGTTAAGCTGCCAGATGTGTGTCTCATGCTTGAAGAGTTGAAGCTTTGCATTATTTAGCATATTAAGATTCACAGAATTTAAAAAAGGGCTCCTTTATTGCCTGGAGGTTCTAATTAAGTAAACCTTAGCCTGGTACATTTAAAACTTGCAATACAAGAGATTTTGCTTCCTTTTTTTTCTCTGCAGCCAAGTCTCATCAATATAATAAATATGGAAAACACTTAAGATGATATAGTTTTTCTTTGGCTTGAGGAATTAAACCTATCTATTATTTTAAGAAGTTTTTAATAGAGGCTAGCAATCAGAAAGACATTTAAAGACTCCAGTCTACTTTTTAATCATAGGAGTTGCTCTTAGTTGGTGGGGGGAAATGTGTCTTATAAAACTGAGCAATCTAGAAATTTTTTCTTCCACATGCACAAAACAAAGCAGTTCTGAGAAACAACCAAGTATCACAGAGTTTTTTATTATTAAATTGCATTTTACTTTTTTATAACTTGTTATAATTGACCACAGAAAACTAATAAAGCATTAATTAGCTGCACTATAAGCAATTTGTTCATTGAAGGAGTTGAGATAGCTGCATCAGAAAGTGTAATAACATAGAAATACCTTTGACATATAGTGCCCATAAATCATATCTTAAATACAGTTATTTTTACCATTTTAGAAAATGTCAAAGGTGTCAACTTTGTCCAGGTCTAGCACTTAGCAATGAATATTTTAGTAAATTGACTCAAAATACATTTTGTTCCCTGACAGGGGAATGTAATACCATTGATGATAACGATGAACAATTTGAGGAAGAGAAAATAGTACCAAGTAATAACGATCAAAGACAGCTACCATAGCTGTTATAAAGGTGCAATGGCATGTGTAAATTCTCTGTTATTAGGTTTATTTGGAAGTCAACAAATATATCCAAAACAGCAGGAAAATTGTGATTACACCAGGGACTGGAAAAGACAACAAAATTCTTAATCTAATGCTAAAAATCTGTGATCAGGTATTAAAAAAAAAAAAAAATAAGTCCATCAGAATAGTTTTAATGCTGTACATTATTATAAGACAAATAGATAAAAATGGGTGACAATTTTTCCAGCCATTGTGGAATGGGCACAATAACAGTAATGCATGAATTTGACAAAGTATGGTGAGATTAGGTTTGTTTCCGCCCTTGAAAATGCTGAAAGCAGTCTTATTTCTTGGTGATATTAAGTCCCAACAAAACAGTTTAGATGTTACACAGCTCACACCTGATATGGGATATGAAAAAAAGTGTCACCTATGTCAAGTCCCTGAATTCAGCTGGGACCTTTTTTTCTAGTTTTTTTAAAACAGGATGGAAGAAGTTTGGAGCAATAGCTGAGAGTAGTAGCATGATCTTTAATAATGGAGAATGTCTTACTGGTTCTTACTGGTAGAGTATAATGTAACCTTTTTTTATCCTCTACATTCCATCTGGAAGCTATCATCTTCGGCAACAAGTACTATCCTCTCTTGTAACAAGCACTGTGGTGCAACAGGAGTGGATCTATAGAGTGAAATCAGTGACTGGGAGAACACTGCTAAACACTGGGGACTCCACTGTGTGTTGAAGAGTTTCTATCAGACTAGCTCTTGTCTGGTTCTGGGAATTGATGGTCCATTAATACCCAATACACAGACCCAAAGCACAACCCATTGCTTAGTTTCAGCCTAAAGGATTCCAGTGCTTGTCATCCAAGATCACACTGCGGTGAACCAGAGAGCAATTGGGGCAGGGAATTCACTTCAAAAGTGCCCTAAAAACCTAAACACTAAAGTAGATACACCCTTTGTGAACTGGGGTTAGAGAGGGGTGGCAAACAGATTCTCTATCATGTGAAACTTTCAGAGGTTGCATGAAGAGCTGATACTGCAAAATTTTGATGTATTCAGGGAGAGAGGAAAAGAGAAATTTTATTTTATTTTAAATATGGATGAAAAGAAACAGCACAGCTAGGAAATTACATGGGTTTGGTAGGAAATACTTCTGACCTTTATGGAAGCAAAGTAGAGCAAGATGAAGCGCATTCCCTTCTGATGGCTGCAACCTCTCTTTCGGTCAGGAAGAAAGGATTTTAGAGTGGTGCCATCCAGGATCGGGGCACCAGACAAAGAATTCACCAGCTTGGTTAAATTACAGCAGGGAAAGAGAAAACAGCATGAAAATCCTATCTGGATTCCCTCCCTGGTAATATCGCGGCCCATGGGAAAACAAACTGTGGTAGGAGTCAGAAGAGAGAAGAGTTTGGATTACAGGGATTGCACAATCACAGAATCACAGAACGGTTGGGGTTGAAAGGGACTTCTGGAGATGATCTAGTCAAACCCACCTGCTAAAGCAGGTTCACCCAGAGCAGATTGCACAGGAATATATCCAGGTGTGTGTTGAATATCTCCAGAGAAGGAGACTCCACAACCTCTCTGGGCAGCCTGTTCCAATGCTCTGGCACCCTCAAAGTAAAGAAGTTTCTCCTCATGTTTAGATGCAACCTCCTATGCCCCTCATCCTATCACGGGACATCACTGAAAAGAGTCTGGTCCCATCCTCCTGACACCCATCCTTGAGATATTTATAAGCATTGCTAAGATCTTTTCTCAGCCTGTAAGTGGGAGTTGAATTCGATCCTATCTGCAACAATCAGCCCAATCCTTCATACAGGCATGCTCAGAGGAGGAAAAGGACAGCAGAGAAAGAGAAGTTTCAGCCATCTGAGACTCAGCCTCTGAGGCCCTACCTGTCAAAAAAAATGAAGGGCAAGCAATCTTCATTTTACCATATCACTTTGTTCCCTTTAAAATGGCACCCATGAGGAACTACCGATGAAATGAGCTTTGGGGTTTTTTGTTTAAGTAATTATTTTTGCATCTGAATATGGCTGTTATGTAGAAGCAAACAACATGTCATAAGGAGTAGAACCTCATTGTAGTACTATGAGAAATATGAAAGAAAGGCTCATTGGTTTTCATTAAATTATTTCAGAAGTGGCTGTGAACATAAATATAATCCTCTCAACAAAACCATTTCTCACCTACACAAGCATATTTTAACAAATGAAAAGCTTTCTCTTCAAAGGTAATGATAAAACTACAATTCAGCTGTCTCTGTGTCTGGTATTTTGATATGGAGGGCACATATTAGTATGTTCTGAATAAATTTCTGAGTGTTATTGCTAGTATACTAACTCCTTGGTTAGCCTGATGCCATCTTTGCTGAGGTGTTATTCTGAAGATTTGTTCAGACAGAAATGTTTTTGATGTCACAAAAGGACACAATTCACTCCCAAAGTTTTTCCACAAATGCAGAGAAGGTTTTGAATTCAAGATCTTAAATATGATCAATATTTAGTATTCAATTTTCAACATTCAATTTGTTTTAGAAGTGAGACATTGAGCAAAAGAATCCTTGTGAGTTGGTAGTTTTCAAAGTAAGTGGCTAAAAATTTGTCCTGATGTGCCATAGAAAGGTGACAGAGCAGAGGGTTGAAGGAAGAACAGAAGTGGTGTCAAATCCCAGAAATGGGCAGAATGAAAGATCCTTGCAACAGCTTGAGTAACAATGTTTTAGGAAACTTTTTATGTGTTTCCAGGGGGTTTGCTGTGGTACATGCATAACTGGGGGTTTTGAAAACAGGAATCAGGCTTCTTATGAGAGGAAGGCTAGGGAGCAGCTGCCTGCTGGGATGAGAATTGACAGGTAGGAAAATGCAGGCACTGTTGAAGCTCCAAATTAAACATCAGTTACAGTAAAAATCTTAGTTTATACATGGTTCTGCAGAAATTATCTGGAGATTTCAAAATGAAGCTTTTTTCCCTCCCTTGTTCTGAGCGCAGATATTGAGTTTAGTGGGTACATTACTGACAGTGTTACATCACAGAAAAATCTGTGCTTTAGTGGCATGCCTTTTGAAACCAAACTTTTGCATAAAATTAACATGAAACAGGTTTAACAAGTACAAAAGCTCATAAAAAAAACCTTCTGTTGTCTTGTGAATAAAGATAAGCAAAAAGATTTTTCACCTAAATCAAATCCATGGATGCTTTTGGAGATCTGTTTGTAGTTGAGGTAGACTCCCTGTTACACAAGATCTGGTTTAAAATCCTAAATAGATTAGAGTATACTGAGTCAGGTCCTCTGATTCTGCAAAATAATGTCTTTTGAATCTAACCTTGCTTTGATAAAAGTTGTAGAAATTCAGTATCTTTCAAAATCAGGCCACTTCTGTAACTATTGTTTCTCTCTAACCACCAGTCAAGGGAATGTGGATCAACCTTTCCTTAAAATGAAAGCTGACCCTTGTCTTGTTTGTGGTGGTTGGGAGAGTCATGAGCAATGGGTACAACTGTAGATCTCAGGTCTGCTTATTCATCCTAAACCTCGGTACCTTGATCAGGAGGGCTGGCTAGCACCTGGGGAATGTGCACGGCTGCGAGCATGGGCAGCAGCCATTTCCGTGCCTGCACAATTATTTTCTTATTGTGGGACAGAGAACACAATTCACTACCCAGGTTAAGTGCAGGTGTCTGTCTGTAACCTTGGTATCTTCACATCCCATGGTAAATCTGCCTCTAGCTATCATGATGGTATCTGAGTTTAGGACAGGACATAAGGGTTCTGTTACTCAGTTCTCAGACACATACATTTTACCTGGAATTAAAACAAACAAACAAACAAAAAAAAACACAAAACCAAAAAAAAACCCTACACTGCAATGGTGCAGCTTCCAAGGCAAGTAAATGCTACCTGATGTTCATACAGAGAGGCTCTCTTATGCAATTTAGCTCAACACAATTAACAGAGCATATGGCTATTAACATGTTACAGGAAGAAAAAAATACTTCCCAAGCACCTAACAGCAACATGTTGTGATCCGTGGATATAAATGACCAAATAAAATGAAAGGATGTAAAAATGTCACAGAAACACCAGCCATAATCTAATGTTGTCAGTGCACTCTACACACACCTTGTAATTACTAACACATTTGGCCTACTAATACTTTCTAGACAGAGGAGCCCACCACTTCTTTTTTTGCCTAAGCTGCTTTTGATCCCTCACAATTGATTTAAACTCTTCCACCGCTTCCTTTGCCTAGTGAAATAATGACGAGATATCACAGAACAAGGGAGAAGAGAGATGGCGGTATTTACACACATGCCAAGCAGCTCTATTTGCAAACTTTCAGTAAATTAAATAGCACAATAAAAGTCCTAACCTGCTGGAAGCATTTTAAGCTCTTCTCTTTTCCTCCCAGCTTCTTCTGACACACGCGCTTCTCCTCCTTTCGCAGCATTAAACTGCTTTTCCACTTCCTTTACAACAGTGGGAATACTTCCCTTATGGGTGTCAGGATCTTTTGGAGAGGTCAGAGGTTGCTCTGCAGAGGAAATGACAAGCTGTGAAATGTAAGAGAACAATTCCTTCCACATGTTTCCTTGCTCCAGGAGCAGTAAGGGGTTGTCGGCTAGCATCACCATGGGATGGGCCAGGCCTTTGCCTAGCAGTCCTGTCAAAACTAATTTACAATTAAAGACTTGCGCAACTGTTTAAAGCTTTACAACTCCAGCAAGTTTCAAGGACTGCCACAGACAAGTGGTACAAACCAACCTTATTTTTAACAGCCAGGCAGGAAGACAGACAAAAAAAAATGCTCTAAATTGTACAGATAAAATATATACCTGAAAGTGATCCTTCAGTATAATATTTAATTATAAGTTCACAGTTTGGGAACTAAAAAAATTTCAGCTGGTCTAACTTTTCTTCTGGTAGGTGCATGGGGCACATGAGCCACATGTGCTGCTGTTAGCAAACTTTGTGGGGAATGGAAAAATAAAGTTTAGGAAAAAAATGAGCTATTTGCTTATCATAAGAAAATAAGTGTCATTAAAACCATACTCAAACAGCTGTGTTGCTTTTTTCTTTACATTCTCACAGTATAGTAAAGCAGGGGGAAATGAGGAACAAGCAAACTCTCTGGAAAGAAAATGTTACAGACACATAGAAAATCAGCACATAGGTGTTTAGTCCAAATGACAGCTCATGTAATGAGAGTCTTTCTAAGTGACAAATCTACCCAACAAAGCAGTAGCAACAAAATATCTCTGGCAGCCCAGATACTGGGAGCAGTGTAGTCATGCTATCAGAACACCATACCCAAGCTAATTAGCCTGTGTCACAGCTCTACTATGGCAGATCATCCTGCTCCTGGGACCAAACCAGCCTGGTTACCTTCGAACACTTTCCCTGAAAATCTTAGCTGATAGGACCTCTCCTCCAATACAGTTCAGGATAAGCAAAATTCCCATTTTGATTTCACACTGTAGGGCTTGGGATAACTTCTGCTTAAAAAGATGTACAATTGGTCATGACTATTTAGATACAGGTAGTGATTTTTCCTGTAATTTGACCAAAAACCACACACAACTTGGCACTAAAAAGAAATCGTTTCAGTATTTTAATCCTCCTCAGCCATTCTTCCACCTTCTCCCTTCAAACTGGCTGATATCAGGGAGGTGTGAGTAAGTCACTAGAATGAAAAATTTTTTACTTCAGTTCTACAAACTACAAGAGTAAAATCATCCTTGGTTTTCTATTTGCCTATTTTTTTATCCCATTTCTGATGGGCACAGGTAGGTGTTTGCATGTCAAGTCAGAGGAAGAGCACAGCCAGAAGAGCAAACATATGGAAGAATGTTCCCAACAAGTGCAGAGTAACAATTCCCAAGTAAGCCTAAGTCTGACCTAAAAGTGTTTGACCTGGAGAAAAAAATATATGCCTGCTGTCCAACTACTTTTCTGAAAGATCTGCCACTTTCAAAAGACTGAGTTATGCTGACATTTTGTAGATGTAAATCTCCTCTTTTATGGACACTAACATCAAATGGGATTCTTCCTGTGGATTGAAGAAGAATTTGCGTATTTAGTGTTAAAACACTGGAGATTCACATTTATGAAGTTTTCATGCATTTGAAGGCAACATTTCTGGTAGCTGCATCAAATTTTCCTACCTATGGTACCTCTATTAGAGTTGTTACCACCTTCTACACAACAATGGCTAATAAATTCCACAGAGAAATTGTCATTTATTTCTTGACAGGGACTGTTGATCCCTTAATGCGGCAACAGATCAACAAGAGAGGCTTTTTTTAAAAAAAAAAAGGCAAAGGATGGTGATTATGGATGTGGAAACTGTCTTGTTCCACTCTAAAAGAATGAGGAGAAGATATGATTTGAACTAAGAGACACGTTAGATCTGATAATGGGCATCTGTGACCTACAAAGGAGGTAGAACGGGAGGTATTAAGTTGCATTTCTTTGCGTTGTACTCTGAAAGAGAGATCTTGTGCAACAGGGAAGAGTCATACCTAGCCCAAGGCAGAGCTATGGCTTAAAAGAATAATGTAGCCTGAAGTTAATGGAAATAATATGAAGGTTCTGTCTTAAACTTCTAAAACCGAGACAAATTTGAAGTGAAGGTTAAAACACCATCTCCTAACCTGCTCTATTTAGCTTATACCTTGCAGGACCACATATGGTACTGATACGTAAGATCACTCACTATTTAGACTACTGCAGCAGAGTGAGTTACAGAGCACCAGTCTTCATTTAGACTATTCTTGCTTTCTCTGGTTTGTGTCTCAACCTTAATGTCACTTTAACAGAGCTTCCCCCCTCTGCTTTTGGTAGTTTAACAGATATAATATAGTATTTATAGAGCATATCAATGTGCGACAGCTTGCCACAGATCATAAACACATTTTTCTGTTGGAAATGTTGAAGTCGTGATTTTCACCACGTGATCTCCAGTTCCCTAAGGTTTGCTCCTTTAATTGTAAATAGCCAGAAAGTCATCAAGCTAGCATTTAATAAACTTTTAATTTGAAATGGATTACCACATGTTGTGTTTGTTTACTCATTATTAAATCTCTTAGCAACATATCACCAGCAGAAACAGCATACTGTAGCACTGCATAGATACATTAAAAAACAAACCCATGGGGGATATTAGCAGCTAATAATATCTTTAAAGAAGGCTCCAAGAAAAATAAATAAATATAAACAATACCAAAAATTACTCCTAGAAATTTTGTTAGTGCAAATCTGTTTGGCATGGAAATTGCAGATCTTCCATGATCACTTTATCAGTATATTTCAGAGGTCTGCATGCAAAATATGGCATACGTTAATGCTCTTTCTCAGTTTTTATAAATGTATCTTTCTGGACTTCTCAAACTGAGTATCACACGTTTTTCCATGTGTTTCCAGAAGTGTGACCTATTTAGTTGTACCTTCTATGCCTATATGTGAAGACTGAAGACAGGACCAAACAATTATGAGAATAAGTTTGATTTATTAAGAGCTTGTCCATAACTCCTCAATGCTGAGAGAAACTGGCTGCAACTTCACCTTTGGATCTGCTAGTCATGGTTTTGTGCTGTATCTAGAAGCATCTTAGCAGATATGGAGAAGATACACACCAACAAAAAGGACCTTACTGCTCAGTACAATGTATTATTATACGCCTGTGCTTCTGATATTGGGTTGGTTATGTAGAAGCCTTTGATCACAGTGCAGTTGTTGCTTAGCCTAAAAGTGTCCTAAACCATCACTCACTGTCTAAAAAATACTTCCACTGAACTCTTCTCATGTTATACTTCCAAACTGAGCTGCACATTCAACATGTTAAATGATGATTGGTTATCTGCTCTCTTTCTTTCCATCCAATATCCTCCTTTTTCTCCTCCTTATTCTACTAGTGTCTTCTACTGTGCATCACTGCTGCTGTTTTCAAATGTCCAAGGAACCTCTGCCCTGAAGAACTAAATCTCCCTTTTGAGTCTGCACATAATATCACACAGACACTACAATCTGTGGGTTGGCTGCATCCTTCATTTCCTTCATTTCCTTAAACAAGAGGGAATATAGGAATGTCTGCATACCAATTCTTTTTGTCCATGACAGATCCCACATGCTAAAAAAGAAAAATCAATGGCAGTGTCTTGCCATTCTTCTCATTCCTGGATTTCTAACAGAAGAGGAGCAATTTCTGAGTCCATTGTAATATGGTCAATTATGTCTTCAATGTAGGTACATCAGGAGATTCAGAGAGGCCTGGGAGGATGCTTGGTCTGAAAGTAACATCCAGCAATTTTTTAATAAAGCTTCTTGGGAGATCTGCTACACATAAGAAAATGATACCTTGTCTTTCCTATGGGTTACCACTTGATTGAATAATAGTGGAATTTCATGGGAGTAGCATAAGGCATGCCTCTGATTCCAGAACTATCTCCCTGCCAAGTCTGAAGTGCCTGTTCTAGAGTTCTTCCAGAAATAATTAGACAAAAAAGTACCTTTTCATTTTTATTTATTCCTGTATGACTGGTGTTATAAGCAGCCAAATTATTATTGCAGCAACTTTCCAAGCATTATTCAGCTTCAAGCAGAGGCCAGCATGGAAAGTTTCATCCTCAGTAATGAGGCTCGTTTAAATTGCTCTCAACTGAAAACAAAGTTGAGCAACATTAATAAGAACAATCACAGTATTCTAGCTATAAAACATGTTGGACCAATATCTGAACGAGGAAAATCTAACTTAACAAGAAGAATAATGGCTAGCCAATGCTGAAATGAAACTACGGATGTCTCCAATGAAAGCCTGAATACAAACATGAAAGTCTGAATCCATTACCTTGTGGTCCAGACTGTTCAACCTTCTTTGAGACACCATTATTTTCAGCAATGCTTGAATATGTGAGGAGCTCGGGTGGGAAATGAAGGTGCATATCACACTTATTTTGCTTATCTGAACCCTGTGATAGTTTAGTTATCTATTAAAAAAACAAAACAAAACAAAACAAAACATTAACATAAACAGTTCAGTATTCCACAAAGCCAGGACATACTTTTTTATACACTCTGAACCTTAGAAGTCCCAGATGTTGCTGTGAGTATTTTAGGAAGTTCTTGCTTCTCTGTGCTCCATTTACTATAATTTTCCCTCATATCACTTTCTCCTGTACATCTTTTCCCCATGCTTACAGAGTAAAGCAGACATCTCAGTAGATGGGGGTGACTCACAATCAAAATTCAGAATCATCTGGGAAAATAGAGATTCCCTGAATCATTAAATCATCCTAGCTCATACACTGAGTTGAAAGACTAATTTTTGCAGCTTTGGGGTCTTCCCCTCACCCCATTTCAACTAATTTTAACTCTTCTGCTTTGTTTTGGTTTAGGTTTGGTTTTTTGTTTTGTTTGGTTTTGTTTTTGTTTTTTTTACCATAGATCTACTAATGTTGTTTCTGACATTCTTTTTCCTAGCATATCTTAGGTATATTTTGGTATAAATTCTTATATCTCTACATGATTCTGAAGTTATTTTCACTTTCTTTTACTCTTCATTAGCGCCCCCCCCCCAAAAACAAAAAAAAAAAAAAGCCTGAAATTCATCACTAAAATAAAATTAATAACTACCCTTTCTATTAAGTAAACTCATATGTTAGAATTAAGATGCTTTCAGAATTCACGTCTTTTGGTAAGTGTTTTTTCCTGAGCCAGACGTGACTATAAAAGAAGTATAAGTTTGAGGTCTTGTTAAGATTCTGAATGAGGGAATGTATCTCAGTTATAACAAAACATTGAACTTGCAAGTCCAGAACCAAGCTTCCATCGAAGGGGCCATTTTCACCAAAGACATACAAAAAAATGTCACATTTGAATTATGTCTGAAAACTCTCCAAAAGCAAGGTTTCTACCACAACAGAGCCTTGCTCTCTAGCTGAGGATCCCAGATGTATAAACGCAACAATATCATAAACAATTTTATTTTGTTTTGTAGACATGCAAAAACACCTCTGAGATTCACTAAAACTGTGGAGGAAACTATCATGTGCTGGTGGCAGGTTCAAACTCAGAATTTCAACTCTTGATCTATTTTTTGATCTAATTACTCACCCAAACAATATTTTGATGTTTGAAATAATCCCAAAATTTGGCTGTAAAAACCCATACTAATTTCACATAAAAGTTGGAGGTGCATATGATTTTCATTTCCTGTTTATGCCTTCTGGGTAGGCTGGTAAACTGCTTTTGGGAAAGATGGTATTGATTTTAAGGCTGACAGAAGACAAGTAGAATCTGTTCTGAAGAACATGTCTAAACCAACAGGTCTAATTTTTCAAAATACAAACCTGAAAGTAGAGATTGCATAACCAATTATCCAGATCTTGAGAAATAAAATTTTCAATTTTTTTGAATCGGTCAATTTTGGAGTTATAATGGCCTCTGAGGAACGGACATTTAAATTTTCCCTCCAAAGCACTGAAATTGTTGTCACACAAGGGAAAAGCTCCCCATCCCACTTCTCGATCAATCCATGTACAGGCGCCACGAAGAAGGAAGAGCTCAAAGAGGAAGACCATGCCTGGCTTCACAGCTTTTCTAGGTGGTAGAACCTAATAAAGGAGGAAGAGAGATTTATTAGCTATAAAAACAGCACAAGGAAGCCAATTGCCTTTTATCACATAAAGGTCTACAAACTTCATACTTTTTAACCAATTTTGCATGCTAAAACAATTAACAACTCTTCTCTTTCCATCAAATCATGTATTTGAACAATTTTCCACTCTGACAGAAAATGCTGGGTGGTTTTTTTATGCTAATTTTACAATTTTTTTCTGTCTTAGCTTTCTGAAAGTGTTCATTTTCTGTCTTTATCTGTCAGTGGTGGAAAATCATTGCCACTATAAAACTTTAAGACAGAGTTACAAGCCATCTTGGGAATCTGAGGTGTCCCTGTGAGTGCTTACTGAGATTCACCACTGGGTTCTTCTTGCAGCAACTTCGGAGATTTCATCCAAATACCCAGTGAGAACATTTGAAAGCTTGTTCCTCACTCTCCTCAACTCTTCTCCACTCAGTTCTGGCAATTATACTAGTATAAAATAGCCTTCCCTCCTTTAAATTAAAGCATGGAAACCCTTCTTGCAAAGTATGTGAACCTCCAAGTAGGGTCAAAAAGGATTTTGAGGTAGTAAACTCTCAGCATACCAAAGACTGGCAAATACTGTTTATACTTTAAATAAGGTAGCTAGAGATATTCTTCTGAGCAGCTTGGAGCTGTGGAAGAGGGTTACCAATGCCTTAGGGCCCTGTAGCAATTGTGTTCCCACGGCAGAGACTTGAAAATTGGGGGTGAAAAAACACCCTGAAGTAATGAATTTATGTAAATCCCTCTGTAAGGTTTGCTGTGTGAAGCAATGCAAGGTCATGAAGAAGACAGTAGAGAAGGAAGCAGGGCACAAAGAAATCTAGTCCTACACCACAATTTTAACTGTTTTCTTTAATTAATGTGGGGGTTGATCTGGGTCCTGTTAAACAGCTCTAATGCATTCAAAAGGGCAAACAAAACAAAACTCAAACAAAAGCTAGAACATGAAAGCTTACTACAATCATACCCTGGCTGACAGCTCTGAAGGAAAGTCACCTGGGGACAAGGGGAACAAATACATCAGCTACACCTCCCACACAACAAAACATCTGCTTCACCACTGCTCCTACACATTATCCTGGATTATAGAGAACTGCGACTGCCTAATCTCTTAAATAAACTACCCTGGATGCTTCTCTAATAGAGATATTGCTCTGCTATTTGAATGTTTTCCGCCTTTTATTGTTCCCACTTCAGTCCTCAAAGTTCATAGCAGCAAATGCTGTTATGGTATATTTTCTTTGCTGAGAATCTGCTCAGCCTTACCTTACCTTTCAGCCAAAGTAGAGAAAGAGGAGCCTTTTCTCCTTCTCTCTTCCCTGTGAACTGGCCACAATTGTAGAAGGCCACAATATTCAAGTGTATTCTCCAACTCAGAATGTCCTATAGGATATACTGTCAGTACTTACAGAATCACAGAATGTGAGGGATTGGAAGGGACCTCAAAAGATCATCTAGTCCAATCCCCCTGACGGAGCAGGAACACCCAGATGAGGTTACACAGGAAGGTGTCCAGGCAGGTTTTGAATGTCTCCAGAGAAGGAGACTCCACAACCTCCCTGGGCAGCCTGTTCCAGTGTTCACTCTCACTGTGAAGAAGTTTCTTCTCATAAGTACTTTCTGAAACTCAGAATAAGACTTCCAAGTCTTTTTAAATTAGTGGGGATTTCCTCAATCAGACAACATTCTGGAGCTGACAACCAGCCACAAATCTTTACTGCTTCAAATATTTCTGCACATAAGTACATACCTCAATGAAGCTTTTTCTTGACTGATACTCTTAAATGCAAGCACTACTTTTTTTTACTCCTGATTGAAGAGTTGGCAAGATAATAAGTACAACTCAAGTATAGCCAAATTTTTTCTCTCTCTTTTCTGAAGCAGCCAAGGGATTATTCACACCAATACATGTTCAGAGTTGTGCTGCATTCTATAATTTTTTCGAAGAGATGAATATAAATTGTTATTTTAATAATATGACTTCCTGTTTCAAATGACATATTATTATTAGATAACGGCAAGAGAGAGGGTGAAATTTAAGGAAATATTTTAAAACTATAGATATTGTCATTATTATGTAGGTGTACTTTATATTAATCATGTAAATATATTCTAAGACTTAGTGTAGGCTTAAAATGAAACAGAAGCATCTGTTGAAAAATGCCATAACCCTGTGGCAGCTGCTATTAAACCATTAACAGTATCAGGTTTCATTTAAACCAGATTTACCATTTTCTATAACAGCCCGTGGGAAAGCTAAAAACATTAGGCACAAATTACAGACAAAAGAGATCCTTAATCAAGCCATACATTTCATTTGGCTAGCTGGGTGCTAGATAGCAACCTCTACACTACAAATTAAAGGTGGTGGTTACAAGACTATGATCAAAGACAATTGTCTGCATTATTGAACAATCCCAAAGCACAAGCAGCTGAAATCACTGCCGTATTACAACATCCCTTTCAGTTTCTCCCTTGTTTCCCAGACTTACTCTTTTCTTTAGAATAACTTTGCAATACACTCTATTCTGCCAGCCTGCCTACAAACAGGCAGTGGTCAATCAATTGGTGTAAGTGTAATTGTATTAAAAATTCATTTCTTTGTTTCCTGCTTGCAGTTATTCTTCATTTGTTACAAGCTCCCATTCTGGACCTAGACTGCAAAATCACTCTTGGGGCTGGAAGCATCCCTTTTTGCTTACTGTTACAGGACCTGCATGTTTAAGCCATGCCATGTTCCAACCATGAAATGACAAAACACACAAGAAGAAAAATAAGAATTTTGTCACACATCTGTGTTCTACAAGGCCTGAGACTGTAAGATTCATTCTGGGAGCCCTCACACATGAATACCACGTGTCTGAGCCAGGTAGGGCAGTGTCACATGTCTCACATACAAAGTCAAATAAAAGATACTTACCAATAAAAAAATCTCTTTCTACTGAATCCATACAAAAACCCTGGCCAAGTGTCTGCCTGTTACTCTATGCCAGCACGCCAAGCATTCACACAAGCACCTGTGGGCTTTTGTTTCCATCCTGACGGCTGCCAGGAGCATGATTTATACAGAGGAACTGCTGTTTAGGAAGGGACAGCCAAGCTGAAGCAGAAGAGTTTCAAAAAGGAGGCAGGTCCCCTCGACAGCCCATGCTAAACCTCTTCCCACCATTCACACTGAATGCACATCCCCATCACAGCCTGCTGCCCCACAGCCGCAGGGTCAAACAGCCCTGAGAGGGAGCTCAGTGCTCTGCCACCTGCCCTTCATTAGCCTTCTCCTAGGCAGCCAGCCTGAGAGCAGGGATTTGGGGCATGGCCAGCACAACCTGTAGGCAGAGATGCACAGAAGCATTTATTTAGGCACGTAGCTCCAACTGAAATCCACAGTCCTCAAGTGTCTACAATACCTCTGTGGGCTTGGGCTGTCAGGCTCAGGTACAGGGCAGGGAACAGCTCAGGTGGTTACAGAAGGAGGAGAATCAGCAACTGCTCACTCATCAGAGACCAGGGCCCTGCGAGGAAATGGGAAGCAGTGATTTCTGGAGCTGTGGGAGAAGATACATCTGCAGAGACTGCTGCCTGGCTCAGGGCATTGCCTGGGATGGGAAAGGAACAGCCAGCTCAAACTGACCAGTCTGTTTTGATGGACTGCTTTGTTTCTGAAGAAAAAATAAACAGCTATATTTTCACTGCTGGTGGAAACCTCTTTTGAGGCACCATTTAATAATTTAGCCCAGAAGCTTGTATCAACACTGTTGATACTCAAAGAGAGAATACTACATAAATACAGTTTTCTGAGTTCTAATGGGTCTGCTCTCTAACATCTTAGATCAATGTTTCTCCTTGCTTGGCTAAAATCTTCATTGAGGTCTGTGAGGCATAAGGCCTTTTACAGTGCAATGACAGCATCCAGTGCCCCCATTTTCCTAGTGTAATTTCTACTGCAAAGAGAGATGCTGCAGAGAATAAATAATACTATTGTGTGCCTGCACAGGCACAAGTAATTCTTCTTAGTCTGCAGTTAACAGTATTGCATTTAATTGAATTAAATCATAGTGAACTAAAATTATCTCTTGTCACTATTTCCAAATTCAACTGTTTTATATCAGTTTTATTGTAATATATCTTACTTCCCCATATGCCACCATAATTTCAGCAAAGAAATCATTTACTCTAGAGAGACAATGAATTCTATTTGAATATTTCAATAAACATATCCAGCATGCAGATTTGGGGTTTTTTTGTCTGAATTACTTTTGGGCTCTAACATTGTCAGAGAGAAATGCACCTTTGCTTCTCTCTTTTGCACCTTCAAATGCCTTGAAATTAGAATTAAAAGGACAAGAATTATGTTACTTAATTCATACAACACAAACATTTGACCACTAAACATGTACAACTCAAATGAATTAAAGTGAATCAGAACACGTAAAGGCAATTCAATGTTTACCTATTATATAGAAGAATTTTGCAAAACACCATATAAATTGATAGCTCATCATTTCTGATCACAAATATTATGGCAAATGAACCTCACTGGTATAAAACATGTAGAAAACCTTTAAAATAGGAAGCTGTTCCCATCAAACTATTTCATTAACAAATAAAAAAATACTTCACTATGTCAAATGAATAGTGCTGGAGATGAGGCTGTGATTTCCAAAATAAGATGGAGCTTTCATAACTAGATTTCAAGCCCTCCCTGGTTATGTACAAGACCAGCAGAGAGGCAGAAGGAAGGGCATTCTTGGAAAGTGTTTATGTAACTTTGAAATTTATAAAAGGCCAGAGGGGAGGGAATAGAAACATGGGCTGAGATAAAAATAAAATATCATGTTATTAGGTTTTTCCAAAAGTCCTATCTATCATCAGAATGTCCTGGAGTAGCTAGAAACTTACTTCCCCAGCTTTCCATTGCTGCCTTTCTGTGAACAGGTATCTGAATACAAAATAACACATGAATCCAAGGAGGACTCTGAAGTGTGCTATCATTCATTTCCCCATATATATATAGTATTTTTTCTATTTTTTTAAAAAAGGAACAGACCTTTCAAGCCTGACATAGGGTCAAACAACTTCCTGACTCCTCTCCCTGCAGCTTGCAGATATTCTTCAGCCTTTATGCAGTACCACCATCTTTCCTGTGATCCAGTATCCCAACTTCTCTGATTGTGGGGGAGTACAGATGATAATTGGTCATGGTGTGGCACGGTGTGAGAGCTCGGGATTGTGGATGAGATGCACAGAGCCCAGAACAACAATGTCTACAAGTAAGCAATTTATTCTCCTCTCTCAGTCCTACAGGGGAGGCAGGGAGCAGGATTTTTCATGTATCATTGCACCAAAGCAACCCAGCATCTTCCCAGCACCGCACCGAACGCTCCAATGGAAGCACTTCCTGCCCTCTCTCATGCCACCAGGGCAGCACTGATTCCCCACCACCTCCCTTTCCTCTAGGAGAGATAACTCAGCGCATAGTTAACACCAGCAGCATCATATGCAGCATGACTACCTTACACCAGAGGACCAGAATCTGGCCTTTTATTTTCACATATACAGGGGAATAATGTTTGTATTCTGTGAGCTTTAGCCTCTGCATCTGTTGCTAATCGTCCTGGCACATCTGCTGCTAATTCTTTTCTGTTCTTTGACCAGCAGGGAGTAGTAATGTATGGTACAGCCAGTACTAGCCTCCCTGAGCTTTTCTGGTGATATACCGCTGGCCTGGGCAGATTCTGACCTCATCTTGTGAGGGAATAAATTGTCTTTGCAAAAGGAAGGCAGGAACCCTGGTTCCTTCTCCTGCCACTCCTGTCTCATTTATTCCTGAGATTGACTCCAGCAGAGTCAGAGCATGACTTTCCTGGGATAATGTAGGCCACCGACATGAAACAGCAGAGTTTATTTCTTTTGTGTCAAGAGGACATGTTCTTTTGCTCAGAAACCACTTGGAGCCAAGGAGTCTCATGAAGACGTGGCTTGTTCAGCACACAGGGCTGAGTCACACAGCAGTGCCACTCTGCCTGCCTATGGCTCCCATGCAGGAACAGGCAGCTTTCCTCTCCTTTTTGCTCCACCAGCTGCTCCATCTCAGCTCTCTCTCCTTATGCTCTTCTGAATTCCCCATCACATTTCACACAGAACAGCATCCCCTTCCTCTTCAAGTGTTGGTCCATCTGGGGATGCAACAACATTCCCTTCATGAGGAAAGCTGTGCCAACGCAGAGTTCACACTCCTGCAGCTTTTCCTGGATGGTCCAGGTCTGGTCAAGCTCTGCTCTCTTTCCAGGGTCTCAGCTAACATCAGCAAAGAAACAGGAAGGCTGATTCCTGATAACAAATCACCTTTTCCTTGTGTGCTCTGCTTAAAAATTGCAGGTTTAAACAGGATCACTTTTCTTCTTTTTTTTTTTTTTTTCTTTTGCAGCATACTCTTCCTACTTCTGTAGTACAGCTTTGCAACTAACCTGCTCATCCTGAGTTCACAGCCAACTACTCAAAACATGAAATGCTTCAAAACCAAATATTTTAAGGGGGGAAAAAAAAAAAAGGTTTCTTCTGAGAGTGTTTCACTGCCTCCCACAACTTGTAGGTGTGGACCAAAACACGGGTTAAGCCCCCTCTCACACTTCCAGGCTTTCAGCCCTGGTGAGTCACGGAATTGCTCCATTTTTCCATTCACAGCATTTTTTGTTGGGGCAGGCATTTACTTTGCTCTTAATGTCTTCTGTTGTCTGGAGTTTACTTGAAGCTAAGGATACAGGCAGGAGCTGCTGCATTCTACTTTCCTGCTGATCTATCCCAGATAATATATGACTTTTGAACAACTTTTGTATACAATGGCTCATGTCAAGCTGTCTTAAAGATATAATTTCCCATTAGGTAGGGAATAGGCTGTGGAGGCATCCAAATAAAAGTCTGTCCCTAAACACTCCTGATTTTTAACATATGTCTGCTAGATTTTCCAACACAGACTGCATACCTTACAATAGTTAGATATGATGCATTACAATGTAGGTCACGTATCTGAGGTCTTGGGGCAGTATGTTTTGGTCTAAGATGAAAGGTCACATGTGGTACAGCCTAATAGGTGTTTCCAACAACTCTTTCACTATCAAAAACAAAACCTGGGATAAGTAGTGGCCTTTTGCATATGTAAATCAATTGCATAACGCTAAATACAGTAGACGTAACAGATTCTAATATGCAAAAGCTTTGTAATGTCAGCATACCCGGCTTAATGAATTCCTTTAAGTCTTCAGACAGGGCTGGAAAAGGAGTTTTCTGCATTGGGAAAGCAAAGCATATGGGCAGCAAAGGTCTCCGGAGAAACCACCTGGCTGTAGCTCATGGATGGAACAAGATTCATGCGCTGCAGAGCACTGGGGCAAGGACGGTTCCACATGACACTTGCTGCTGGGCCCAGAGCAAGAAGGAAGACTCACAGCTGTCTGGGGACAAGAGCACTATGGAAGGGCTAGCAGTCACCCTGAGCAGCCTGGGGACCTTGGGCCCATGGTGTAAGCAGCACCCAGTCCCAAGGCTGCTGGCAGCAGGTTGCAGAGGACTGTCCGTCTGTCCCCAGGGGTGTGACACCACCAGAACAGACTCGCTCTGAAAACACACATTTCAAAGAGCTGTTGCAAAAAGACATTTAGTGAATAGCAATTGAAGACCAAAACCCCAAACAAATTCAAATAAACAAAATACAAGCAATAATAACTATGTGTTCCTGTTGTGTTTTGTTTTGTTTTTTTTTTTAAAAAAAAAGAGGAAAAGAGTCAAATCTGCAGTCTTTGAATAAATGCAGGCATCTCTCTGAGCTTAGTTCTTGCATTTACCAAAAGGTTCACATAACACCTTATCATCCCAACTACAAATAATTGCATCCAGGGAAAATTTAAGTGGCTCTCATTTTGAAAGTCCTCTGGCACTACCAAGCATTATTACTTCCTATCTTTTTTTATAGTGTATCAAACTCTTATGTTATGTCCTATAAAGTGTCCTAGAGCTAAATGTTCTTCTTCTATGCCAGCATTTCACTCAAAAATAAAATAAGGTGGGGGGAAGTTTGTGCTCTACTTTTCCTAATGATACCTTGTTTTGCAATTACTAAAAGCATGGCAGTCCTTAGCTGCTGACATACAGAAAATAAGGTCCTTGAAACTGTTTGTTTCATCATATTTTAAGAATTAATACCTTAGGTCATGTTAATCAGTTTCTGATATATGTAGTTTTCAAATGCACTTCAGGGGAGAAAATGCTAGCAATGACTAATAACAACAAAGATATGAACTCTATTCATTATATATCTAATTCCAAATGTGAACATTACCAAAGTACTTTGCCATCTTAAGTATTTAGGAAACCTTAAATAAAAAATAAATCCACCTCATTCAGTGAAATAGAATGTCATCTTTTTCCAAGCAAAAGAGTTCAAATTTATTAATTTTGTGGCTATAGTTTAAAATGAGTGCCAGCCCCTACTAGATGACTGCATGATAAGTGTCTTGAAACTTCAGGAAAAGGCACTAAATTTTTCACAGCATTTGTGTTTCATTTTCAGTGTAATAAAAATATGGTGCCCTTTTAATAATGAATAATAGATCTCCTGGTATGATTTACATGCGTGGATTAAATGTCATGTTTGAAAAGTTGCTGTTTTATTCATATTGAATTTCCCTCAAGTAAAACAAAATGGTACCCAGCTACTGTTATAATATTGCTAGTGCCTTGCCACACTGATACATAAATATTAACTGGTTGATATACTCTTTAAAAATCTACAAATTTGAGAACTGTTCTGTCAGCAACTGGGGTTTTATATGCATATGAACTGATTTAGTACCATCCCAAGTTCCAGGTATGTTGGGGAAAATGCATAATGCCCATGCTCACATATTTCTGGAGCTCATACTTTTTTTTGCTGAAGTGCTGATCTTGGAAGGCTGGTGCAGAATAAGGACCGATGTAGAATGGGTGCAGCAGGACCGGGGTTAGAAAGCAGCTTGAGGAGCCCAACACTGACTCAATTGTCCATACTTTTCCACCACAGTGCTGGACTGACATCCCAGGTGACTGCATGGCTTAATTAATGTTATTTTAAATGTCAATTGCAGGCAGTTTCATTGGCTTACAGCGCTCTTCAAATAGCTGAAAATTTCCAGTCTGAACCTACCCTTCTGAACAAAATTTGCTTCCTAGCAGGCACTATTTTCTCTGGAAAAGCATTCCAGAAATGTTTAAAATGTGTTGCAAATACATGAAATATGAACATCTTCCTTAAAGATCCTTTTGCTTAGTAGGTGAAACTTGCAATATACAACAAAATATTTTGGTCCTGAAAATTGAACTCACAGCTGAAAACATTTTTTTAAAGAGAGAAACATTTTAATCACTCTTCAATTCTTATTCCATTGAAACCAATGAATATTTTGACTCTGAAAAGTGAGTGTTTGTTTTATTAATTGTTTCATACAACTGTTTTAATGTTTACTGAACTAACTTAAGAAAAGCAGACTAAAAAAAAGCCCACACACTTCTTCTGAGCAAAACTGAACTTTCACACACTGCAACTCATTTGTGTTCTTCAAGTCATCATTAAGCTGAAAAATGTAATCTGGACTTATTAACATTGGCTCATGGGCACTATGGAGTACTACCTTACTATGGTAGGCACTATGGTACTACCTTAAACACACCGTGAATGAAAAATGTTTACTGGCTACTTAGGTCTTATCTATAGCAGAAGTAGAATCTTAGCTACCATGAGACAGCAATAAGGAAATCATACTAGTAAAACCCTTGGTCTAGTGTGAAGATGATGCGGTCAGATCTGTGCCAGCACTGCCAAAGATAATCTAATTGCAGTAACTGCCTTACAATGTGAACAGTAAACATTTCATCTCCTTTCCTATTCTCTCCTTTCTCAACTTTCACTTCACACCTGAGAAAAATCAGGCAGTGCAAGAGTATATCGAAAGTTTAAGAACAAAGCTTCTTTACTGCCAGAGTTAACCTACTGCATTTTTTGAATCTCAGCTTGAGTTCACCTTCAGTTCATGTTATAATGTAGGTGAAGCTTCAAAATAGCTCTTGCTTCACCTAAACCAGACAGCATTAACCCATCTAAGTCTAAAATTCCTTTACATAAAGATATGGAAACATCCTTGAAATGTTCCCTTTAGACCATGCTGTTAAGTTGCTATTCCTAAAATTGTAAAGAGTCATGTGAAACATCAATTGCATTTTATCCCAATCCAAAGCATTCATACATGTTTTGTACAGCATAATATAAGGAAAAAAAAATTACTCATGTGACTGTCTGGCCTTACTGAAAAACAAACAAAATTCAACTGGAAGAATTAGGAGCCATGGTCTAATACGCAATCAGAGGTTACTGAGGAAGGTAAGTTGACAAACTAAAAAGGAGGACAGTGAAGGAGGGGAAAGAAGGGAAGCTGGCAAGCTGGGGTAAAGAACATTGATTAATGAACAAAAAACATTTTTGAAAGGTCGGGTGCGCAAGTCAGACTAGCCCTGAGGCAGTTCTTACTTACATGACCAGCACTTTCTGTACGCAGCAGGTAACCCATGCTGACACCAACTTTGCCGACATGACAGGGTTATTATTTTTGGAAGGATGTAGTGTTCTGGAACAATTTCTCTAATATATTAGTTAAAGCTAATCTTCCCTTCAATATCAAGCATGCATGTGTTCATTTTCACCATGTTTACACTACTCCTATCATTATTCTAGCCAATGAAAACAAAAGCCTATTCTTCATGTGTGAGCACTTGTATTTCCCTCCCCGTATTATATCCAAGAGCAGCAGTGCTGTTTATGAGATTGTATTCAGATGTTCATCTGGAGCTCACCACTAAGACCTCACTACTGACACTAAGTTTTGTGGTAGATGCTAACAGTCTGAAGCCTAAAATCTGCCCCATCTCAGCACAGATCCTAAGGGTTTCTTTTGAAACATACCTGAAGGCTATGGCCAATACCAAGGTGGAAGAACAGAAAGATAGAATCATGGACGGTACAACAATTACATCTTCAAAATGAACTGGTGGAGGAGGTTCTCTAAAACTACACCATTAAGATTTAAGTGTCAGTTATACAGAAATGTAAACAGGGAATCATCAGAAGGACATTTAATCCAACTTCTCCTGGTCCTGCATTCTAAGTCTTGCACCCTGGTTCAGTAAACCAAAAAATGAAGTTTGGTGAAGATGCTTATTAAATATCCTCTACGAGACTCAAAGAGAATTTTAAAGCAAAGTCTGGAAAAATGGTAAAACTACCAAGCATTTCTTTCAGACCTTTGGATGAAGCATAGTAGTCACCTCCAAGCAATTACTGAGTATTCCACACAAGCCAGCAGAGACTAACAGAAATACAAGTATATGGACTTTGCATGTATTCCTCACAAACACATGTCAGGAGTTATTTCGCATTGAGGAGCAGCTGAACAAAAGACAGGTCACTCTGAACTAGCTCTTGCTTAGTAGTGATAACAGAGACATGCAGTTTTGAATGGAAGACATTCCTCGGGCAGGAGCAAAAGGAGCAGGCAAGACCCAGGAGAAACAGGATGCTGAAAGCAAGAAGCAGGGCATGCCAGAGTTGTTCAGTCATACTGCCTGTTGTCTTCTCCTTTCAATGAAGCCTGAGAAGACAGTGCTTTGTCTTCAAGGCAGTAAGCAGGATACATGAGTCCTGCCTAGGGAGGAATCCCAGCTCAGTGATTTCTGACAGATACGTGTATTTTTTTTAACATCATGTGACAGTCACATTCACTATTTCCCTCTCTACATACATGATTCTTTTGATACCAACAGCTGTATTTACGGACATTGTTCATTATCCATCAGAGATGATGAACAATTAAAAAGCAGAACACGTGACTTAGCAGGACCCAATAGCTGAAATGACCTATCTGCTAATGACTGAAAGCATCAGAGCCATACATAAAAGTTGCTTTATCTAAAAGCTCTTTGGGATAGGAACTGTCTGTTCTGCATCTATAGAAGGGGTAGGAGAGAAAATCTACTGTTCAGGTCACACTGCAAAATAAATGACAGAAAATATAAAAGGCTCTCCTCATTCTACCAATGTCTCATAACACACACACACGCACACAAAAACACACTGAGAGAGGTGGGGGTTGTTTTTCAAACCATAAAGAAGCTTTCATGCGCCAGAGAGTTTATCTGAGACCAATGTTTCAACCAGCACTAGGCATTAGCTACAACAGTGAGCAACTGACACACAACAATCTAAGCATGCACAGCATGCTTAGGCAGGAAAATATGTGTGCCTCAGTCGCAAAAGACAGAATAGAGCCTCAAGTGTTTGGGTCCCTTCCAAAATAATCCAAATGCTGCTTTTTTGGCAAATGGGGGTCAATAGAGCTAAAAACTCACAGAAGGATTTGAGCATTCATGTGTTTATATACACCCACACATTCATTTATTATTCTAAAGCTACTTTACAGAAATCAAATTACATAGCTGACAAGCTGCATAGATAAGAGAGAATAAAAGTAAAATTTAAAATTAGCTGACAACACTATATGATGTAGTGTATATTTGGCACTTTTAGAGTGAGTGATGAGGGTTAACCTAGGGGAAAAAAATTGCACCTTCCTAAATTGCACCTTAAATTATTAAATAAATTATGAACATGATGGAATGCATTAAATATATAAGCCTGAAGGAGAAAGAGCGGATGTGTTTTAACTTTCAAAGCAAAGACAGCATATTTAAGAAGTGTTGCTTACTGTCTGGATACTTTGTCCGAAGTAGATCTCAGTGTCATAGAAGTTTCCATCGTGACTAACAGGCAGTGTTGTCCTGGCCTGAGGTTGCTCCTTCAGCTTGGGCCACTCCAGTAAGCCACCACCTAACCGGCTGAGAACAGAAACTCTGATGGTATAGTGGCCTTTAGGGACCTTATCTTTGACTCCCCTCAGGCATTTGACATGAATTTCTATCAGCTGTGGCATCTTGGAGCAGTCAGCCTAGGGAGAAGGTTCTGAGTTACTGACCTGGGTCGAGCTGACTTTAACCATGCAATTAACAAGAACAAATTTCTTCAAGAAAATAACTACCAAAAAGCAGGCAACACACTTCTTGCTCAACCTGCAATTGCCTACTGCTAACCAAGGATCTGCAATTAGGGAGGTCAAAAGTCAAAGAGATGACAGATAAAAAATTATACAAAAGTACTATAAAATGTACGGCATCCTTTGGGGGAAGGTGAAGCTGTTGAAGTATGACACCAGAAGCCACTAGTCTGCTGTAATAAGGCAAAATTAACTGGAAAACAACACCTTCACAAGTATAGCGTGCTTTGAAATACAGGTACAATTCGTGATATGATGAGCAGGCTGTAGGCACAGAGATCAGGCAGGCCACGGTTTTATACTAGTTATTAGCCTTGCCAAAGCTATTAGTGCTATGTAATATGCAGACTATCCTATCACCTTCATATAATCAGATTCTCTTAAAAATAGTAATCAAAGTGCAACACGTGCAGAGTTTAATAACAACTCCCTACAGGCACCTTTATTCCAAGTCCAGACAAAAGGAAACATCTGCTGCTTGCTGTTGACAAGATGTTGTCTGAGTTACAGAATGTTTAGTATGGAATAAATGCTGTGCTGGTGTATCGGAAATGCCTTTCTGGTGATTTCCTTGTATGTTCAGCTTATATCACAGAGGTTGGCAGAGAGGAACAGACACAAGGGTACAATCCTTATAAGTCTTGCCTGAGTAAAGGCGTTAGGTCTGTCCCACTACACCAGCGGATACTTCAGTGCTGCCCAAATGCAATCTGCAGGGTCAGGCACATCACAGGGAGTCTCAATTTGACTTCAGTGTTGACTTCAATGGATAAAACTTCTTCTGCAATAACTGATTATTTAGTGCTTCGAATCAGCAATTATTTTATTTTTATTTTTTTTTTTACCCAAGGAATCCATTTTTTCCATTATTTTGAGAAAAGACTAGTGGTAGGTCATCTTCTTTTAATGCAATGAGATATAAGAACACATGCCACACTTCAGAATCAAATGGCTACCTTGACTACTAGGTTTAGTAGTCTCACAGTTTAAGCCTACAGTAGCTAATAATCTCTTCTTTAATCCTGTCTTGGATTTATTTTGGAAGAGATAGCATATTTCCATATAGATAGAAAGCTTCCAGAATTAAATTAAGCAGTTAAATAAACAGTTGAATTTGTTAAACTTCTTTTGTTTCTCGACACAAACCATACTTAACAACTAATCTGAATGACAATTATTTTCAGTTTAATTAGAAAATCTTAATTAACAATGAAGATTTAACCTTAATATTTTTGGTTTCTGAATCATATATAAAAAAATTAACATTATGTGAATAAATAAGACAATCTTTTTAAACCTCAAGGCAGGATTACTGATGCAGGCAGACTTCGTTATTAAACACATTCTAAATTAAACGCCTCTATGAATTTTATACTGAAATATATTGTGATAGTTTTGCATGCCAAATGTGACATTTTGTATTTTAGATTCATCTTCTGTAGTAATTTTGGAAATGTCATACAAACAAAGATTTTGTCATTTACCAATGGAATTACTATGCATGGCCGGTTAGCCATCTCTTTTCTGGCTCTTCTGGTTGTTTCAAGTCAGCAAGCCATAAAAAAATCTTTATCTCTCTGAAACACAGCAATTTGGAAGATAATCGAATAGTGACTGGGGGGCAGAAACGCCAGTCTGAGGAATTATACCACAATCTCTCTTGCATTTACAACCTCCCTCAAAGCGAGTGTCAGTCGAGTAGGAAAAGGAGATAGAAGATTCATCATATTTCAAGCCTGTCTCATTTGCATGGTGGCATAGCTGTCTCATATCCTGCTGAAAGACTTTGCTTGGCCAGCACTGACAAACTGTTTTGAAGAACTCTTGCCATGCCCAAATGATTCATCATTAATAGCTTTAGACATTCTCTTTAAGCATATAGTTACTTCTGCTGGAAAGCATATTTTGAAACCTGCTGAATTCTACCCTCTGAAACGATGCAACCAAAAAGACCAACAATGACCGAAAAGAAGAAAAAAAAAAAGCAATGCAATTAATGTAGTCATTTAGTAGTCTGCATCAGGGAAAAGAGCACTCATGGAGAACCTCACCTTCCTACAAGGTCCTGCTGCTCCATTTAATCCAGTATTCACATCTGCAAGATTACCAAAGCTGGCTACCATTTCTTCTTCATATCCATTCTCCTCTGCTTTCAGTGTCTGGCTTCCCACACTGCAGCAGTTGCAAAGGAAGAGAGAAGAAGAACTGAAAAAAAATGAAACGCAATGCAGACAAAGAAAGCATTTGCTGTTGGAAGTACATCACAGTTTGATGTTTTCCTTGAATATATCATAAGCCTTGCAGGGCACCCAGGAGAAACAACAGTGTGCTAAATCAGAGAAATGGCTGGACTTCAAAAAGCACCATACGAAAAATGCAGTCACAGCCCCAGTAACATAACCAATATTTGTCAGTCCACACCACAGGTTGATGTAAGGAACATGAAGTTTCATCACCCATGTGTAATCAGCTATGTCTGGAATTGGGGTTCAAGTTCTGGGTTAAGAATATTAAAGTAGGAAGCCACTATTGACAATTTGGGGACCAACTGACAGCTTTAATAAACTGGAACAGGTTTTTAGAAACCACTGATTCCTTGGGGATTTGGCCGATTTAAACGAACAAAAAAAAAAAAATTATTATATACGTAAATCTTACCAGATTGAAAATATGTATATGTAAAAATCTTATCTCTTCTATAAATCCCGTAAAAGACCTTAATATATTTATATAAACTATATAAGTCATATATACATAAATATACTCACAGACATTAGCATACACAAATTTTCAGCTGTTCGTGAACCATTAAACCTTCCTTAACATTCAATTGTTAACTTCTTGTGCAGTTATTTTGGGGGTAATTATATCAGCTTTTATATATATATATATACACACGTATATATATATATACATATATATATATATATTTTTTTTTTTTTAAGAGAGGTCCCTGTAACATCACAGAACACCAGCAAATAGTGTAGGAACAGCCCTGCTGCACTGCATAACCCAATGCTGCCCTGTTTAGTTCACAAGATACACAAAAGACACGGTACCCTGGGGAGAAAGCCTTGCTCCTAGAGCACAGCGGGAGCAAATAGAAAACGAAGTTATTATCAATAAGCACTATAGAGCTGTATGCTGTGGCAATCCCATCCCATCTTTAAACAGACACAGAACCTTGAGCAACTCCTCTGTCCCTACTCTGCATCAGTATCTAAATAGAAATGGCTCTAAGTGAAAACATCTGTAGATGCTCTGCTGGCTTACAGACACTTCAGCTCTTGCTTCCATGACCCGCTTTAAAAGCCTGAGAAGGACCAGTTGGGCACATCAGCACTGGTGATGCACCAGTCACACTTGCAGGTAGAGCCAGGGCAGGCAGCAGTGCTCAGAGAAAGACATGGTGACTGTCAGGAGCTGGAGGCTGAGCAGGCTGGTGGTGGCTGAGGGCCAGCCACATGCCACCCTGGAGGTCAAGGGACCTGCCTGCAGTGTACAGAGAGGAGTCATATGGAGCCAAGGAGAAATCACTGCATCAGGTACAGTGGCAATTCAGGATTAGCATGGACAACTACAACACAGGCAGAGAACAGGTGCTCTTGGGTCGTCAAGCTGTGTTTTCAGTTAAGCCTTTAGCCACAAAAGAAAAAACTAACATTTGGTGTTCAAAAAAAAAAAAAAAATCAAGAACAACAACAACATTTCCCTGTATTGCACTTCTGGAGCATTCCTTCAGTGTTTTCTTACTTGCTTTTGGAAAATTGAACTCCAGTGTCTTCATTCCTCTTTCTTCCTTTGCATGCTATGTGATGAGAAGCCAATGCATTTTAGAATTAACATGGGTCTTTATCGAGAGAATTAGAGACTCTGCAATCCTGCTAAACATCCCTGATTCACACACATGTGCTACCTAGGTACCACATAGTTCAAATTCTCCTCTTTCAAAACAGATGCTCCCATCTCCAAGTTCCTTCTCAGACCTTGTCTAATGCCTTTTTTTTTTTTTAAGAAATACACATGTATATAAACACATATACATTTACATCATTAAAATTACCACTGGTGCAGAGTTAAACTGTCTTCCAGATTCCTCTAACAGTAGAATTGCATCATGTAAATGCCCGGCACTAAACCTAAATGGTTTGAGACTTTAACCAGGGCAGTAATTTTTTTACACCTTTAACCTTGGCCCCAGCAAGGCAGCACTGTATATTGATCCTTCTCTTTCCTTTAGAAAGGGGTCTCCTGCAATCACAACCCACCTTTTTTGCTTTGCAAGAGCTGTTTTTGATGGTGGATGCAGGACAGTCTGCATAGACACAAGTCCCAGTGACATACATGGGAATTTTGCCCAAGCCAGAGCCAATGAGAACTAAAGACAAGATGCCAGTGCTCAGGACCAAATACAAGAAGCATGGGGTCAACCACCTTTGAAATGTTATCCTTGAGCTGCAGTCAAGTCAACAGGGGTCCAGTTATCCTAAATGGAAGTGACAGAACATGGTTCTTGAATGGCACTAACTAATTGGTAGAGCTGAAACATCTGAGAAGTTAACTTCTCTCCTTGAGAAGAATGGTCCGTTTGGAACTTTGTACTTATTTAGCTTCTCATGATGGAAATTATTTCACTTAATTTGGTTAGAGCTGCATTGACACAGGAGTTCATTAGGACACCCATTTGCTTGCAATTCAATTTAAAATTAAATACACTTTGTTGTTTATTTTATTACTTTTAAACTACTGTATCTATTGCCTTTATTAGCTGCTAATACACAATTATGAAGGTAAACAGTTTTCATTACTGAACATCAAACATTTAAATAACCACATATGATCTCTTTTTGGGTTGCACCATTTTTCTCATTTCCCTCCTTTTGCTGGGTATTAGATTCAAGAGAATATTTTATTCAGTGAAGCCAGGCCTCTTTTGCACCTACCAGGATGCTCATCAGCTGTCACAGCAGAACATAGCTTCCTTGGCTGTATCCAAGAGGGTTATTTTTTTCTTTTATTAATTTCTTCACAGTTAATTTGATGTGTGTATTTATCTGAAGGTCATGTATAGCTTGATCACAAAAATATTACCTCAAATCATATTTCCTTCACTCTCTAAGAGTAATACCAAAGCAGGCATGAAGGGCACTGGGAGAAGCCATTTGGTCACCTTTTAAAGTGCATTGTGTGTAACACTTAAAAATTACAGCTCAGGCTGGGTATCTGAAAATGGAGATATCCAAAACAGAGGCCTCTTTCAAAAGCACAGGCTTAATATTTCTAGGCCTGAGGTCCTTTGTTTGGGAGAAGTTCCACTCATTAATGTCTGTAAAGCACTGAAAGATCTCTGGAAGGAAAGCATATTAGATAGAAGTACAAAGTAGCCCTTATCTGACATACCTTTGAAAGAGTTCATGAATCCTGGTTTGCAACTTCTGTTTCTTGTAGTGAGAGACTTCCTTGTGGTGCTTTCAGTCCCACATGCCAAAAGGAAAATGGAGGAAAAAAAAAAAAAAAGCTTATTTCCAAATGTACAGAAAGAACATGGAAATAAAAGCCATAAAAATGCAATTTTCTGAAGGTTTGCCTTAGGTTTTCTGGTTGAAGGTTTTCAGGAGCAATTAGGAATTTCAACCATCATTACTTTATTCTGTTTTTTTTCCATAACTGCTTTTCCATATATTTTTCCATATTTACTTCATTATTTCCAAGGGAAAGTGAGTTCTGGTTTTGTTTTAAAAGCTTGATCAGTACGATGTATATTTGTGCATGGTAGTGCCTGACAGTCCTTATTTTTATAACACCTGACACAGTCATATCTATGCGTACATACATATATGAATGTATAAGCATGTTTGTACAAATAAAAAAAAAAAAAAACATAACACACAAAACAGTTAGGCATAGACCACCAGAGAGCCCACAACTTGGCCCATTTTTAAATCTCAAAATCTTGATGCCTTGTCTCCCCACAACTGTTTTTAAATGTTTAGTAAATGTGACTGGCATTTTTGGAGGTTGCAACAGCTAGGAGGCTAACTCACATGAGCATTTCTCCTCCCCCATGGTTCTACAGCTCTCCAGCATGAAGCTGAAGGGCCTGAAGTTATTTCACTCTTGCACAGCAAGCTGAAAAAGTCAGCATCCACATCTTTTGGACTGTGTCCTCTGTGTGAAACCTGAAAACAATAACCCTGCTGAAGGCTGTAGACTCAAGAAAACTAAATTCTTCTCCCTGACCTGCACTGTTCAGAGACCTTGCTGAATACTGAAGAGTATTTCTCATGCTTGGATCTTCTACTGGTGTCCCCGAGACTGACATAAAATGTGCATACAACACGACCAATATACAAGAAGGCTTCCTACTTCTAAGTATACTCTATACTGTCATCTAAACAGTGTAAAATTATGCTTCATTTCCACTCTCATCAAGCCTCAAAGTCAAATAAATATTTTGGTAGGAAGACAATGTAATAGTCAATGAAGAAAAACTCCCCATCGGAGGCTCCGTATCTGGCTGTTGAAGTCTCTCCTCTCTTCCAAATCTCTGAATTTTTTGACAAATTCTTGGCTATATTCAAGGAAGTTTAGGAATTTCTGTTGAAGAATAAAGCAAAGAAACCTGCTATTTCCAAAATGAAAATTGTCAGAGCATAAAAACAGACTACAAAAACATACTACAAGAGCCTGTGTGAGTAGCTTGTAACATAGATTTCTGAACTCTGTAAAATTAAAGCAGAGACAACATAGCTGCCTTAAAATACAGTATGATTTGCTGGAAGTCCCAGCAGAGAGCCTCAGATAGATGCAATAAATCCTCCAAGCCCCAGTCAAGCATCACACAGATATGATTACAAAGGTGATATGACCAAACTAGCTCAGAACAAGACCTTTCAGATCACCACATGGCAGTTGTGTCTTGGGCAATGCTCCCTTTACTACTGCTCCTCCGTTGGGAACCAAGTGGGAACCAAGCCCTCCTGCTCCTGGAGAGCTTTTGGCTGAAGTTCACTAGCAATTCCTGGAGGTGGGACCATGACCCATTTCAGTCCCACCTCCACATACGCTGGCACTGAGTTTCTTTCCCCAGCCCAATGAATCACCACCTACACCACTTCCCCAGGAAGGGCTGGGAGCTGGCTCTGGTCCCGGTTCTGCTCCAGTACAGCTGGTAGCTGTCTGGTTAGGGTGATCATAGCTCACTTTGTGCCACTTCCCCCAGTCCAGTGAGGGCTGCAGCCACTGGGGAATGCACCAGGAGAAAGGGCAGGTTGTTCCCCCCTGGCTGCCCCATAGGAACATGCTCTGCATGCGTAGGGGACCAGTCTCAGCAGCAGCAAGGATCAAGAAGTGGTGTTCATCACCCCTGCGAGGCACAGGAGCCACTCTGCCATGTCTGGGGCATTGAAGAGAGTGTTCACCAACAGAGCTCAAAGTCCCTGAGAAAGTTTAATGATAAAAACTGCCAACTAAAAGACATGAGCCTTTCAGTGGCAGATGGGAGGGGGTTTAAGCTTTTGGGCTGAGGCAATTAAAGCTTAAGTGCAAAAGTCAGGGCTTGGGCTCTGTTCATAATTATCTCCTGGGTATATCTCTTGGTGATACCTGGGACAGTGATTATCAGGTGGGCACTTGGATTAAGAAATAATATGAAATAGAAAACTCACTTCATGTAAAACATCAAGTAGCCATAATATTACAACAACATTCAGACATTACCAGTCCAGGCTTACAGTGAGCCAGAAGTAGAGACTCAAAAAAAAAAAAGATTATATTACCAGACACCCATAGCTATACAATCCCTTTGTTTATCATCCTAATCTTAATTAAATAATGAATATTCAAAAGAAAATATGAGCCAGGGTTCTCTGTATGAACTACACTGTTTTCCATCCCTCTGCCTCTGAAGTGGCAATGAGAACATGATTTAAAACTATTTCTTCTGGATCCTTGTAAAACATTTGTCACAGTGTGTCATGATATTTTTTAAAAAGCTCTATCATTTACCTAATAAATTTGTTAAGTTTATTCAAATCTTATTGAACAGGAAAAGTGCAATGAGTCATGGTTAATATTTCTTTACCTACACTAAGAAATAAAAAATATCAAAAATTCAATGCTTAAGGTCCTATTCAGAAAACCTCTATGAGTCTGTAATACATTTTCTACATGATTAAAAAAAAACAGGAAACTTGCTTTAAAATGAATTATTCACCACCTTGAATAAATTTCCATCTTTCCTATTTGCAAAACCCCAAAGTCAGTTATGTAAATTTTAACCTACACTAATTACCTCAGGGGTGTGCAAGCTAAAGGAAAGTAGATTCAGTAGAAAAAAAAAAAAAATCCCAGACATTTTCATCATCAGGAAGCAATTTAATAGAGGAAAAAATGTGTAAGTTTTCAAAAACAGAGCAGCCCATATATATATATATTTTTTTTTTTTTTTTAATGTGGAATAATCATTGCTGCAGTATCCCTTGATTCAGAGATTTACTGGAATAAACCCAAGTGTTTTTTCTCAATGGCATATACCGTCACACACATAGCTAAGCGCTTGTTTCTCATCATGACACCAGCATTGTCTAGACTGTTATAACGACCCATTGTTGATAATGGGTGTGCCCAACAAGAAGGCATGAACTGCGGTTTAGCTTGAAGTTGATATAGACATGGAGGGCCCCTTCAGAAAAAAAAAAAAAGTGACTAAAATCTGGGAACCACTGGATACCCCTCAGATCTTGCCTGGAGAAAACAGGGCACTGCTAGAAGGGCTCAATCACAGCACCACTTTGTCCTATTCCCATCCAGATACTAGGTGCTGCTTTAGCTGTGAGACAGTTTCTTCACACATCTTTCTCAGTTTCTTCACCATCTGTCTTAAGGTCCAGTTACACAAACAGCTCATCTACTGATTTCAGAGAGCATGATCAAGACCACAGTATTTGAAAAAGGTCTTTCAGTCTGGACTCAGCCTAGAGACACACAATGTTAAGTATTTTTTCTGCTGTAGCCAAAAACAAGAACCTTACACAATACTAATAATCAACGCTGACTGACTATTTTCACTGTAAAACTACTTCACAAATGGTAGAACTTGATTCCTATAATTTTCAAATTGAAAAAAAATTAAACAAACCCCACCCAAACACATCCTTTCCACTTAGGAGAAAACCCACAAAATCCAGCAAAGCTTTGAAGCAAAATGGAATTGGTTTTTTATCTTTTAGCAAAAAATGGAGCATTTAGGGAAAATATTTACTTTCCCCTTTTTGGTCACTCCTAGCACTGGTACTACAATCTTCTGGTGAGGTATTAGCCCCATTGTGAATTGAAGCAGCCAGGTGAGCCCTGGCCCTGATGAAATAATTCTTCCTAAAAGGAGTGCTGGGGGTGGGGGGAAAATCCACCTTCCTGCAAGTCCTCCTCACCAGGTAGGGACACAGCAAAGGCAGCATAGGAACACCACCAGTAGGGTCTCCAGCAGCCTTTCACCACCCACAGGGATCCTACATGCAGAGGATCCACTTGCTTCACCTTCGTTCCGTTCCTTGAGAAATCACATCAGTACATCACAGTGCAGGTAGAAATGGGCATGAAGTGCTGCCTATCCAGACATAAAAAAATACCCAAATAAAAGCTTTCACCTAGGATTTCCATCCACTCATTGCAAAACATTTTGCAGTAAAGTCCTGTCTACCCCACTTTTACAGACTGGAAAAATGAGGTGCCAAGTAGCAGTGATTTGCCTGAGCTCAAAGTGTCAACAGGACTACAAGCAAAACCCATGTCTCTAGTCCCACCAGTGTCACCTAGTCCTCCTCCTTCACACTCTGGCTGCTGCATGGAGATTCACTCCCAGTGACTTTCAACATCTAGTGCACTGTATATCACAAAACAAGTGACAACTGAAAAATCATTTGAGATTAAGAAAAACATACTACAAGGAAAGTTAACTTCCCTTTCAGGCAGAGTGAGATTGAGAGGCTTTATCCTCTCCATTTTAACTGCAGCAAGATCATAGGGAACTGTGTCACTGAGAGGTAAGAGGCATGAGTGCCCTTCATTCAAAGCAAAGAGTTGGATAGCTGAATAATTCCTGCTTCGAAAATCACACTGCCTTTTGGATGTTGGAGTTTGGGTGACCTTATCTCAGAGATGGCCACAAACCAGGAGGTAAAGTTGTGTCAAAATCCAGGACACATGGTAATATTACTCACAGTGCACTCCGCCAAAAATGTGCCAGAGACTCTCAGGCATTTTTTAAAGGGAAAGAGAAAAAGCAACAAAGCAACCCCCTCCTTGATTTTCCTTCCAGATAGAAAATTAAGCCAATTTACTGTTCATGAGCATAAAATTAAAAACTTAGGCAATTGAGCCATTTGTAACAGCTAGGGGGAAAAGAAAAACAAACAAACAACAAAAAAAAAAAAAAAAACACCTCATAGTCTCTTTTAAAATTGATACTGCAGAACACAAAGTGAGATTTGCTTTAATCATGCTACAGCTTTATTACACTGAGTACTACAGATGCATCTAGTAACAACATTGTAAGCTGATAATTTTGATAAATTTGTAAAGCATTGCATTATTCCTAAAAATGCTGTGAAGACTGATCTACCAAACAACATGGGAAGGTAGTATCCTGCTACCAAGGTGGATGCTTTTGTTTGTTACATTAAAGGCACTAATTTTAAACAGTTATGGAAACTAATCTCTTTGTCAAGTAAGTGTGATAAACAAGGACCTGAATTTCCCCAAAACTCAGAGATGTTTCCATTCAGGATTTTGATCCAAGATGATAGGACCAGAAAATTAAAGAACTTGAATTGCTTTTCTAAGACACATTGAAGAAACTCTTCAGAAAGATTTTTGCCTCTCCAATCTTGAAACAGAAGACTAGCCTTTCTCATTTCTGTCTTGCCATTCACAGAGAGACCACCTGTAGTTCCTTCAGAACCACCAGGTACTCCTTCAGATGCTTCTTATTTCACAGTTGAGAAGACGTAGCGTCAAGGTCATAAAGCTCTGATGTCCTCATAAAAATCTATGGAGTGTTGTAAGTGTATGCAAGGCCATTTATCAGAGTATCTGACAACCATAGCGAGGACTGAAAAAATACAAACACTGAAATGGTGCTTGCCATTGATGAAGAAACTTTAAGTAGAACTGTTCTAGCCTGTCAAAGCTCCACAAGTTCAGATGTCTCCAGATTAACCTAAAAATCACCAGTTACCAAGATGATCCAGGTAATTTAAGCCTAAATAACAAGATATAATGGAAGATGCTAGCAACATTTTATTAGGGAACATATTATCTTCAAAATAAACTCATCTAGCACAAGCAATGCCAGGGAAAACCAAGTTAACTATGCAAATCCATGGATCTAAAATTAATAGTTTACATTAAAAATGAGAAAGAAAAAATATTCATAAGCTATATAATGAGCATCAGGGTTTTACAATCTTTTCTACTTTCTGGATACCGACAACAAATCATGGCATGAAAAACTGAAAAGACACTGAAAGGAAATACCAATTGGAAATACTAAGACTTTTGTTGTGGTTTTTCCCCATTCTTTTTCCATTTAAAAATGTTTGTTAATTTCAGCACAGGATGTTTTTATTATAGCCTTTTTACTACGGTCTTTTTCAAAGTCTCTCATGAAATTTTACCCTTTTAATCCTCTTACTCTTCTCTAAATCAGGTATCTAATTTTAAGTCTGTTTTGCAGACAGGGAAAATTGAGTCATAATAACCAATTTGCTTGTTACAGCCCCATAAAAAATGATATTTAGGTCTGAGGTTACAGTATATCCCTTCTTTCCCCATTCTTTTTTTCTGGCTGTCAATAAAGCATTGCCTCACAAATTTCTCTCAATTATTGTAATCTAAAAGCACAGGTTTTGGCTTTATCCAATAACTTTCATTTGTACTGACTTCCACATCATCTTCTGTTTCAAGTGTGCAGACATGCCCTTGAACACTTTATAATTAAAAGATAGATTCACTTACAATTAGTATATAAAAAATACAGAGGCAAACAATGCTTTAAGTAGAGTTTACTATATTATTGTTTTAAATACAACAGTGGAAATAACAAGTTGCCATGCCTGATGATTCTTCTGTGGAGAGAACAGCGCTTTTCCTACAAGCTCACATCCTACTCCAGCTCTCTTCTGATGAAAGTTAAGCACGGAAATTGTTTCACATTTTCAGCTGAAATGTAAGCCCTCCTTTTCCAATGTGAATGCTGACATGAGCAATTGTATCATAACATCACACTACACAGACACATCATTGAGTGAGCGTATGCACTTTAGTATATTTTCTCATTGTAACCACCTAATCCTGAAAGCTTTGGATCGTCTAAGGGTCTAGCGCAGTAGTGAGAAACTGACTGTGCTAACAGATTTCCAGCAGGTTGAGCAACACTGATGATTTCCCACCTTTCTACTAAGCAAGGAAGCATGCGTACAATGCAATCGGACTGTCTTTCCCGCTATTTCTACACCTCTCAATTTACAGATGACCTGGTTATGTGTCACATCAACAAAATGGTGTGAACAATTCCCTTCAAAACTCAGATTACAGACTATGTATGGAAGCCCAATATACCTCAAAGTTAGCCTACTTTGGACTAGACAGCCTCCAGAAGTCCGATCCTTCCCCACCTGAACTAGTCTGTTTTATGAAGTAAAGCTCAAAAGCAACATCCAGCACAGATTCCTCTTGACTAATTCGGCTCTACTATAAGGCTGCAGAAAAAAAAAAAAAAAAAAAAAAAAAAAAAAAAAAAAAAAAAGTTACAATATTGAGAGCAAGTCCTTTATCTGTAGCACCGAAAACCTGCGTATTCTATTAATGCTGCTAAGGAGTGTCCTGTCTTAAAAGCTAACTAATAGTAGAATTAGCTACACCTGTGAATACAGTTTGGCTCCAAGTGTATCTAATATACAATTAAAACCTCCCCAGGGGAAAAAATTTCTGTTTGCACATTCATGCCTCTATATTTCAGTAATGCTCACTCTTTCCTTTACAATTTTCATGAGTTCTGCTTCTTTTAACAAGTGGCCAGTATTTGGTGAAGCCACTTAAATGTCAACAGAACTTGGCAATCACTGATTCTTTTTGAAGAGTCTCTCCAATTGTCCCTGTTTATTGAAGCATAGAAATAGACTTCCTTACCAGAATTTGTATTAGTATAATGAGCCAGAGAGCTGACCAGTCAGATTACCTTAAGCAGCAGCAAATGCAGTATCATCATTTACAGTAGCAGTAGAATTCATTGTTCCAGTTCAATAGAATATCAAGAATTGCTTTCATTGTTTAATTGCCCTTCTGATCTTAAAGAATTAATGAACACAGTAAAAGCTAAGAGAACACTTTTTTAGATAAAAATATAAGAATTGTAGAAGATTTTCATTACTTCCCTCTAAATATTTACTTGACTTAAAATCCACACAGCTTCTGAACAAAGCAATCAAAAGAGACTTAAAAAGAGCAGCAATATATATGTTAAGGGTATTGTGACAGACCTTTTACAAACATATAAAACACCTTTTCCACAGCTCTGCTTATTTTGACATTCATTTCCATCCTCCCACATCTACCCCTCCCGCTTCTAAAAAAAAAAAAAAAGTGTAATCAGGAGGGTTTCCAGGCTTTCCTGAGGAAGCCTGATATAATAAAGATACTTAGAAATCTCAGATTGCCAATCTATGGGGTAGAGAAGTCCATATACTGGCATCTTGGTCAGACTTCAGGTTTTCTGGGTGGGTGCTGACCCACATCTGAGGACCATGGACACCCACTAGGCAGGACATCAGAAGTCCAAGGGCCGGAAGCCTAATACCCCAGGTTTTGGGAAGTTCACCTTGTGTTTTTTCCCCTCAAACATGGGTTTCAGTTAACTGCTTTTTCATCAGTCCAGGAGCAGTCTACTTCACACAAGTATTACATTAACAAAGAGCAAACACACAGGATTATACAATGCCTAGTAGGCTATGGCTTTGATGAGGGGAGGTCTGCAGGTACCATCAGGATATAAACTACAGTATTATCCAATGAGATAGAGCAGGCAAGTGTTTTATAAGGCTGAGGTGTGATCCCACTAATTAAATTCCTGGTTGAAGGGTAGATTTGTCATCATCTTAGATAGTACCAAATTTTACCCACGTGTTATCCAACATTAACCAAAGAAAAACTAATCACTCCATCATCATATAAATTGATCTCTCTGTGACTTGGCAAGGATTCAGAGCAGTGATGATATTGACTCTGTAAGAATATTAGATCTAATGCCCAGAGGCATTAACTTTTGTTTAACCAAAAGGTAAATCTCTTGATGAAAGGTAACATTTTCTTACTATCAACCTGCAACAAATAGCTCATTTCTTACTACTATAACTCAGCTGCTGGTACTGAAAAGCACAACTTGCACTTTACTTTCAGAGGCTCTTGAGTAATTCTCATGGAGGTCATGGATCAAAACTGATTATTATAATTGTAATGACCAAGTCTTGCAAGGTGTCAAGCCCAGCACAGAGAACTAACTGTAGCAGCTGAATCCTATAGAGGGACAGAGGTTGTGAACAAATTACATTTAGTTAAGAGTACTGACCAAATTGCAGGAAGATGACCAAGCAGGAAAGATGTTCTTGACTTCTGGGACAGTATTTAATCCTTAAAATTGCCCTACTAATAATTTATTCTCAGAGAACCCATATAAAGCCAAGTAATCACTTTTATTGTCTCAGTTCAGAAACAGCTGGAAATCCTAGAGCTGGTACTTTTCCATAGCATTTGAATTAAAGACTGCCAAGATTATATTGCCAAAGGCCCATCAAGTGCAATCCCACCCTAATCATCACTGTTTGCTTCATCCTCTGCAGAGTCTCTCATCTTTAGAAAGCATCTTGCCTTTAATCAAACACGTTAACCCAGCATCACGTCAGGTCTTTCCTTGCACGTTTTTCTGCTCTGCAAGATCAAGTTCTGCCCATAAGTGTGTGTCCCTGATTTGTCTCATGACAGATGGTTTTCTGCTGCAATTGCATGCCCTGCCTTGGTTGTACCTGCTCAGCTTCCAACACACACAGTCCCTAAGTTATGATTTTCTCTTGAGAGAGTTTATTTTTCTTTATTAAAAGCAAATGTCATTGTGACTTTTGAAGTCTTTAGGCCCAAAAGGTAGACTTCAGGGAAAAGGACTGTTTTCCAATTTAACATTTTTTACTGTGTTTGTTAACAGAACATTGACATCTGCTTAATGTTTTTTTTTTTTTTACAAGAATCTATCAGATGTCCTTATGTATTTCTTGCCAACCTCAACTGTCAACTTTTACGTTATGAAACAGAACATGAAGTAATGACACAACTTAAATATCCAGAGCTGAAACCTGGCACAAACATTTTAATTATTATTATTTTGGAAAGTACATCTGCTCTTTCAAAAACACTTAATCATGGTGATCTCACATATTGAGCTGCCATTTAAACAAAAGCTATCCACTTACTGTAAAGGTACAAAGTAGAGAAGCAAAGCAATGAACTAAGGGATAGATAGTTAATAAATAGCTGTCTTCTTCGTGCTAATGCTCCCAGCAAAGCTCTAGTGCAAACCTGGTGTCTCATTTGAGAGAATTTTTGGCAGTCTCAAAAGAAACAGCAGCAACTCAAGTGTGTTTCTGAAACTCAGTTACAAAACCAGTCTCACATACTGTAAATTCTCACTTGCTATTTTTAACCCTTTGGGTCCCATGTTTTGTTTTCATTTTGTCAAAGCAAAGGAATGTGAGAGAGATGTCTATTAGACTCCTTCACTCAGCCTGAGGGTTAATTACTCAGTTTGGTAGACATTTGAAAATATTATGTTACCTCTAACGGCAAAATTGATAGAAGCTTGTTTCAGGCTCACTTTATGTCATTATAGAAGATTAAATTAACTAATCATAAATTATGCTGGCTAAAGTACATCTGCTACTCACTAAACTTGCAGAAGGAAGGAAAGGGTTTTTTTTCTGAAAAAGAAGTAAATGCCATGCAGCAAATTAAAGACCTTTTCAAGTCAATAAATGTACACCCAAACAACAAAACCTGGAAGCATCCCAAAAATGACAGCAACAAATTCTGAAGACCACAGCAGCAAGTCTAACACTGAACCTGTAGCTGCTGCATAACAGCATCAACACTGCAGTGCTGCAGGCATATATCCACAGATCAAAGAGTAAAGATGGTCCATTAAATAATAAAGAAAGTTAACTAAATAAGAAAAAGCATGCTCACAGTACTGTTAGATGTCTTTGATTACCAGTATGACGTAAGAGGTGAATGTTTGCAGCCCCTACTTCCAATTTCACATTCTGTTTTCTGTTCAAAGTGGCTCAATGCACCATTTATATTTAGAAGATAATACAGATTTTATAGCGATGCTCCTGTTACTCCCTGCATTGCAGGGTGCAGATGTGACAGCCAATACCATGTCAGTATGACTGAATTCCTAAACAGGGCATGGGCAACTGAAGTTAGAGACATGTGGGAGAAAGGAACAGAAAACATGGGTATTAAAGACCTCTTCTGTGAAGTATAAAGTATAGATTCCCTATCTTTAAGCTCATGTTGGACCAGTTCAATCAATCACATTAAATGAAGATATTCTTTTTTAGGATAAAATAAGGAAGAAATGCAATACTGTATTACGTCATATGTGGATTCACATATCCAGTTGTCAGTTAAAAAGCAGAATGCTGTTTTGGAATGACCAGAAAGCTTGTTCCTGTCTAAGAAACAAGTTTTGCTGAACACCACCAAAAAGAATCCAAACGATCAGTCTCCCAGTGACCATGTGGAGAGGAAGGGAAAACAAAGGATTGAGAAATCTATTGTGTCCCTTCAGGTTTCACTATTGTGTTCCTCCAGGTGTCACAGAACCTCATACAATCTCTGGAGGCACCTGAAAACCCCAAACTTAAAGTATAAACTCTCAACATACTATGAAGTCTTCTGGAAAGGTGCAGCACTCTTTGTTCACTTGTTTCAAGGTTCCTACTCCAACAGTCACCTGAGGCAGATGATGCTCTTAGTATCATATGAGATTTTGTCCCTCATGTTTCCTTGTCATGTCATCTTCTCTGAACAATATTTTCCAACCTATCTTCTATGCATGATGCATATAGCCACAAAGAAGCCAGCTACACAAGTATTTAGAGTGAAGCAGCAAGGAAGGGAGTTGTGTCCCTTGCCAACATGCAGGAAGCAATGAAGAGGTTTAGTCCTGCAATGAAAAAATTCTAAAAATTTCCTCTGAAAATATAAGAAAGCTTAGATCACCATTACTCACTGGATAACCTATTTTAAGCCCATTAGAGCCAGTGTGCTGTTCTCATGTTGCTAATTAAAAATGATAGATTCATCAATTAATCTCTCTTCCTGTCTGCTACTCTTGGTATGAGATTCTTCAAAGGGACAAATGGTAGTTAGGTGCCCGTAAGTATCATTTCAGCCCTGAAAACTCATGCCTTTGTCAACATGAACCCAACATTATATCTTTAGACTATGAAGTGACAAAAAAAAAACATAGGAAACTTCGCCACTCTGCAAAAACAAAACACAAATTTATAATTTGGGAATGATCTTATCCACTGTACAATCGATATTGCTACATAAATCCTTCCTGGGCTCCAATCTGAGCTTGCACATTGATAGATGAATAAGCCTCTGTTAAATCTATCAGAGAGAGATGTCCTCAGCTTACGCTCTTGATTGAAACTCAGTTGCAATATCTGCTATGTAGCAGTCAGAGACACTCTAGTATTTAAGAAAAAAGCAACCAAGGCAATCTATTTTTATTCACTTTGAAATGGAGACAAAGATAAAGGTCCTGCTGTTAGCTTAGAAAAGTGCCAGTCACATAAAGCAAGCCAATGAAATGGGTTATCTCTTCTCCTTTCAATATATGTATCACCAGACAGTGAAATAGAATTGGGGTGTATGAGGTTAACAAGCCAGCATCATGTTATGAAGCAAGTGATAAAATTGTCTTATAGTTCTTAACTCTGACCTGCTCCAGTGAAAAGCTGCCAAGCAGAATTATGTCATCCTGAACGTCTCTCTCAAACTGTTCAATATATGAAGGAATCACTTCATCTTCAAGCTCCCTGTGAAGGTCATGTGCTTTACAGGAGCTGACAGGCATCACAGAGTCTGGAAAATCTTCACTGGTGACATGGGCTGCTTGAAACAGAAGTGGCATATTACCTCTTAGCAAGTGGGAGTTCATTCACTGGTTAGTACCTTCTCAGTGCACATTTTTGGCCCACCAACATTTTAAGACAACAATTCATACAATAAAATGAACAGTAATAAATAACAGCATTAGAGTAACTGTCAGGTTCTGAGTGCCATTACCAGGAAACTCTCTTCAAAAGCAACGTCTGCATACAGGGATAAATCCAGTATGTGAAGTTTGTTCCTTAAATAATTGTAAAAAGGGATTCCCTCCATTATGACAGTCGCTTCATTCTCTTGTAAATCTTAAAAGAATTGGGATTTGGAATGACTTTGGCTTTCACTCCTGAGGAAGAGGAGGAATAACTGCAAAAGGGAATTTAAGGCAGAGACACACCCAGAATTTCATCTTCCCCCCACTCACCCCAGAGGATCAGATGCCTCCCCCAGGTGTGTGTAGGCAGCTCCTGCCTAATTAATTGAGTCCATTTCTGCCCTCAGCAACATCATTCCCCTGATTTCACTGCAGTAGCACATGCAGAACCAAAGGGTTATGCTGCACATAAATGAAAATAAATCCAATTCATAAAGTCAGTCATAAAGATAAGCTGTGTCTTTTGTTCAGTTTAATTCACCATGCTACATAAAAAATAGATCTTCATTGATATCTGCTATAGTACTAATACTAGTTTGGGTCATAAATAATAAAGACAACTATTTTTGCTCATTCCTCCATGTTAGGATCACCAAGAAATGACAGATATCAGGTTGTCCACAGCTGACTTTATCTTTCTTGCTTCATATTTCTGGGTGTAAGTGCACATTTTTATAGTTTTCTGTGCCTTTCTGTGCAAGAAACTGCCATATCTAGTTGTTTGGTTTTCTCTTTGTCCATCCTAAGACATGAAAGCAGTTAAAATACTTTTTTTTCTAACTTGCCTTTGAAGTCTCTCATTCCCTAATGAAGTCCAGAAAAGGAAAGATAAAACTAGGGCTATTAAAATTTTCAGTTTTGCTCACTACTCATTGTTTAATGACTTTAATTGTTGAGCCTCCCAAATACTTAAATCACCTTAGTGCCACCAACACACAGGAAGTAGGGTGGCTTTTTATCTAATTACAACAGGATACAACTCAAAATCTTGTTGGGGGAAGTGTAGAGTACATATAAACAACCCAAACCATTACCTTAGGGTACACAATCTCTTCATGTAGCATCTTACAAGCCTAATGAAAAGTGATTTGACCTACAACTATTAACAGCAAAAACAAAACCATATTTACATTTAAATTTACTGTAACATTAAGGGTTTGGCTGGGAGAGAGAAAAATCCAGTAAGTGCTGGAAGAGGAAAAAGTGCCAACAGCAGAAGGTGGAGCGTCACTTGTTCCCATTGATGCTGTGTTGTACACAAAGGGCCATATGCTCAGCTGGTATAAATCAGCTGCTTTACTGTTTCACAGGAGCAGTGCAAGTTTACATCCTAGGAAGACTGCACATTCTCATCTCAGGATCCTAGTCCTTATATATTTCAATAAAAGGAATAAAGACATTCAGTCCACAAAGATGACCATGCAGTGATTCATCAAAATATACTTTTTATTTTTTTGTTTTCATTGTTTTTGTGAGGAATCATATCAAGTGAACTCAGTTTTGGTTGAAGACGCTGGGCTCATTAGCACGTTTCATGGAAAAAGAACAAAAGCAGAGAGAGAGAACATTTTAAAAGATTAAAAGATACATATGCTCATTTAAGCACAGCTGGAAAAAATGTTCATTTGCCTCAGCTGGAGACAGGGAGAGAACACGGTTGTTCAGCTGGTCTATTCCTTCCACACTGGCTTTGCAAAGAGACCTCTGAAACTCTGTCACCATCAGATTGCTCCTCATGTAAAATGACCCACAGGTTAGAGGCTTGAGCTGCTGCCCCAGAGCAACACTTGACAAAAACAAAGCATTCACCTTCTCACTGTACAAAAGCAGCCACAGTGCTAAAAATGTTACTACTTTGTACATATGGGTCAAAACATTAAAATTTACAAGGAAATTCATTGACAGAATTCAATAAATGAATTAAAAACTGGCTTCTTCAGGTTGTTAGCATCTGCCTCAAATTTTTCGTTGCCTTGACTGTGCTTAACACTGCAAGTCATACTTTCCATGTAGTTTAAATGCTTCTTCTCTTTAGCACAGGCTGTATTTGCATATGCTGTGCTGTAATTAAAACAAACTATCTGGTACTAGTTTGGCTGTCTGTAACTTCATTTACTCCTGCATTTGTCCACCAGATAGCAGTGGTTTAAACACTGAGATGAGAATCTGAAGGATAGGTTCACCAGCAGACTACACCTTAGCATGGGTTTGAATGTATAAAGCAGCTATAAACTCCACATGGAAAATGCATTTTGGCTGCCTGGGTCTAGAAGACTCTGTGTATCAATTGTAGCTAAAAAGGTACATCAAAGGCTTACACATAATTTTCAAACAACTAACGTGCTGCAAAACATTGCACTTCAATTTTTCAGCTATTGTCAAAGAATGAAATGATAGAAAAGAAAATTTTATGGTATTCACCTAGCATCATTTTAGATGTGCACAGATCACAAACTTACATCGTTTGAGAGATTTTATCCCTAGGTAAAAAAATACACAGTCTACATCTTTCTCTAAAAAACAAACAATCAATGTTGCCTTTAAGTTGCTTTATCTGATTTAACACGTACCACAAGAGTGACTAACAGGTTAGTCAGTGAGAAAATGCTTTAAATATACAATTATATGAAGTCTGAGCCATGTTCTTTCCTCTCCTTCGGGGATCATCTATTAATTAGGACTGTATGACTACGTGATTTTTCTGCTCAGTGGTCAAATGAAGAAAAGAAACAGTTCTGTAAGAATGGAACCAAATGAAGCCTAGTTTTCTATGGATTTTCTGGTGTTTAATAGGGGTCAAACTCCCATATTAGCTTTTCCCTCGGTGGAGACATTAATAATGCTTGTTTGCTCTGCTCAGTTGCCCACTTCCATAAAACTGGTAGGGAAGTCAGACCTGAGAGACATGTCAGAAAACAAAATGGTTTGGAAGAGGACAAGAGTTTCAAAAATTGTGAGGGAGAAACACGGGCAGAAATAAATACAGCCTGATATACACACGCAGAGGTGGAGACAGTACAAGCCTCATTTCCTCAGGAAAATCCTGTTCTTTTCTGAATTTTATTCACCAAAGCCAAGAAAAATTAAAAATTCCACTGGGATGGGGCACAGCATTCACCCACAGCACTAGCTCTGGTACCCATTATGGCACTTTTAAGAACTGGGGCATGTTCATATGCCACTTCTCCCGGGATGAAGCAGAGGAGAACAGCACACATGCACCTTGTGTAAAAACTCTGGTAGTAATGGTCTCACGAATCAAGTGCATGTTAATACCTGTGAAAATAAGTGAAGCCAAAGTAAGGCTGTTGGCTTCAGGTGAAGAAATCTCTTCTCCTACACTTTGTTGTATTGCTGTAGATGGAACATCAGTTTGCTGTTTCTAGTAAAGCCACAGAAATAATTTTCTTACTTGCCTGCTATTGTAAATCCTAATGTAGATAACTTCAAACACTGTCTGGCATGACTAGTGGATCTGACTGTGGCCCACCCATTTACAAGCTTAAATAAGGATTCAGATTTTTAGCTTTGAGCATATTAACAGTGCCATTGCCAGTCTTCATTCCTATGGGTGGAATTCAACATGCAATGAAACAGCCCAGGGAAAGCACACCACTTAAGTTACACTTAGAACCACATAAACATGACTCAAAACAAAAACATTTGAGGAAAAAGCTCTTAGAGGCTCACGTTAAAGTCAACATCCCTTTTGCTTCTGAATTCAAGCAGATGGATTGCCCACCCTCCTCCCCACATACAGAATCAAGAGTTTTATTTTTCTTTATGCAAATGTTTTTGTTACTTACCTTGGAAATCTGGCATCTTGTTTTCTTCATCTAGAAGCTTCATCAGCTTATCATACAGGATTTGCTCATCAAATTTCACAGGATCTTAAAAAAACAAAAGGCCATGAAATATCTATTGTTTCTTCCAGTAGTACTTCAGGAAACACTGATTTAAACTATAAAGAAAGATATTCAAATACAAAAGTTAAGAAATCATTTGACACTTAAAAATAGTTTTCAGAGTTGGGTGTTGACTCTGGATGGACAGCAGGTACCCACCAGGCTGCTCTATCACTCTTCTCCTCAGCTGGGCAGGGGAGAGAAAATATAACAAAAGGTTCATCGGTCAAGGACAGCGAGAGATCACTCACTAATTACCATTGTGGGTAAAACAGATGCAATTCAGTGAAATTAATTTATTACCAATCCAGTCAGAGTAGGATAAAGAGAAATAAAAAGCAAATCTTAAAGCACCCTCTTCCCACCACTCCCTTCTTCCCAGGCTCAACTTCACTCCCCATTTTCTCTAACTCCTCCCCTTCAGCAGCATGGGGAGATGAGGAATGGGGGTTGTGGTCAGTTTATCACGTTGTCTCTGCTGCTCCTTCCTCCTCAAGGGAAGTACTCCTCCCATGGTAGACAGTCCTCCACAAACTTCTCCAATGTGGGTCCTTTCCACAGGCTGCAGTTCTTCATGAACTGCTCCAGCGTGGGTCTTTTCTACAGGGTGCCATCCTTCAGGAACAGATTGCTCCAGCCTGCGTCTCCTGAGGGGTCACAAGTCCTGCCAGCAAACCTGCTCCAGCCAGGGCTGCTCTCTCCATGGGTCCACAGGAGGCTGCTCCAGTGTGCATTTCCCACTGGGTCACATCCTCCTTCAGGAATCCACCTGCTCCAGCATGGAGTCCTACATAAGCTGCAGGTGGATCTTTGCTCCACCATGGACCTCCCTGGGCTGCAGAGGCAGAGCTGGCCCTACCATGAGCTGCACCATGGGCTGCAGGAGAATCTCTGCTCCAGCTCCTGGAGCACCTCCTGCCCCTCCTTCTTCACTGACCTTAGTGTCTGCAGGGTTGTTTCTCTCACATATTCTCACTCCTCTGTTCCAGCTGCTGTTCTGCAGCAGTTTTCCCCACCTCGTGAAATGTTACCACAGACGCACTACCACCATGGCTGATGGGCTCAGCTTTGGTCAGTGGTGGGTCCATCTCGGAGCTGGCTGGCATTGCCTCTATTGGACATGGGGGAGGGTTCTAACAACTTCTGACAGAAGCAATCCATGTAGCCCCCCTGCTACCAAACCTTGCCATGCAAACCCAATAGAATTGAGCTAGTTTCATAGTAGAGGTGACTGTCATTTTCTTCTGAGTTACGAAAGATAGTTTAAAATAAAATTTATATAATAATATATTTTTTAAAGGTAAGAAATATTATATCTTGATCTCAAATGAAACTGATTTACTAATTCTGCTAATAGATTAGTTGAAATTATTATTTAAATTAAAATTGTCAGATGAATTCTGTTTAACTCTTAAGAAAAATCAAAGTACTTTATTTCTTTTCTAATGTGATTTTGGATCTTTATTAGAAATTTTACCTTGCTGTCCATAATACTAACTCATTATCTAGTATGATTAGTCATTACATTAAATTATTAATTTTGGTCTTGTCATTTGGTCAGTCATTCAAATTCCCAGTAATATCTACAGATTTTTAAAAGGAATAAGAATCAACACACACACATCTTTTTCCATGAGACCTAAAAATCACTTCAAATGTCTGTATTGAAGGAAGAAATGACAAGTTGAAATGGTCTTCTCTTCAGGTCTCCCAGACTTCTTTAAGTTGTCAGTGAAGACAGGCATGAAGGAGACCAAAGAAATGCATAGAGGGTAGGTAAACTGAAGTATAGCTACAAGCAACCTTGGTTGGCTTTTTTTTGAGTGTGTGAAAGAGTCTCAAAGAATAAATTTTCTTTACCATGACATTTCAGAGCCAAGTTTTTCGGTTACACTGAGTGTTCAAAGAGGGAGGCTTCTGCAGACCTCTTCTGCAAGTACATCATCTTTTACATTTCTTTTAGTATGTAACATTGAAGTGTTCCCCTGGCAGGGAGAGAGAGGGAGGAGGAAGAAGCAAATCCATAGTGGGGTGTTGTTTGTTCTCAGGGCATTATCAACTCAGACAAATTTCCAGAGCAAATTTAATTTATCAAGTATAGAAGAGATAATTGCTAATATCTTCATTTTCACAGAATAACCTATTAAAGAATCCCATACGATGAACACATTAAAATGATATTTAACTTGTATAATAGAGTTAGTGGCTTAAGATTTGCTTTTCACCAGCTATTCTCTTTGGGCATTGGGCCTGACTTGGTGAAGTCATAAGAAGAGTGTAACTTTAAAGTGTGCCCTGATTTCTTCATCTTGTTCTGCTTTCGTCTCTTGCTAGTAACTAGTTGCTACATGGAAAAAGAAAGTAAGCCATTATTGTTTGCAATCAGAGGATGAGCATGCAGGACCAGACTTCAGTTCTGACTGTCCTCCATGCACTATGTACATAGTTCTACCCATTTAACACTTCTGCAAGGAAAAGGAAAACAGATAACAAGCCTGGTTTGTAAGTGTCACGAAATCAGACTGGTTGAGGTGGAAAGGTACCTCTGGAGGTTATCTGGTCCAGCACCCTGCTCAAGCAGGTCTATCTAGAGCCAAGTTGTCCAGGACCAGATGAATTTTTAATGTCTCCAAGGTGGAAGACTTGCTCTTGGCAGAAGTGCTGGTAATTATAAGCATTATAACTGCTCTGCAGATGTCAACACAAGCAACCTGAGGCCAGTACCATAGCTAACAGACCTTTAATAAACAAGTGTTATCCAAACCTTTCAGTGACATTTTTGTTGGGGAGAAAAAGGAGGTATGTCAAAGGATGGCTGTTCACAAATGGATCTCAGGTCTAGCCTGATATGCAAGTGCCTACAAACCACCTCTCCACTCCCACCCCTGAATCACAGAATCACAGAATTTAGGGGATTGGAAGGAACCTCGAAAGATCATCTAGTCCAATCCCTCTGCTAGAGGAGGAACACCTAGGAAGGTGTCCTGGTGGGTTTTGAATGTCTCCAGAGAAGGAGACTCCACAACCTCCCTGGGCAGCCTGTTCCAGTGCTCCATCACCCTCACCATGAAGAAGTTTCTTCTCAAATTTAAATGGAACCTCCTGTGTTCCAGTGTATACCCATTGCCCCTTGTCTTATCATTGGTTGTCACCAAGAAGAGCCTGGCTCCATCCTCATGACACTCACCCTTTATATATTTATAAACATTAATGAGGTCACCCCTCAGTCTCCTCTTCCCCAAGCTAAAAAGACCCAGCTCCCTCACTCTTTCCCCATAAGGGAGATGCTCCGCTCCCTTAATCATCTTTGTTGCCCTGCACTGGACTTTCTCCAGCAGTTCCCTGTCCTTCTTGAACTGAGGGGTCCAGAACTGGACACAATATTCCAGATGCAGTCTCACCAGGGCAGAGTAGAGGGGGAGGAGAACCTACCTCGACCCAAAACTGAATGGACTTTCTCAGACCTTTCATCTGTTCCAGATTTAAAAAAAAAAAAAAAAAAAAGATTAAATGTGTATCACTCGTTCTCCTCAACACAGGCAAAGGAACATTTTGTGAGCAATAGAACATTTTCTCACAACAGGAACTGTGCTTCCATGAGTCCTTTCTGTCACTGCTCTATCCATACATGTTTCAGGCACACACACATAAATACAGAAATCTAATCTGCTTTTCATTCTCTAGTTATGAAGCAGATCATGGCTCATAAAGCCTAATCATGAGATGAACCAATGCAGCACCTACAGAAAGAAAATGTTTCGATTAAAAACTCTGAGCCAGAAGTTGACTTCTAAGGTATTACATTGTTGTCCTGTACAATGAATGGGGAAATTATAGGAGTTAGGTGTAATTTGCCCTTGATAAACCTTGACTTTTTTTCACCAGTACACAGTAATTCAAGTTACTGACATGCATTAGAGACTGCTTTCCTCAGTCTCACAAGGTTTTGCCTCAAAATTTTAAACTGCTGTACCTACTCAAAGTAAAATTTTCTCATAGATTTCAGAAGTGGCCTACTTTGAGACCCTTTTATAGTAGGCAAATTTTTTTTAGATTTGATTACAGAGATGCCCTGCAGTACAAATAAGAACAAGGTTTAAAAAAGCGAAGGACTAGGAAAGCAACACAGGAGAACCAGGTCTTGCGTGATACTGGGTTGTTAGTGCTTAACAACAGGAGCTGAGCCAAAGCATTCAGTGCAGAGCTAAGCACTTCATTACCATGACGATGTTCTTACTTAAGTCCATGCAAATTCAGGCAGGCCCATTCCCCACCCTTTTTTAATCTAAAAGCCATGACGGTGAAGGAAAATTTCCTCCACTGTCAGGGAACAACAACACCTCCTGGTTAATCTCTCTCGTACCTATGTATAACTTCTGTTCTCCCAGCTCTGCAGAGTCACACCCTCCCACTCCCTGCTATCGCCCATAGACAGCAAAGCTAAACATCTCAGCCAAACTGGAAGAAAAAAAAAAAAAGCCTCCTCATGCTGGGAACTGTTATGGATTCTGGGGTTTCCTTCTGTTAAGTCAACACATGTTCAGTTCAGTAATAAAATTGCTCTCCAAGAACAGCTTTGGGAGCAGGGTTGCAAAAAAGCTACAGCTTACTACTCAGTTCTGGACTAACTTTGTTAATCAAGGAGAACGTGGTGTAGACAATGTTCTTCAAAAGTGCTTCATTTTGCTGGAGTAGTAGAGTGAATACAGCACAGCCTTGCTTTTACCTCTCCATTAGCTCACTGTCCTTGATCAAAGACTACACATACTGCGTATAAGCGGTTAAAGCTTATAATTTAAATTGTAAACCTCAATATTTAAATGGAACTGCATATGTGATCTTTGTCACCTCATTTTCATGAATGGAAAAGAATATTCTGACACCAAAATTACATACTTAATTCTGCCTCACCTTCTTCACTGACCTCCATCCCACACTGCCTTGGGTTTATTTCCTCATCCATCAACGGGTCAAAGTAATTTCTGCTGTATTCATTTCCTGTGGAAAGCACATGAAGTAAGGGTCAGCGATTATTAGAAGCACATGAACCAAAATGTTAATTTTGAAATCGACACCAGCAAGCAAAGGGGCATTTTTTGCTACTTTATAAGCTTAATTTTTTTAACAAGTCCTCTAAGCCTACTAGTACTGTAATTATCATCTCGTGAAAGGTCAGAAAAGGTAATTCTGGAAACAAGTGCACTTTATGTTACTTTTGCTCAGGAACTAATGAGAAAAATTCTCAAATTTAGATGATAGAAAGATAAGAATTTTACTTTAAAAAAAAAAAAATCTATCATCCCCACATTAGCCAAATTATTCTTGAAACACATTGTGCAAGTGAATTACCCGTGCTGCAGAGGAATTTGTGTTTCACAGCTGACCCCTCCAATTTCAACCGTTTTAAATTTCACCACTGAGGTTTCAACGTCTGGTGCATCTTTAATACTGTACTCAGCCAGAAAAATGTTTAATTACAGAGGAGATACTAGAATGCTGCCTCATTAATCTGAACAGCAATTATATTCAGTTGGGCTAGGTAACTAATCCAAGATTTTGATGGGATAAAACCACTCATTTTAGCACTTTCCATTTCCACAGTTAGCTTTATCTGCTCTTTAGAAACTAATCAAGTTTACAAAAAAAATCATTTGTTGAACTTATCAAGGAATAATGCAGCATCTAGATGCCTGAAGGATTTCCCAGTAAAAGCCAGAAGAGTTTTCTTTGCACAAGGAGAGAGAGCGAGCTTTTTCCTCAAATATGTCCTTCTTTGAGCAAAAGTGCCACACTCTATTAAAACCAACCTCACATTCACGAGGCTTGCAAACACAGTAAATGATTGGTAAACAGGGAAAAAGAAAAATAATTAAGTCCATAACAAATTTCAAAATTGCTTGAGTAGACACAGATATCTATCCTAGAAAATACATAACAGCTAAATGTACAAGGGGGTTAATTCATCCAAGATTCACTGTAGTAGTCTACAGTGTATTTGTTCTAGCATCAAAACTAATCCAAGCAGCAGCTCCTTTTCAGAGACTAAATGAAACTTTGATATGAAACTAGGTTTAATTTATATTTCTGGACTGGTACATTTTGACTGTCAGTCTCTCTTCCTTCAATGTAGTAAGTACAAGAACTGAAAATTTGCTTTACCTTGAGGTCTCAATAAAGAAAGAATAAATGAGTTTCATTTTTGTTACTTTATCTGTCAACAACTACTAGGCTGGTATGAATCTTGGCAGTATGTAATCAAAGTCTTATGTACTGCAATAACAGAGCCATTCTACCTTATTCACTGTAATTGTTTTTCTCTAGCACAAAGCACTGTGATGTTAAGCGAACACCCCTTCACATGTTGGTAAAATAATTCACCCATGTGCTAAAAGAAGAAAATGATGATGCATTTCTTTATTCAATTATTTCATATATGTAAATGTAAATTGCTGGAAAGTATCTTGCAACCATACAAGCAATACTCAGCTAGTGCACAGGCTTTTTACACAGCCTTAATATCATGACAGCTTTTATTGAATTTTAATACCCCATGTTCTTTATCCTGTGGGTCTGGTGTGAAAATCTGAGAAGCAGGCTTTTGGGCAACTATTCTAGACAGAATAATAGGCATATAGGAGGAAGTGTCATGTTATGTTTGAGTCCTTGAGGCATGGAAACCATTATTCAAAAAAAGAGATACATTGACAAATACCATTAAACAGCTTACTCTTTGGTCCTCTCTAAAAAAAAAGAACATCCTCTACCCTTCTTTGAGGAGTGTGAGATATTTTGTCCAGGGCTTTGGCTCTGTCAGAACCACACACAACTAGATACAGAAAGTTATGCATCATTAAAAAGAACCAGGTTTGATTTCTCCAGAGCAACGTACACACTTTAAAATCTGCATAGGTTGAAAGAGTGTCAAATGCCAGAATCATCTCCTGATAGTGATTTTATAGGTAACAAGCCTTTTCAAACTGCATAGCTCCACAGAAGACTTTAAGTGAAGCTTTCTGAAGAGTCAAAATCACTGCAAACCTTGGATTACTGCTCTTGCAGATTTTGGTGGATAGTTTTTTGTCACTCCTCCACCCCATTATTTTTTTTTTTTCTTTTCCTCCCTCAGCTCAACATACATCTTGAAAACTGGTGTGATCAGGAAGTCTGGGCTCTAAGCAGGTCCCAAGATTTGTTGGGAGCAGGAGGAGTTACCTTAGTTTTAAAATACAGAATTATCAATTTTAGTCAACATAACATACTGCCCAAGGCATTTTGCTAATAACATTTTATGAGTATGTGAACAGATTACTAATCATTTTACATTTGCTTTTGGAAATATTTGAAAGTGTATAACATGTAAATTAACAGTCCACTAAGGAATTCACATCATTCTGCTTCGTGATATAAACACAGTAAAGTAAATGTTAATATTGAGCTCGCTTGCAGGTATTTTCAACAGCAGTTTGGTGCTTTCAGTCAGCAAGTTATTTTGAATACCTGCTCCTACAAAGACTTGGTCCACTTCAGAAACCTGAGTCACTGCTTTGATCTAGAGGATTGCTCAAACTGATTAACTCAGTTTTAAACCCTATTCACCCCTCAAAATTGTGTTATGATATTTCACATGGAAAATGCAATGGATAATTCAGGAAATCAGAATTGAAGTGCAAAACCACACATTATCTATAAATGCAAATAAAAAATGGAAAGAAGGGTGTTGGCACAACAGTGACCAGGTGGGAATTTATACAGTTTAATTAAAGCAAGAGGAGTTGCTAATAAAATTCACATAATCCTTGGATGCAGCCCATGGGACTGCACATGTATTACTAGGACTGGATGAAACTCTAAGATAGATTTTAAGCTAAGATGTCTGTAGTCAATTATACAGTCTATATCCTCAGTTACCACAGAATGGCATGACTAAGATACATTTCTACAATGTCTTCTATTCCACAAAGAGATCGGATAGCCCGTATCAATATCACCTCAAGGGCACAGAATGAAATTTGGATGGCAAGCAATTATTCCATTCATATTGTACTTTAGATCTAGGGGTTTAGTTTAATGAAAGAATAGACAAAACTCTGTTGGATTTGTTAAGTGCCTCATGACCAATGTAAAAATGAAGGAATTATTAATAACCAGGTGACTGATTACTAAAAGCTTGAATAAGCATTTACTGTTGCTTGTTTTCGGAATAGTGGTGAGTCTCAGGGATAGAAGCAAAAATTTTGGCATGAACTGGCTTTCATTACAAGACGGAATGCAGAGAAAATTTGTCCTTTTCAGGCAGCAGTGTGGTCAACACGTCTCTACCAATGACTTGGTAGAACGTTACTGGGCATTATTAAGGCAACTCATAAAGTCTTTTTGCATTGGAATAAGACAGAGGAACATTGGAAAGATGAAATTCCAGTCTGAGACAGCATTTTGACCCAAAGAACTTCTGAAAAATAGTGAAAGAAAAAGAATGTAGTCCTTCTTTCCACACCACTGTCTTAAAGCACTGGTTTCAGCAGCAATTCCTGTTAATAAACATCACCGTACATACTCACTGTCTCCATTCAACAGATTTGAACTTATTTCCCTAGAGATACTCCTCATTTTACTTCGCAGATATGGCCCTTTGGGCAGTCAAAATGTAAAGTTCTGTGCTAGCATATTTCCTTGTTTCTTTATGAGAAGAATAAGCAACCGCAGGAGTCAAAGCAGCATCTTGGGGTCAGACCTGAATCTGCTCTCACCTCAACTTGGCCAGCAAGAACTAAGTCTTGGCATCAGGAGGAAGGGGAGAGAAGAGTTCAAACTCCTGCATTACTCCTGCATTTCCCTGTGCTTCATTTATTCACCCTTCCTCAATACATAGTGGGTCTTGTGACTAGCACTTCTGCTCACCTGTTTGTATGATTCGGTACTTACATTGACAAAGCTTGTTATCTGCAAGTTGCTTCTTTGTAGATAACAGGCTTTTGCTTCTAATCGGCACTTTGGAAAAAAAGTCTCTGGAGTTATAAAAAAATAAGTCAAAACTATTAAAGCATAAGAGAGGAGAAAGAAGCCTGTCCCCTTAAAAAAAAAAAAAAAAAAAAAAAAAAATCAAACACTCACAAACTGTGGAAATGAAGAAAAATAAAAATCAGCAACAAAAACTGCATAAACAGTGAGAGTTCCTGGATAGTAAAAAACTGACTGGATTTCCAGTGAATTTATACATTCTTAGTTGATTTAAACAATTGTTTAAAACGGGAAAATAACTTAGGAAAGTTTAAAAATTTCACGAGAACAGTTTGAGTTTTTATTCCAAAATTTTGTATTGCTAGATTTACTCACATTTAAAAGTTAGGAAGATGTTAAAAATAAAATGTCAGTTTTGAAGAACACAGTGAATTGATATATAATCCACAAAACAATGTTAACTCTGTGATTTCATTTTGGCAAGAAAAAAATAGGAATTTATTATGAGTTATACTTTTAGTTTAGATTTTTAATAGTTTTTACTGAACCATAACTGTTGCCTTTATCTCAGCTCATGGCCGTTACAAATACCTTTAATTAAATTTGTATAGGTTGATCTAGTTATGTACAGAAGCTGAATGCCTTAAGACATATTATTACTATTTTAGATTTACATCTAATGCTAACATCTATAGTGTAAGCATAGATAAATATTACCTATATTATTTTAGATGTAGATCTAAAATAAGATTCCTTCTGAACATGAAGCTATTCCAGACTATCACCAAATATATGACGACCTAGAGTGTCTTACATAGAGCTTCAAATTTTCATGAGTACTAGTCAGAATTCAATAACAAATTATGTGTTAATGACATCCTAGATCTGAAGAGCATTAAGCGAGCAACTGGACAGTAGATATCTTGAAAACATAGCCTGTTAAATGCTACCATCACCAGGTGACTTCTGAATTTTTAAAAAGTTTTAAAGCTATCAGATGTCTTTTTCCTTATCCTCAGCAGAGACTGCAGGTAATGAGTAAACCACATAACTGAGTATTATGGGGCCATTCATGACCCTGACCAGCGCAGACCATGCTGTGCCTTCCCCAACGCTCAAACAATGATGTACCACACTCACAGCACCCACTTTTTTCCCCCACACTCCACTCCTGGAAGACTTATCACATTTGCTGCTGTTTGAACAAAGGTAGAGCATGGGAACTGTGGGGTTTCTGTTGTTTGTTTTGTCTTGTTTTTTTCCTTGCAGGCAACAGAGAGCACTGCGCCAAGGGACACCAGTGCAAGACCTGCTGCCTTTCCTGGGGAAATGCTGTTGGTCAAAGGCATGAGGAAAAGATTTACTGATGATGACAGAGTTCATTTAGGAACATTATTAGATAATGTAACACACGTCAATGCGGAAAATGGTTACCAAGAACTCTCAGGCTGGTAGGTTCAGCTGGTGCCACGCTATTCTAATGAGAGAACTTGCTGAATTTCAAGGGTCCAACAGCACTATTACGAGGCAAACAATTTCCAAGTGTAATCATTTAGCCTTAAAAATACATTTTCTGTCACCTCCTGAAAGAGTATTTCCCAATTATAAAATGCATCCATTCTTCACAATTCTTCTTCCCTTACCTTTCAGAAATTCAATTTTAGCACATTACTTAGATGAGTTGTACAGTATTCCTGTTCTTGAAATTGCATGCAATGGATCACGTTTTGCACACTACATTACACCTTGTGCCGTTCTGCTGATTTCAATTGGATTACACATTGTGTAATTCAACGCAAAATTACTTCCAATGACAACCCTTTTTATTCCTATGCATACATGGTGATACATCATGCCGTGCATACTGGGTTTGGCACTTCCATTTCAAGTCCCTGTTGGAATCAGAAAGTACAGAACCACACATGCAGAACTTGAATTATTAGATATAAACTTTGCCATTGTTTAAGAAAACAAGAGTACAGTTTTGATTGATATTTCTGGTCCCATTCTTTATCCAAATAATTTTGCCCAACAGAAGTAGCCAGTGTCGCAAGCTCCCATTTCCTTCATGTACAGCACAAACGTGAGTTTCCAACAGATGCCTGCTTTTCCCCTGTGTTCACTGTCTCTCCAGGGGGTACTTGGCAACTCTTTAGAATGAAATTAGACCCTGTTCAAAAGGCTTCAGCCTCCAGGTCTCTGTAAACAGACTGCACTTGCTGATATTTTTCTCATCAAGTTGATATCCCACACAGATCCTTCACAAAGCCCTATTTTTGCCTGTATATTCCCGGGTCAAGGTACTCACACAGGTACATGCTTGAGCAAGAAAGTGCTTATATTGCCCTGCTGCAGTTGAACCACCTTTGGCAGTAACCACTCCTTAAGCAAAGTCTCCTCTCCACATTGGCTGTTGATGAGGAGCAGAACTGCTCTATTTTATAAGGGGATTTTCCCCATAGGATGCACATAGCCCTGTGTTAAATACATCTAACCTAGCTCTGCAGCTAGGAGGTGGTACATCAGAGCACCACACAGATGCTAATTTGCTCCCAAAAGCACTACAGCCACTTTAATGCCACATTGTACCTGGACTAATTAGAAGAATAGTTCCTAGTCTTCAATTAAAAGAGCTTTCTTTCCCTCCTTTTTCTTTTTTTCTTCTACCCCCTCAAATGTTGTTAATTTCTGTGGTCAAATGCATTGGAGCATGATATGAGATGTTAACAGTTCCTGTTGCAGATAAAATGGTAGAATTAGCTAGAGCTTTTGATTTTAGGAGATAATCTAGTTTTGAAAAAAAGATTTGTGTATTGGGGATGACGGGGGGGCAGGGTGGTGGAGTGGAAATGAACACATCTTGTTATCTGGAGACAATTGTAACTTGGAGCATCAACATTTAGGGTCAGACTGCCTCTAACCTTTGTACAAGTGCGCAAGATACAAGAGAACACAATTAGCCTTTCATCTTCCATGCAAGAGCCATAGAGCATCACAGTCTCTGAAGGTGTTAATGCAACTGCCAGGTGCACTGCAGACCACGTAGTGGAAGGATGCTCAAAAAGCCCCTTGCCTGGATTCTGCAGCTTGCACACATGGTCGGCATCCCAGAAAGATTACAGTCTGATTTGTCAGAACAAATGCTGGAAGCCCTTTGCTGAGCAGAGAATTTAGGAAGTCAGATGGAACATTAGGACACTTTAAAAAGTGTTTGGGGTTTAAACTCAAAAAAAAAAAAAAAAAAGAAAAGCCGATATTGGCTTGAGAGGTTCCTGTCACTCTGGGTTTGGGTGATCTAACCCCAAGTATATTTCCTAGGGAAATTTGTCTATTAGACCTCTCATAGGGATGGCCAACATAAAAATTCCTGGCAAATTCAATATTTGCTTAGGGAAGAAAGGCAAAAAAGTTGGTCAAACTTAGTCTAGAGGAAACTCCGAGTACATTCAGAAACAAATAAATTGCAGTTTGGCAAAGACAAGGCCACTGCTAGATGACCTTAATTTCACAAGCAGTATGTGAAAGAAATGAATGTGATAGGAGCAATCAGCAGAGTCTGCATAGAATCAAGAAGATAAAATAGGGCAGAAGACACATCAACCAATTAGCTGGCTAAAAAAGTCAGGAGATCAATCTGAGTAAATAGTCAGCCAGTTCACCTGGGTCTCTAAAATATATAAAAGCAGTACCAAGTCTTTACCATATAAGAGCAATGATAGAAAGCATACAGCAGAAAGAGTTACTCAACGGCCTATTCCTGGACAGTGGTCTACTGATGATGACCACAAAATTTGGAATTTTGTTCATCATGGGAAATACAACAGTGTAAGACACCGAATAGCTTAAGAAACAGAGCATTAGACTAGGAACCAGAGGTTTTATTTTTATTTCCATCACAAGCCTTCAGGGTGACTGCAGATGAAGCCTCATGCTCTGCCTCAGTTTCCCCACAAGCGAAGCATGCTGAAGCCTTGCGCTTTGAGTCACAAGAATAGTTTCCACCAACGTGGTTTGAAAAGTGGAAAAGCCTCTTAAAAATATACTGGAAAGATTTAATCAGTTTCTTGAAAACAATAATCAGTTCACAAACTCTCCTTTCCAGAAGACAATCTGTTATTTGAGGAAACAGAAAAGTCAATATAGTGTAAACATACCTGTGAACTAAGTTGTTTGGGGGCAGATGCAGACAAGTTGCAATATCATGAACCTCTGCACTGGCTATTTAGCCTCCAAGTGATGTGTGTTCTGCAGAGCAGCCTCCCATGCAGACATAGCTAAATTCCAGGAACAGGTTTTAAGGCTGTTTTGAACATGCAGCTGAGTGTTCACACTCCCTTCCTGATATCCTTATCATGAAGGTGTGTGAGAAGGCATCTCAAAAGTAGTTGGAGGTTTTACTAGAGGACACTTCCCTCCAGGAATTGCTGACAGAAGGACAGGCTGCGACACTGTTGCAAGATGGAGGAAGTGATAGCAACTCCTGCAGCTATTATTTGCTACCATATAAAGACACAGGTGATGGGTGAAAAGATAATGGACAGGCAATGCCATCTCCATGCCCTGCCTTCAAGTGCGTAGCTTGAAAATCAAGCCTGAGGTTTATATAGCATTTTCAACCTGTAATTTGCTAAATGCTGTGATTAAATAATTTTGCTTAAGGTTATAACTGCTTTTAAATTGTACAGTTTAACAACAAGCATTACAATTGACAAATACCAGTAAGTATGATAACTGAACCTAAGCCTCGGGGTCTGAGAGCTGGAAGAGCACCCAGTGGTTGCACAGGGGAGAAAACCCCAAAAGGAGGAGTGTTTTATTAGTATCTGGGGAAGAAAAGGGGAGAAAATTGAAAGAGAACAGTGGAGGGGCCTAAAGTGTGTTTATTTTACCTGGGCTGTGCTGTTGTTCTTGGCAGGCATTTCCCTTGAGAAAGCTTGGCATGGAGTGGCAAAAGGACTGTCATTTTCCTGGCATAGCAAAGTTTGGGGTGATGAGTCATGTTGGCATGTGTGGGCACCCCCTCCTAGAGAAATATCTTCCAGTGTAAAACAACAAACAAACAAAAAACTTTCCATGTTAAAAGCTCTCTTGTGAACTGCACAGTGACTCCTGAGAGCTGAGGGGCAGGAGAACCAGCTGTGGAAGAGTTTCCCCTTTGCTAGGGGACGGCTGTAGTTTTCAACACCATGTGTGTTTTTTGCTACAAGCTGAGGTGACAGCAGCTATGTGAAGTAGCTATGAACGGAGCAAAGCGGAGCAAAGCAAAGCAAGGCTTGAAGAACCAATCCCTTAGGCTCTGGTGGTCCTAAATCACGAGATTGCCCCATGAAGGAGTAAGCCACCTGTAGACCTAGTCTTCACTGAGAACTGTGAAATACGACTGTTTATGCATTGGTACCTTCATGTGACACTGCATTTACCTGTGTAGTTAGCTTTTGTCCTTTTTATCTTTAATGAAGTATTGTTACACTTGGGAACGAGGAAAATTAGTTCATGAGTTGCTAGAAGGTTTACTTCAATTTTTTCACAGGTTTCAGGACAGGCTTGAAGCTGTTGCTCTATTAGCAGCCCTTGATAAATTTGAACTAGCCCCTGTGACTGCCAAAGAAGTCCTGACATAAGTTAGACTAATTTAATGCAAGGTTGGACCAGATGATCTCTAGAGGTCTCTTCCAATCTAGACTTTTTTATGATGATATGAATGAATAACTTTTTTTTTTTTTTTAATAGCTGCATGACTAAGAGGCAGAGGACAAGAATAACTGATTTTTTTGGTTAACTGGATGAACAGAAGGTTGAGGGGGGAAACAGAGTGTTGGGAAACAAAATTTTCCAATTCTCAACAAGCTTTCCTCTCCCATTACAGAAACACTTACCAGTGTATCAAGTCATTGCATTCCAGGCGAAATACAACAATTTCTATTCCTTTCACAAAGATTATATTCAGTTAGGGTTTTTTTTGAACAAAATGCTACTTAGGATGAAAAATCAAAATGTTTAAAAACACATTGCAGGCTTTAAAAAAAATGTGTTGTTTTCTTGAGGGAACTATTCATGAATTTCTGAAGAGACGACTGAAAGCATGGATAGTCTCCAGCGAGCCCAACTTCATTTTTTGCCAGATAGACTATTTCATTAAAAAACAATCAATCCCTTTGTCTGCTTAATCACTGTTCTGACAGGCTGCAAAGGAAAGACGAAGAATTCCTGCTCCATGCAGCACTGCACAGAGTCATATGAAGGCTAAATGGAAAGCCAAACCTAATTTTGCAAGAGGCCATTAGGAGCCATGGGTTCTCCAGTCCTGCAGGGATAAAATCTTAACACAACAAGGTCCAGCATTTCAAAAGCAAAAGTCTGAAGTTCTGCCCACCAGCCTGCACTCATGGATTTAAATACCTGGGCTGGCATGCAAGGGTACTCAACGAGCAGCATCGCTGTTTGTGAGTTTAATGAGAAATGCTGAGTAATCAGGACTTTTCATATCCATACCAGTTATTTGGTACCTTGGTAGGTCACAGGCCTTGAACACATATTTGCATTTTCATGGATGCATAGTCCACTTGAAGTTAAATGAGACCACACAGTCCAATAAGGTAAATTTTTTTAATGGGTATTTAGGGAAGATTTTGAGTCTGATTTCAGGCATTTTTGCTTTTATGTTAAATCTTGGCCCAA